>NC_091186.1:33207785-33448981 GCF_040958095.1 Procambarus clarkii | reverse complement strand
AAATCCTATGAAGGATATGTAGTGGCAACACTTGCCTTGCGGGACCACCGCCTCGGATGGACGGGTCCTGGACACGAAAACATACCTCACTTACCTCAGTTACCTCACTTACCTCAGTTACCTCACTTACCTCATGACTGAATATGGAATTGCAGCCACCCAGACCCCCCCCCCCCCAACGCTCCACAGACAACTACGGACGCTCCACAGACGACAACTGCGGTCTCCCAGACGGACGCTCCACAGACGACAACTGCGGACTCCCAGACGGACGCTCCACAGACGACAACTGCGGTCTCCCAGACGGACGCTCCACAGACGACAACTGCGGACTCCCAGACGGACGCTCTACAGACGACAACTGCGGACTCCCAGACGGACGCTCCACAGACGACAACTGTGGACACCCAGACGGACGCTCTACAGACGACGACAACTGCGGACTCCCAGACGGACGCTCCACAGACGACAACTGTGGACACCCAGACGGACGCTCCACAGACGACGACAACTGCGGACTCCCAGACGGACGCTCCACAGACGACGACAACTGCGGACTCCCAGACGGACGCTCCACAGACGACGACAACTGCGGACTCCCAGACGGACGCTCCACAGACGACGACAACTGCGGACTCCCAGACGGACGCTCCACAGACGACGACAACTGCGGACTCCCAGACGGACGCTCCACAGACGACGACAACTGCGGACTCCCAGACGGACGCTCCACAGACGACAACTGCGGACACCCAGACGGACGCTCCACAGACGACAACTGCGGACACCCAGACGGACGCTCCACAGACGACAACTGCGGACACCCAGACGGACGCTCCACAGACGACAACTGCGGACACCCAGACGGACGCTCCACAGACGACAACTGCGGACTCCCAGACGGACGCTCCACAGACGACAACTGCGGACACCCAGACGGACGCTCCACAGACGACAACTGTGGACTCCCAGACGGACGCTCCACAGACGACAACTGCGGACACCCAGACGGACGCTCCACAGACGACAACTGTGGACTCCCAGACGGACGCTCCACAGACGACAACTGCGGACACCCAGACGGACGCTCCACAGACGACAACTGCGGACTCCCAGACGGACGCTCCACAGACGACAACTGTGGACTCCCAGACGGACGCTCCACAGACGACAACTGCGGACACCCAGACGGACGCTCCACAGACGACAACTGCGGACTCCCAGGCTTAATCTTTATCAATCAATCAATTTATCTGAGGGCAAATAACACTAGTGGCCTCGACGAGGACTGGAATCCGGCGGCTTGTCGACGGTCCCCCCCTCCCCCTCCCACATTTGCCTTGATCTTTTCCAGTTGGAATTTAAAACCCAACAGTTTTGGCATTAACTGCTTCGGCGGGTAGACGATTCCATGGGTTAATAACCCTGTGGGTGAAAAGTATCTCCTGTTCGCAGTCCTACATCATTTTCACTTTTCATCTTTTTTCGTCATTTTTATTGCTGATGTAAACATTGTCTACCTGAAGCTGAATTGCATTTGTTGATTTGCTTCCAAATAAGATGTAGTAGGCCTTTTGTATGTTAATAGTGAGTTTGTTGACATCCATAAGTGGACTTTTTTAATTCAGTCATTTACACATTATTCAGTATCTGTGGGTTGGGGTCTGAGTAAATGAGGGTATTATTGTCAGCTAACAATATAGGTTAAAGAATCAATATAGGTTTAAGAATCAATATAGGTTTAAGAATCAATATAGGTTTAAGAATGTAAGAGACATTAGGCAGATCATTGATGTATATAAGAAATAGGAGAAGTCCTAGAATGCTGACCTGTGGCACCCCTACGGTTGATGGTAGAATGGGAGAGGTTATATAATTGATGGCTACATATTGGTGTCTGTCACTAAGATAGGATGCGGATATAGTTCAAGGGCATGGCCTCGGATTCCATAATGATGGAGTTTAAGTAAGAGGTAGTTATGGTTAACAGTGTCAAAGGCCTTTCTCAGGTCAATGAAGAGTCAAATCGGAAACTCATTTTTGTCAAGTACTGGGTGGATTAAATCAAGCAGACTAATAAGTGCATCGTTGATACTATTTTAGGAGCGGAAGTCAAACTGACAGGGGCTGAGTATGTCGAATTTTACAAGGTAGGAGTAGAGCTGTTTGTAAATAATTTTGTCAAATATTTTTGATAATATGGGTAGGTTTGATATTGGTCTATAATTGTTTCTGTCTGCCGTATTGCCTTCTTTATTAACTGGCATTACTCCTGCTGTTTTAAGGATGTCAGGGAAGGTATGACACACGAGATTTGTTGAACAGCAAAGCAATGGGTGGTGCAAGGGCATGGGAGGCACTCCTGTATACCATGGATGGTATTTCACTAAAGGTCCCAGCTGTGGTTTTTAGTGAGTGTATGATGGACACAACATCTGATGGGGCTGACTGGTGAAGGGAGAAGAGAGTTTGGATAGCTGCCTGAGAGATATGTGTTAACATGTGTCTGAGTCTGTGGGGTTTTTCTGACAAGGTTAGCACCAAACGATGAACAGAAGCTATTAAATTCAGTTGCCGTTTCTAAATCATTTGCAGATGTTTAACCATCCTTTGAGAGTTTTATCTGGTTATGTAAGTGTTGTTTAGCTCCTAGGCTGTTAGAGATGGCTTTCCATGTGCTTTTCATGTTGCCTTTTGCTTCTTTGAATCTACTCTCATAATAGGAAAGATTTGCTTTTCTTATTATACTGGTAAGCATTGATGAGTACCTATACTAATGAGTATATACTCATCTCAAGATATACCTCTTAATTACTTCCTTTGTAACTAGGTCAATCCTAATTTTTTTTCATATTCATGTTTCTTGTTGATTGCTGTGAATATGCCACTTGTGAGCAAGGGATTGTTTATTCTTTTTCCAGTTACTTGCTCGGTGAGGAGAGCACAGTGAGTGTTGTAGAGGCTTAGAGTTTTGGAAAGGAAGAGGTTAGCTAATGAATTTATATCCTGTGTATTATTGAATTCCGATTCCCAATTAATATTGCGAAGTGCATTTGTGAGGTTGCCTATTACTGCTTTACTGTATAACCTGAATGTAAATTTCTTGTTGTACTGGAGGCGTTATGTCCATATTTGCTATGAGGAAGGTACGGTAGTGGTCAGTTGTTCTGTCAATGATTAGTTATCAGCCTCCATGCTGCTGTGTCACACCCGTGGCCCGCACTGGTAAAGGTTCCTGTGGTGGTGGTGACGGCGGCAGCGGTGGCAGCGGCGGCAGCGGCGGCGGCAGCGGCGGCGGCAGCGGCGGCGGCAGCGGCCCCAGCGGCGGCGTCGGCAGCAGCGGCGGCAGCGGCAGCAGCGGCGGCAGCGGCGGCGGCAGCGGCGGCGGCAGCAGCGGCGGCGGCAGCAGCGGCGGAAGCGGCGGCGGCGGCGGCGACAACAGAGATGATAGCGACAACGGAGGCGGTGGCAGCGACGCCGTCAGTCAACTCAGGGATGACAGCAGTGATAGTGACACAGAAACATTAACTGGAAAAGGAAGTCGACCTGCATCAGAATATTTTAAAATGGTTCACGACCTTAAGGAACGCGCTCAAGCCAAATACGAGAATGAAAAAGATAAAACTCTGAGTGACAGTAATTATGCCATACGACTTACAGAGAACATTCACTCGCGGACCATCCCGAGTTGCTCAGTGATCAAGAAACTGATGATGTCACCAGATGTTCCTGACGACACCAAACGCCAGGTTGGTGTGGCTCTTTACGTCGTAGAGTCACTTATTGACACATTGTGTAAGTGGGACGAGGACAACAATGGGACCACCAGTCCCAGGGAGGAACAACACCAAGACGATGGCCGCTGTTGACACAAGAACCATTAGGTTTCTCAGTTGGAACATTCGTAGCATCAACAAAAGACTGAATGACCTAATTGCATATGTTACCAGTAACAACATAGATATAATTGGTTTACAGGAGCCCTACACGTCCAATATGATAAACAAAACCCCACCAAAGATCAGAGGGTATGCATCCTAACGCCACAGGCCTATTAACAGTAACGCCACAGGCCTATTAACAGTAACGCCACAGGCCTATTAACATACGTCAGAAGTGATTTACCGCACATTCTTGTGAGCACGTCACACAATGTACACACACAGTACCATCACTTTCATGTACAAACTACAGCAGGCCACTTTTCATTCCTCAACGTATATGCCAGAAGCCAGAAACTCAATGTAGCATTGCTCCCAGATCGAGACAATCATGGGACAATATACATGGGAGATTTTAATGCTAGACATATTACGCTGGGAGACAGTACTAACAACGATAATGGATGCAAATTTATCAAATATGTTTATGACAACAGATTAACCGTGTATACTACGGATACCCAAACTCATTTATTAGGAGGCAGACTTGATTATGTAATGGGTAGAAACCTTGTGCAAGATAGGATGGAATGTTCGTTGGTAAATCATTTGGTTAGTGATCACTATGCAGTTTCTGCTTCCTATGAGGGACAGTGTGATGTACTTAATAGACATCAGAGACTGAAAATGAATATTCCATATGGCTTGCATGACCACTTTATTAATTGTATATCAAAATGGTATCAAGATTACACAATAACGAATGTACAAGACTTCTCCAGAGATCTCGTTGATACGATTACTACCTACTACGACACATGGGTGTGTTGGGGAAAAGGTCGTAAGCCTAGCAGAAGTGGGCAACACCTGCCACCACCCAAGTGGGTCCTTGACCCCGTATTTGTTAAAGAACATGAACGAGTAAAGCACTTGGAGATACGTACAAACGAACCAAAGCACAAGGTGACTTGCATGCATTTCTAGTTGCAAATAGAGAGGTGAGAGACATGAGCAACGTTATACGTAATAAACATTGAGAAGAGTTCCTACAAAGTATAAATGAGCAAACAACACTTGTAGAAGTTTGGGAAAAGATACGAAAAATCTCTAGAAGCAGCCCAACCAAACCGCTGCACCACAGCCCACTAGAACAAGCAAACATCCTCCTTGATCAATGGGCACTAACATCAAGCTACGATTCACTCCCAATTAACATATAGCACGAACTTGATGACACACGCCCCAACAGACAACGAACCATCAATCTTTCCTGTACAGCTATCGACGTGTCTGACCTTAATGATGTAACTGAATGGGAATTAAATCATGCACTAAAGATGGGAAAATCAACTGCTCCTGGAGAGGATGGTATTACTTACAGTCTACTGAGATTAGTCTCACACGTACCAGGTAATCCACTATTAGTGTTGTACAGAATGAGTTTACGTGAAGGAGTATTACCTGATGCTTGGACAAAGAGTGTCATTGTTTCCATCCCCAAACCCCACTCAGATAATTATAGACCCATATCTCTAACATTGTGTGTTTGTAAAGTGCTTGAACGTATTGTTCTTAACCGACTCATGTATCGTATACAGGGGCACCTGTCACCTCAACTGTTTGGATTTATGCCTGGGCTCAGTACACAACACTGTTTTGCTGAGTACTTCGCACATATTGAAGCTTCCCCTCAAACAGTCTTAATCGACCTAGCAGCAGCTTTTGATACAGCAAACAGAGAAATCATACTGGAACAGCTTGCCGAGCTGGGAATACAAGGAAAATTACTGAAATGGATAAAGGGCTATTTGTCTAATCGAACAGCATATGTTTTGTTTAATGGTGTTAAAAGCACAGAGAGCAAACACTTTGAACTGGGAACTCCACAAGGAGGGGTCCTCAGTCCCTTGTTGTTCAACGTTCTGATGCATAAACTTATTAAAGATCTTCCAACTAATAATGAAGACACTGTCATTTGTTATGCTGATGATATATGTTTACAGGCTGCCACCGTGCCTAGAATGCAAGTTCTGCTCGATGCTTTTGCTACTAGAGCTGAGGAATGTGGCCTCCTTATCTCTGTACAGAAAACTCGTGCCCTCATTCCATGTGGTATTCCACCAGCCAATTATCATATAGATGGGCGAGCATTTGAGAACTGCGAGTCTTACAGATACCTTGGTGTCCCCATTAACGACCCTGGGTACCTTTCTTCTCTCAAGAGGAGACTTTGGGAGAGATTAAAGCCCTTGCGGGTCCTTCTTGGTGTCAATCATGGACTTAACGTGAGACTTGCTAGAATGTTTTATGTATCATTTATACGCTCTGTGATTGACTACAATGCTCTACATCTCACACTGTATACTGACAAAGAGCTGAAATCTCTTGAAACCTTGCAAAATGAAGCTATGCGTCTCATTCTTGGGGCTCCAAAGTCCACGAGAATAGTTAACATGAGAGCAGAGTTAAAATTACCTACCATAAGTGAGAGAATTTTGTCTATTAGCACAGTTTTCGGCGTGAAGGCATTGAGTAGATCTAGACAACAATGAAGTTTCAAGCTAAACTTTCTAATATGCTGCACTCACCTGAGGTCTATAGAAGAAGAACGAAATCTGATTATGTATATTGGTTCTACAAGGTAGCCAACTCCATCAAAATATTAAATATGTACCCAACTCGACTAATGATTAATCAGCCAATTACTCCATGGGATAACTGGGATCTATCAGTTGATTTTGTAAATGCGCCCAAGAAAGATAGTGTGCACACTACATTATTAAAACAGTTAACACTGAAAAGCATCACTGAAAGTACTCAGAGTATGGGTAACGATGTTTATCAGTGCTATACCGACGGCTCTGTAGAAGAAGGTGGACGATGTACCGGATGTGCATGTAACATATTTGAACAATCTTCTCTCGTACATACAGCAATGAAGCGCGTCAATGACTGGGCAAGTACAACTTAAACCGAACTTGCAGGCATATACCTTGCCACTGAATTTTTAAAAGACAAAGGCAGTGGACTTATATACTGTGACTCGCAGAGTGCACTCCTGGCATTGAACGCACATAGTAGTGACACCCAGAAAATAGTCAGTGATATTCGAATGAATGTTTTAGCTGCCAAAGAAAACAGATTTGAGATTAAATTCCTATGGATACCATCACATGTTGGCATCTCAAGGCATGACACTGTTGATATGCTTGCTAAGTCAGCCTGTAGAAAACCAGTGGTAGAAATTGATATGGGTGTTTCATTAGCAGTGACAAAGAGAATACTTAAACAAATAACTAATGAAAATCTCACCGACCTAACAAATTCTCCAAGACCTGAAAGTTGTAGCATTAAATATTATGATAGATATCGTGAGGAGACATTCACATATGGGACTAATAGAACAAGAACCCGGCAATGTGATGTTATAGTGGCCAGAATACGCCTGGGATATAGACGTATCTGGCAGCTTTCTCAAAACCCAAATGTCGAGTACACAATGTGTCAACTTTGTGAAAGAGAAAACTTGCACTCTCTTGAACATTATATTGTAGAATGTCCCATACTGACTGACTTTCGCCCTCCTGGGCTAAGGTATGCTGAACTCTGTAGTTACTATATGAGTACTGGAACACTTGATGATATATTGGACTTTGCATCCAAGATTGACCATGTAATATATCAATCATACAATGTATGAATGTATGTGATGTAACTATATAACCTGAGCTTGTAAAAGCACCTTCATCACCTTCAGTGATTAAGTGCTTAATTGCACACTAGTTTCTTTATCAGCTACCTTGAGGTGCTTCCGGGGCTTAGTGTCCCCGCGGCCCGGTCGTCGACCAGGCTACCTCACCCTGTCAGAGTAAATGAGACAGATGTATGTGAATGCATATGTGTGTGTGTATATATGTATGTATATGTGTGTGTGTATGTATATGTATGGGTATAAAGTATATATGGAAGCTGATCAGAATTACATTTCACCTTTGTAAATGTACATTAATGACACTATGTAAAAGACACATCAAACACTTTATGTAGGGCATACGTAAATCTGTGTATCTATGTATTTACGTATGTAGGTTAGCTTAGCATTTTAAAAGCACCGAACCACCTTCTGTGGTTGAGTGTTCAATAAACCCTTGAACTATATGTTTAACACTTCTCTAACCCTGTCCATGGAGGACAGAAGAAAATGTATATATCCTGGTTAGCATTGTAAATGTGTGGCCACGTCTGTGGTAGAAAATAATAATAAAAAAAAAATGATTAGTTATTTCATGCATAATGGCTGCCAGTGTCTGCTGGAAGTGAGCTCTGACTCCCGGGCCCTGCCTTCTGGCCTTGTACTACTTGTTGTTAACATTTCATTATTATGACGATTAAATTCTTGGTCAAATAGTTAACTTTGTTGGGGGACAGGCAGCCCGATTCAAGGGTGCTGAGTCTGTCCCGACTGTGAGAGCAGTCTATAGAATTCCTAACACTGGTGTGTCCGAATTCAACTCTAACCTTAGAAAACTAATACTATATAACAGACTGAACAAAAACCGAATTTATATATATACTATACTATATAACAACATGGAAAGCCATCTCTAACAGCCTAGGAACTAAACAACACTCACATAACCAGATAAAACTCTCAAAGGATGGTTACTAGTATACATATACATATATATATATATATATATATATATATATATATATATATATATATATATATATATATATATATATATACATATATATATATATATATATATATATATATATATATATATATATATATATATATATATATATATATATATATATATATATATATATATATATATATATATATATTGTGACAATAATCTCTTTCAAGAGAGATTGAGCCTGCTCTTCCCTACCTAAAGTTACGTTTATTCTACAAGTATAAGATGCTACATTCAAGATACGTCCACCAGTAGCACAAAACGTTTTGACCAGGAGGCAAAACGTACCCTAAACCCCCAACTCCACGCTGGCTCGTCATCAACCAGCTAACTACCCTTCCCAGCCTGCCTGCTCCTGATTGGTGACTCGCCGACTGCACACCTGCACACTGCACCTCAGCGCCATCTACCTGAGTCGATGTCTGAGCTTGAACCAGCCATCAACTTCAGAATATTCTTTGTGCTCTAAAAGTTGACATCTCTCTCTGGCATACTAAGCTCTCTGGCTCTGTATACTAAGGGAGGTCTCAGCCATAGCCAATATTCTCAGCACCATTATTACTATTTTATCTATTGCTGTTTTTGCATTTATCTTTGTTCTTTAATTGCACTGTTCATAGCCACGGGACTTGTCTTTATTTTTATTTGTGTTTAAAGTACCTGTATATTAAAGTTTCATTGTTCATACTTTGTGTTTTACGTGTTCCTCCCTCTCACTTACCACAGACAACAGGCAAGCAGTCTATCTTTTTTTTTTTTTGTAAATGTGACAGGCATTGACACCAGCTATTGGAGGACTGCCGAACATCTACACTCCAACACTTTCCCGTCACAATATATATATATATATATATATATATATATATATATAAATATAGAAGGGAGTACCACCTCTAGCTGGAAGAAGGGGGACCCATATATATATATATATATATATATATATATATATATATATATATATATATATATATATACTATATAACAGACAAATAACAAAC
The DNA here is from genome assembly GCF_040958095.1 of Procambarus clarkii. Classification (NCBI taxonomy): domain Eukaryota; kingdom Metazoa; phylum Arthropoda; class Malacostraca; order Decapoda; family Cambaridae; genus Procambarus; species Procambarus clarkii. The sequence continues at coordinate 33,439,396 of NC_091186.1, read as the reverse complement.
CCTGCTTTCAGACAACACTCAGCTCCCTTGTTTAAATCCCTTAACATGCTAAATATTAACTCCCTCCACACATTCGCTTGTGTCAACTACATTTACAAAACCCTGTTCTTAAATGCAAACCATGCTCTGAAACTCTCCCTGGACAGATGTAATAGGACCCATTATCACCACACCAGAAATAAATATCTCTTTGATATCCCCAGAGTCAAACTTAATCTGTGTAAACACTCTGTGCAAATAAAGGGACCCAGTCTATGAAACTCACTCCCTACTGAATTGAAAAACTGTCAAATTCTTGCCTCATTCAAAAACGAAAAGTACCTAATTTCATCTTCGTAGTTTCCTACACTGAGCTTTAAATTTGCTCTGTATCTAGTGTTACCCAATCTCTCAATCTTTATGTACTTAATCCAAACTACTTTATTGTGTTCATTGCTGTCTTCTTTTATGTGCTAGCCATATGCTGTATTGTGCCTACTAATTTTTGTTAAACTACCATTCAAGATGTCATTGCAATCAATCTGAGCTACCTGTGTGCTTTAATATACCTACAATTTTCTCTCATCTTTTATTTTTTTCTTGCTATGTAACTGTATCATTTTTATAAATTTTGCTAGTATTTACCTACTTAAAATTTTCTTAGATTAAGGACCTGCCCGAAACGCTGCGCGTACTAGTGGCTTTACAAAAATGTAATTACTATGCTATGTATCCTCAAAATCCCAATGTACCTTCTTGTATATAAATAAATAAATAAATATATAAATAAATCTAATTATCGCAGGGGACTTTAATATTGACCTCTGCGAGCCTGATAACTCTCCTGCTGCTAGTTTCCTCATCTGTATGAATTCCTGCTTCCTCATACCCTTAATCACTAGACCTACTAGAATCATTGATACTACTGCCACGGCTCTTGACCACATCTGGACTAACATAACCTCTCCACTTACTTCAGGGATAATCATTGATAGGACCTCAGACCATTACCCCTCATTTCTCCTAACCAACATTAATAAACCACCTCAAGATACAAGGAAGATAAGCTTTAGGTTGCACAATGAAACTTCTATAAGCAAGTTCATTGCTGCTGCTGCTAATATCAACTGGGAGGCTGAATTAGGTGACATAGTGAACATCAACCTAGCAGTGCAAACCTTTCTTCAGAAAATTCTGAACCTTTATAACTCACACTGTCCAATGCCAACGAAACAAGTTACAAATAAAAGGTTAAACACTCCATGGCTTACAAAGGCTATAATTAAATCTATTAATAAAAAACATGACCTTGAAAAGATGTATAGATTTCTATACTTCTTTTTTAAACTTCTAATTTCTATAGTATAGAGGATAGATTATAGCCACCAAAGAATTTTCAAAGATTTACTCATCCATGCTGTCTAAAATAATTAGAAGAGCGAAAATAAAATACTACGAAAATAAATTTACCCAAACTAAGGTTAGCATTAAGAAAACATGGAGCACTATCTTCCAAATATTAGGTTAAAAAAAGATTTTGAATAAAAAACCAATTCTCCTATCCATTGACGATTGTGTGCTTTCGGCATCAGAAACTGCTATTGAATTCAATAGGTTCTTTTCATCCATTGGTACATTCCTTGCTCATGATATTCCATCCTCGCTCCTTAATATTAAATACTGTGAGATGTAGTGTACCTACCCATCCTGTGAGATGTAGTGTACCCAACACCCATCCTGTAAGTGGTAATGTACCCCCCATACCCATCCTCTGAGTGGTAGTGTACCCCATACCCATCCTGTGAGTGGTAGTGTACCCCATACCCATCCTATGTGTGATAGTGTACCCATCCTTGGAGAGGTGGAAGCATCTACCTCCAATTTTAACGGAAGTCTACCTGTAAAATTAGTGAGCACTGGAGAATTGATCAATTCCTGCTTAATATTCCTGAATGCATTTTCCTCTCTTGCTGCCCACTTAAATCTAGCCCCTTTTTTCAACAATTCATACAAGGGTGCTAATTTTGTTGAAAAGTTCTTCACGAACTTACAAAAATATGTAACCATCCCAACAAAAGACTGTATTTCCCCAACTGATGTTGGATCTGGGGCATCTATTATAGCAGCTACATTTTTGTGAGAAGGAGTAAAGCCCTTACCTGAAATATGGTACCCCAGATATTCAATGGCCTTGGTCTTCAACGTTGTTTTTTCCTTATTAATCTTCACATTGTGCTTTTGCAAAAGATTCAAAACTTGTTCTAATCTAGCATCATGCACTTCCTCATTCTCTCCACATACAATAATGTCATCTAAAAAACTAGCCACACCTTCAATGTTAACTAACAACTGGGACATGAATCTCTGAAAAATTGCTGGAGACGAGGAGAGTCCAAAAGGAAGTCTTTTATACTTAAATAACCCCTTGGGGGTATTAATCACTAACAATTTCTGGCTCTCCTCCTCTACAGGAATTTGCAAGTAAGCATCTTTCAGGTCAGTCTTAGAAAAAATTGCTCCCTTGCAGACCACTGACAAGAACTCATCTATCTTAGGTAAAGGGTACTTCTCACAGTGTATGCGGCTGTTCAGTTCCTTGAAGTGCACAGATTCTCAAGGACTTCCGATCTGCCTTCAACACTGGTACAATTGGGGCTGCCCACTCACTATGTGTAATTGGCTCTAAGATGCCTTCTGCCACAAGCTTTTCCAGGGCTGATTCTACCAATTGCTTGTAATGAAACGGCACTGTTCTTGCCTTGAAAAATTTAGGTGAAGCCCCACTTTTCAGGTGAATTTTTGCCACCATGCTATTAATTGGCTTATCTGCCTCCACTGAATATTTGTCTAACATTTGTTCGGCACTTTTAATTGTTTTAACTATCGACAATTCATCTAGGCCCGCCAAGAAAATTCCCACTTTTTCCATGAGATCCTTACCACATAGGCTAGGATTAAGTGAATCCACTACATAAAAATCCTGGACAATTTCTTTTCCATTATAACCTTCTTTTGCCGACACCTTGCCATAGACCTTAATTGGTACATTATCATAAGCACTTAATGATTTTTTACCTGGTTTTACATTCAGTTGCAAGGTATCTGCCCAATCTCTAGACAATGTTGACACTGCAGCACCAGTGTCCAGTTCCAAGGGAACTAACTTCCCATTAATTACAAAATTCACCACTTGTGACTTCACTGAACATACCTTTTCTTTCACCGAATATAGTCTGCTTTCCTCACCTGCAGCTTCTTCAGACTGGTTACCTTCCTCTACTGCCTTGACCACAGTACCACTACCTCTTCTTCCTGCATTCCCTGGTCGTCTCCTCTCCCAGGCCTTGTTGTTCCTGTTCAGATATTCCCTACACACTCTCTGCAAGTGTCCCTCCTTGTTACAAAAGTTGCATATATATGCACGAAACTTGCACTTGCTACTTATGTGCTTGTATCCACAGTGTGTACATCTGGTCTGGCCCTGTACGACCATAATTTCCTGAGTAGAAGTCTTACTTCCAAAAGCCCTTTCCAGGTTCAATATCTTCTCGAGCACTGTCCATGAAGTCATCGATTGTAGATCCAAATTTTCTGCCACCAGGTTAGGGAAATAATTCTCCTTTTCCACTGCCATGAACAACTGGTCCCTAACCCTGCCGTCCAACTGTGCTCCGAAGTTGCAGTGGTTAGCCAAAGCCCTCAATTCCGCAAATAAATCCTGTACGGACTCGTGCTGCTTTTTCGTCCTCTTCTGGAAATCCATCAAACTCCTGTGATATAATGGTTTCACCACATACTGACGTTTAAGCAAAGCAATCAAGTCTACATAGGTCTTCGTGTGCGGTAGCTCAGGTGCATACAAATTTCCGAGAACACTATATGTTTCAGAACCCAGTGAGACTAAGAGTACCGCTTTCTTGATGGCGTCCTCCTTAATCTCCCGGTACTGAAAGTTTGCTTCCAGCAGGCTGAGCCACAGGTCCAACGAGATCTTAGCAGTGTTTAACGGCTCGATTGACATGGTAGCCATGGCCACGGTGTAACACACTCCACTGTTATATGCGAAGCGTCCACTCGTCCACACGACGTACCCTGCACTGTCTTGATCCTCACACCACGTCTCGTACCCAGGCTCTCTGCCGGAGATGTTTAATTCTCGTCGCCACTGTTATGGTTTTGGTCAGACAAACAATCTTCGTCCACATGGTTTTATTCTCCGCCAGTAACAACAACAAAACAATTATCAGGTACATGAAATATTATTAACAAGATCATAAACAAAAGAGCATCTGCTCCAAACATGCTACCTCCAACATCTGTAGTACTCAATCCCAACAAAGAGCGTTTTGAATATGATAAAGTCAGGGAACGTATTTTGCGGGCATATGAAATTACGCCTGAAGCTCACCGCCAAACTTATCGCAACCTTAGGCCTACTCACAACCAACAGCTCACTGAATTTGTTAATGATCAAATTTGATTGTTTGATAAATGGATTCGCTCGGCGAAAGCCGAAACATACGAGGCTCTCAGGAACGTAGTTTTAATGGAGCATTTTATAGATATTATGCCAGAGAATGTTTCACATTACATTAGAAGTAGGATAGAGGTAAATTCTAAGATAGGGGATTTGGCCAAGATGGCAGAAAACTACCAGTTGGCGGGCAAAAGGCCCAATAAAAATAATTATACCCCACAGAGTAGCAAAACATATACCCACAGCCAGTCCAGACCAGCTCATTCTAACCATTTAACTAATGCACCTTCTATTTCAGACATAACTAACCCTGTTAAATTGTCTAACCCCACGGCACCTAAGAGTGAACCGAAGGGTAATTCTGTTAGTAATGTCTCTTCTCCCCGACGTATCTGTGGTCACTGTAAACGTCCAAACCACGTTATTAGCCGTTGTTGGCAACTGTACCCGGAAAAAAGACCCAATACTAGTTGTGACACAGGGCTTGAGGCCTTCGGAAGGGTTTGGGAGTAAGACCTCCAACCCACAGTGGTTGGACTTGCTTACCCCATTCTTATCGAAAGGGAGACTACTTTTGTCTGAGGGTTCTTCCTGGAAGGACGTGGTGATCTTCCGAGACACCGGTGCCATCCAGACTTTAATTTTAGAGAGTGCGTTGCAAGGTGCAAACACTCTCGACACTGGAGAGGTGGTACTGGTCGAGGGTGTCACTAGTGATACTCGAGCAGTACCCCTCCATAAGGTTACCCTGGAATCTGATTTCCACAAGGGTGTTTGTACAGTCGGAGTCACTTCATACCTACCTTTCCCTAATGTTGATGTAATAGTTGGTAATGATTTAGCAGGGGATAAGGTAGGGGACTCCAGACTGCCTATTATGTTGCCTACCCCTAAGGTTTGCCTGGATCCACCCGCCGCAGAGGATAATGTTGTGTACCCTGCGTGCGCGGTGACCCGGTCTATGGGACTTAAATGTAAGGGCAGCCCTGTGCTTGCCAAGGTGGTAAATCCCAAGGACACGAGGAACTTTCCGAGTGGTGAAAGCCAAGTGGACCTTGCGGACACATTCATGGGCCGACTTGATGACGTGGCCGAGGACATTGTGGAGAGCCTGCCACTGCCACCTACCAAGAGTAGTGGGGAGGTGGAGGAGAACACTGTTGATCCTCGGCCAATGGCATCTGACCAAGGCCTAGATGCCTCCTTGAGTGAGTTACAGAAAGCTGACCCCACTCTTGCAGATTGTCATGAGACAGCCGTCTCTATGGAGGAAATTGTAGACGCAGTAACTGGGTACTACTACAATGATCGGATTTTGATGAGAAAATGGAGACCACAGAGTGCACCCTTGTCAAATGAGTGGGAGGTAGTCCACCAGGTTATGTTGCCGACCTGCTATAGAGAAAGAGTTTTGGCCGCTGCTCATGATGATCCTATGGGGGGACATCAAGGTATTACGTATCACAAAATTTTAAGGTATTTTTTCTGGCCCAAGCTGAAAAGCGATGTGGCAAAATTTTGTAATGCGTGTATTGTTTGTCAACTTGTTGGGAAACCAAACCAGACTTCACCTAAAGCTCCTCTAAGGCCTATTGTCATGCCAGAGGAACCATTTTCTCATGTGGTAATGGACTGTGTTGGTCCATTACCTAGAACTAAGTCTAGTAATATTTACCTAATCACGATGATATGTATCACTACTCGTTACCCAGAGGCTTTTGCTGTAAGGAACATCCGAGCAAAAACTGTTGTTGCTCGTATGTTGCATTTTTTTCCACTTTTGGACTGCCTTGGGTCATGCAAACTGACAATGGTACTAACTTTAAGTCTGATATTTTTGAGCAATTTTGTAAGGACCATGGAATAATTCATAAGGTTTCCAGCCCATACCATCCACAGAGTCAGGGGGTAATTGAACGTTTCCATCTAACTCTGAAGCAGATGTTGAAGACATCGTGCGAGAGTTCCCTCACCTTCTGGGATGAGAATTTACCATATGTTTTGTTTGTGGCTAGAGAGGGATTACAAAGTTCACTGGGTTGTTCTCCTTTTGAGTTAGTCTTTGGCCATAAAGTTCGTGGACCCTTGCAAATGTTACAGGAGAATCTGTTAGGGAACGTAACGTTAACCGAAGGTTCGGCTTTCTTTGCGCAACACCACCAGAGACTCAAGGACTGCAAGGCAGCAGCACTAAAGTATCTAGGGAAGGCCCAAGAAAAGATGAAAGAACGTAACGATGCTAAGGCTAAGTGGCGGGTATTTCAGCCTGGCGACCCTGTCCTGGTATTAAAGCCTCGACTAGGGAACACTATGTCCCACAAGTACGAAGGCCCCTACATTGTGACAGAAAAGACTGGGGACCTCACGTACAAAGTGAGGCACTCTGACAAGTGTAACCAGGTAATGCTCGTACACTTGAATCGGCTGAAGAAATTCCAGGGCCCCAGGCCCATTGCACTAACCAATGTTTCCATTTCCAGTGAGGGAAGGGATGATTGTTCTGGGGACCCAACTAATCTCATTCTCAATAATTCTAGTTCTGTGAATGCTGTGGAGGAGGGACTGTCCCATTTGCAAATGGCCCAACGTGAAGAGGTGCAGTCGTTGCTTGATGAATTCTCCAGTCTGTTCTGGGAGGTCCCGACCCAGACTGATGCCATTTGCCATGATGTCAAGTTGACGGACTACACCCCCCATTCGCCTTCAACCCTATCGGATGAGTCCAGAAAAGAAGGCCATCGTATGGAAGGAGGTCGACTTCCTGCTCCAGCACGGCCTCACCCGGCCAAGCCAGGGCTCTTGGTGCTCGCCCTGCCTTTTGGTCCCCAAACCAGACGGCTCCTGGCGATTATGCACCGACTATCGGCAGCTCAACAAGGTGACCATTGTGGATGCTTATCCGCTGCCCCTCCTCAAGGACTGCATTGACGAGTTGGGAAACGCCAAGTACGTCTCGAAATTCGATCTCTCGAGGGGGTATTATCAAATCCCACTCACTGAACGTGCTAAACAACTAACTGCGTTCGTGACAGCCGAGGGTGTTTTTGAGTATCAAGTGTTACCGCTTGGCATGCGTAATGCCCCTGCCACGTTCCAGAGACTCATGAACTCTTTGCTCGCTAAGGTGCCAAATTGTTGCGCGTATTTAGATGATATCGTGCTCTTTGACAGTAATTGGGCTGACCACATAGCTAGGTTACGCCAGTTGTTCACAATTTTAAAGAACACAAATCTAACCTTAAATACAAAAAAGTGTCATTTTTGGCCAAGGCATAGTGACATACCTCGGTTATGAAGTGGGCCAAGGAAAAGTGTTACCTCAGCAAGATAAAATCAGTGCCATTCTGGAGTATCCAGTGCTAAAGTCTAAAAAGGACGTTCAAAGATTTATCGGTATGTGTGTGCGTACTATCGACGCTTTTGTCAGAACTTTTCCAGTGTTGCCACTCCTCTCACAGACTTGCTGCGGAAGGCCATTAAATTTAAGTGGTCATCAGACTGTGCAGAGGCATTTAAAAATTTGAAATTGATCTTAGCTTCCGCCCCAGTGCTTGCTAGTCCAAGGTTCGACCGACCGTTTAAAATTCATGTTGACGCGTCTGACTCGGGAGCTGGTGTAGTGTTGTTGCAAACTGGGGATGATCAGGTGGAACACCCAGTATATTATTACTCTGTGAAATTTGACAAGGCGCAACGCAATTATTCAGTGGTAGAAAAAGAGGCGTTGGCGCTAGTGTTAACATGTAAAAAGTTTGAAGTTTACCTCACAGGTAATATAGTGGAAGTGTACACGGACCATAACCCACTAGTCTTCCTGACTCAGATGAAGGGGAAGAATAAATGCATCCTCAGGTGGGCATTGTTCCTACAGGACTTCAATCTGTCTATTACCCACCTACCGGGCCGGCTCAACATGATAGCCGACGCTCTGTCCCGGTTGCCTGAATAACATTCATCTGGGCCACAGGAAGCCATTTACCAACTGTCATGCTTTAGTTATTTTTTTTTAGGTTCTCCTGTGACATTAAATATTCCGTGTCCAATTTATTTACTTCCCTGATTTTTTTGTATATGTTCTTTTTTTATCTTTCAGAGAATTCCTTTGTGCTTTTCTTGCAGAGAAATTGTTGTTTTGATTGATTTTTTCTTTTATGGCATAGATTTTCCTTTTTATTCTCTGCATACTCCTACAAAAAAAAAATATGACTACTATTCTAGTAGTCACATTTTTTTTCTCTGAAGGGGGGAGGAGTGTTACGACCCTGGGTTCCTCAAATGGAAACCAGAGGTCAAAATTGAACTAAATAAGCTACGTTAGATTAGCAAGACGCAAGTCGATGTGTCTCTGTTCGTATCTTCCCTGCCAAATGTAAGATGAATCTTGTTGCTCACAAGCATTCAAACTCTTGAGCTTGTTGTGGATTAAGTATAACATTGTTATAAGATTAACTACCCTGAGAACGATGAAAGTAACAATATGTTGCATAGGGAAAGATTTTTAATGTGCTTAGCTGCACGATCAATTAGGCTCCTCCCGGCACCACCACAATGCGGGAGGCCTGAGCTGGTCGCTGGGAGCATTCTTCTCTGGCTGGCGTTCGTGGGGACGAGACCTACTCTGTGGCTGCACCCCTACTCTGTGGCTGCACCTCTCCTCTTCTCCCTTCTCCTCTTACTTATTTCCCTTACCTGAAGTTCCTGTACCATTAAGTTAAGTACGATGTGTTTTAAGTGTACCTACTCTGGTAGTAAAGATTGGTGAGACCTGGGGGTAGTATTTGCCAGTGTTTTGGGTACCCCTAAGTGTTGTGTTTTGTATTAGGGTACCACGTGGTCTCACTACCCTAAGCTGCATCCAGCTTCAGTGCTTTTCCAGTAGTACTTTACCCTAGCTTGTTCACAATGTAAACCTTGTATCCTGTCTATGTGGACCAAGGCTTTTAACGTAAGATAGTGTGGTAAAGTAATTATTATTATTGTTATTGGTGTGAGTGTATATGGGGGGTTGTTAAGGGTTTAATAAATAAGTAAGTTAGAACGGAGTATTCCTTCTTCCTGTGTGGGAGTGCAATGATCAACCTCTAGTCTGACATGGTCTAGTAGCAAGTTATTATTACTGTGGATAGTTTATTTTGGGCGCCGGGCCTTTTAGTTCTCCCATATTTGATAACTCTGTATTCTAACTACCCTTACCCCTTAATAGTACCAGTTCCCCCATAGCAAGCCCACCATTATCTTAACACCTACCAATTTTTGTCAACTACCATTCAAGCTGTCATTGCAATCAATCTTAGCTACCTATGTGCTTTAATATACTGTACCTACAATTTTCTCTCGTCTTCTTTTTTTTTCATTCCATGTAACTGTTATCATTTTTTTGTCTATAAATTTTGCAAGTATTTACCTACTTACAATTTTCTTAGATTAAGGACCTGCCCGAAACGCTGCGCATACTAGTGGCTTTACAAGACTGTAATTACCATATTATGTATCCTCACATTCCCAATGTACCTTCTTGTATATGCATAAATAAATAAATAAATAAACTACAAATATCTTCAGTTTTACTTTAAATTTTGCCCTGAAAGAGTTTTCATATATAGATCCAGTTTCTGCTGTTCTTCTGACATAAAAAGACCTTTGGTTTAATAAGTTATTAAGATGTTTTCAACAATATTACTAGGGCGTTCACAGATTCTAACATGGGCGACCCTTATGGAAACGCAACATTTGGGTTGACCCGATTGACAGACTGGTTATATTCCAACAGGGTCTGAGACATTTGTTCAAGCCACGAGGCCTACCCCAGGGCACGTCCCACTGGGATAAAATACGGAAAATATATAGTGTAATATGAAAATGTGGATCTAGGAATTAGTAATAAAGTGATTGAGTACCATTGCAAGCCGGAAATTAGGTGGAAAATTCCTTGTAAGAATACAAGCAAAGAATAAATCAGTGTTATAAATCGAGTAACTAGAAACTGGTGACATCAATCTGGGACAACAAGAGGTCAACTTTACCGCACCGGGGGACCAGCTTCGCTACCCTATTTACCTGCCATAAAGTTTGAACAAAATAACATACATAATATTACAAATATACGGTATACATATAATATTATAAATATTAAATATATAAATATATACATATAATTTTATAAAGAGTTAAAAGGAATGACATCAACAAGTGAAGCACAAATATAATACAATACATCAGACAATGGAGAGGTGTGGCGAGTGTTCGGGAGTACTGGGAAGACATAATGTAGGCGTCAAGTGTTGCATCTGTAACATAAGATTTCACCTGGGCTGTACAGAATTATCTCCAGGATGCACAAAAAGGCAAGGAATTTACTGGGTTTGCAAAGATGACAGATTAATGTTAGAGAACATAACTAAACTGATGAAAAACATTCCCGAGTCACAGAGATTATCATTCACAGACAAGTTACCAGTGATATATGCGGACTGGGAAAAGACAACATTGGATAACAACCAAAACACAGGAACAGATAGTTTAGAGAACCGCAGCAGTAGTGTGGAGGAAGAGGGTATTGTGGTACAAAATAACAGCAATATTGCAGAGCCAGGTAATATAAACAATGAGAGCAACAGTGAGATAGAGTGCATAGATGAAGGAATTGGGACGAAAACCGGAGATGGCTCCAATAAAGAGGTAGACAAGACAGACACAGGTATAATTACCTTGAAAACGCAAAACCGGAACATATTTGCAAATTCTACGCTAAAGGAATATGCAAATATGGAAAATTAGGAGCAAAATGCAATTTTCTGCATCCTCGAAAATGCAGGAACATGTTGGCGAAGGGTACATGCCGTTTTGGAACAGGGTGTAGATACTTCCACCCTAAATTATAAATAAATAAATAAATATGTTTATTCAGGTAAGGTACATACATACATACAAGTGATGTTACATTAATGGATTGATATATAGATAGAGCTAGTACATACAATGCCTAAAGCCACTATTACGCAATGCGTTTATGTCAATTTTCAATTAGGTACAAAAAATGCTACAATCTTCAGTGTCCGGAATTCCACGTGAGAGGTACAGAGCGTTATAGACGGGAAGATCAATATGACACTACTGGAAATTTTTTAGAGGAAGGCAGAAACAGAGTAGTAAATATAAGAGAGAGGAACAGTCAGATGGAACCATTACAGGATTACAGAGGGGAAGGGAGATACCCACAAGACTGGAATACAAATTATCAACAAGCACACAGGTACTACACCACACAACACCCGTCCTACTACCAAAACTGGACGAATTACTTCCAAAACAACACACCCTGGACCGGGGTAGAGTGGGAGGAGAACTGCCAAAGCCCACCAAAAGTGACACGCAATATGGGAAATCATTCATATTTACAAACATACAAGGCTTGAAACCAAAATCAAGAAATAAAGTTAAGTTCATAAATGGCCTCCTAATAGAATCGAACTCAATATTTGGTGCATTTACAGAAACCCACACAAAAGACCACATGGATAGTGAAATTTGGATTCCGAATTATAATCTATATAGATGTGACAGAGTAATTAGGTCAAGTGGAGGAGTATGTCTGTATATTAAAGTGGAGCTGGCATGCACAGAGCTCCTGAACTCGTCCAATGAGGTGGTAGAGGTACTTGGAATCAAGGTAGAAAATATGAATCTACTTATTATTTTAATATACAAACCGCCAGATGCAACAGTTGAGGAATTCACTGAACAGATCCACAAAATAGAGAATATCCTTGATAACCTAGCAAACCCAGTACCAGATATCATCTTCCTTGGAGACTTCAATCTACCCAGTTTACAATGGAGAATAGTAAACAATAACATCATAGCAGGAAGTCAGCCTGGAAATAACCAACCACAGGTCAGAGAACTACTGAGATTATGTGACAAATTCTCGCTCAGTCAGAACCAACTAAGAACGAAAACATGCTGGACCTGATATTCACGAACAATGAGGAGCTAATCAGAGACATTACTGTCTCAGACACTACGTACTCGGACCACAAGCTCATTGAAGTGCAAACTAACATTAATAACGGTAGTAGGCCCAAGAGAAACAACAAGCGAGAAGGGCTATTCAATAAATTCAATTTTAATAATAAGAGGATAGACTGGAAGAAAATAAACAGGGAACTTACAAACATTCAATGGGAAAATGTTCTAAGAAATAAGAATCTTACACAGGGAATAGAAAAACTGACTTCTGAAGCATATAAAAATGAAAATAAAATAAAATGTTTATTCAGGTAAGGTACATACATACAAGATATTTTATAAATTGATCGATTTATAGATAGGGCTAGTACATACAATGCCTAACGCCACTATTACGCAAAGCGTTTCAGGCAGGAAAAACATTAATAACTAAAAACTTAATACTATAATAATAATAATAATTTTTATTTAGGTAATAATTTTTATTTAGGTAATAATAATTTTTATTTAGGTAAAGGTACATACATAAAGAGATTTTACAAAGTTTGTTGGCTTTATAGATAGAGCTCGTACATACAATGCCTAAAGCCACTATTACGCAAAGCGTTTCGGGCAGAAAATAAAACTATTTATACTATTTGAGTATAAAGAATAAAATGTGTTGAGAACAAATAAAAATAAAGATAAAAAAAGGGGGAAACATGGCTGAAAAAGCAGCACAAATACAATTAGGTCGACAAACAGCGTTGTTTAAGAAAACAGACATTGGTTGACAATAGAGGGGTAAGGTAGGTTACAGGGAATTTATTAGGTAGTGCTTCGTTTTTATCTTAAACTGGTTGAGAGAGGTACAGTCTTTAACATGGTTGGGAAGGTCATTCCATAATCTGGGTCCCTTGATTTGTAAAGCATTTCTAGTTTGATTAAGTCGTACTCTTGGAATATCAAAACTGAATTTATTTCTGGTGTGGTGCTCATGGGATCTGTTACAACCTTCAATGAAGCTTTTGAGGTCAGGATTGGCATTACAGTTCAGCGTTTTATATATGTATAATACACATGAGAGAATGTGCAGTGACTTAATATCTAACATATTCAGAGATTTGAGTAGGGGGGTACCGAGTGATGTCTGGGGCCAGAGTTGGATATTGTCCTAATAGCAGCTTTGTGTTGAGTAATTAGAGGACGTAAATTATTTTGGGTAGTAGAACCCCAAGCACAAATACCATAGTTGAGATATAGATAGATAAGGGAGTAATAGAGAGTAACCAGGGCAGGGCGGGGTACATAATATCTGATCTTAGAAAGAATACCAACAGTTTTTGAAACTTTTTTTGATATATTTAGAATGTGCCCCTGGAAATTCAGCTTGTGGTCAATGAGAACGCCAAGGAATTTGCTATCTAATTTGTTACAAATTTGGGTATTATTTATTCTGAGATTTATTTGATTAGAGGATTTATTGCCAAACAGAATATAGAAAGTTTTGTCAATGTTAAGGGTGAGTTTGTTGGCCGTTAGCCAAAGATAGACTTTATTTAGCTCAGTATTTATTGTGGCATTTAGAGCAAGGGGGTCAGGACTCGAGTAAATGAAGGTTGTGTCGTCAGCAAATAGAACTGGTTTGAGGTGTTGGGAGGCATTTGGAAGGTCATTAATGTAGATAAGAAAGAGGAGAGGGCCAAGTATGCTGCCCTGAGGAACACCGATGTTGATGGGTAGGGTGGGAGAAATTGAATTATTCACAGAAACATACTGGAGCCTGTCAGTAAGGTAAGATTTGAGGTACTGCAGGGAGTGTCCTCTGACTCCATAATGATGTAATTTAAGAAGAAGGTTTTGGTGGTTGACAGTGTCAAAAACCTTACGCAGGTCCACAAATAACCCAACAGGGAACTCATTTTTATCAAGAGCTGCATGAATCATGTTAATCATACTAATAAGTGCATCGTTAGTGCTTTTTTTGGGTCTGAAGCCATATTGACAACAGCTAAGTATATTGTGTTTGGCTAGATAAGAGTAAACTGCTTGTAGATTAGTTTTTCAAATATTTTTGACAAGTTTGGCAGGATTGATATAGGTCTGTAGTTGTTAACATCTGTGAGATCACACATTTGTGGACAGGGGTTACTCTCGTTTTTTTTTAGAATATCTGAAAAGGTTTGGAGTTCAAGTGACTTGTTGAAGAGCAATGCAATAGCAGGGGCTAAAGATCTGGAGGCTTTTTTGTAAATTAAAGTTGGTATCTCCGCAAGGGCACTAGACTTGATTTTAAGGGAAAGGATTATCTCATTTATTTATTTATTTATTTTATTTATTTATATATATACAAGAATGTACATTGGGTTTGTGAGAATACCTTGGATAGTGCAGTATTTACACTCTTGTAAAGCCACTAGTACGCGCAGCGTTTCGGGCAGGTCCTTAATCTAACAGATAATTTTAAGTAGGTAATTTCTATCAGAATTGATAAATGATAAAGATACATTGCAAGAGAAAAATGAGATGAGAGAGCTTAGTAAGTATATTAAAGCACATTGTTATATTAAAGCTCTGATTGATTACATTGACAGCTTGATTAGTAATTTAAACAAGATTAACAGACACCATACAGCAGATTGACAGTACATATAAGACAGCAATGATCACAATGGTAAAGATGTTCAGATTGGGTACATAAAGATTGGGAGACTGGGTAGCAAAAGATTCAGATAAACAAGATTAATAAACACCACACAGCAGATTGGCAGCACATATAAGAAGACAGCAATGATCACAATGGTAAAGATGTTCAAATTGGGAACATAAAGGTTGGGAGATTGGGTAGCAAAAGATATAGTGCAATTTTAGGGCAAAAAGTGAAAAACTATGAAGATGAAATTAGGTACTTTTTAGTATTGATTTTGAATGATGTAAAAGTTGGACAGCTTTTCAATTCAGTAGGGAGTGAGTTCATAAACTGGGTCCCTTTATTTGCATAGAGTGTTTACACAGATTAAGTTTAACTCTGGGGATATCAAAGAGATATTTATTTCTGGTGTGGTGATAATGGGTCCTATTACATCTGTCCAGGAAGAGTTTCAGAGCAGGATTTGCATTTAAGAACAGGGTTTTGTAAATGTAGTTGACACAAGAGAATTTATGGAGTGAGATTATGTTTAGCATGTTTAGGGAGTTAAACAAGGGGGCTGAGTGTTGTCTGAAAGCAGAATTTGATATTATTCTGATAGCAGATTTTTGCTGGGTGATGAAGGACTTGAGGTGGTTTGCAGTGGTTGAACCCCATGCACAGATACCATAGTTGAGATAGGGATAGATTAGTGCATAATATAGAGAGATGAGAGCAGAGTTAGGTACATAATATCTGATTTTGGAGAGTATACCAACTGTTTTAGAGACTTTCTTAGTTATGTGTTGTATGTGGGTACTGAAGTTGAGTCTCTTGTCTAGGAATAGGCCAAGAAACTTTCCATCATTTTTATTGCTAATGTTTACATTGTCTATCTGAAGCTGAATTGCATTTGTAGATTTGCTTCCAAATTGGATGTAGTAGGTCTTTTCTATGTTAAGTGTTAGTTTGTTGGTTGACATCCATAAGTGGACTTTTTTTTAGTTCATTATTAACAACATCATTTAGTGTATGTGGGTTGGGGTTGGAGTAGATGAGGGTAGTATCATCAGCAAACAAAATAGGTTTCAGAATGTTAGAGACATTAGGCAGATCATTGATGTATATAAGAAATAGAAGAGGTCCCAAGATGCTGCCCTGTGGCACTCCAACGGTTATTGGTAGAGTGGGAGAGGTTATATTATTGATGGCTACACATTGGTGTCTATCACTAAGATAGGATTGGATATAGTCCAGTGCATGGCCTCGGATTCCATAATGATGGAGTTTACATAAGAGGTAATCGTGATTAACAGTATCAAAGGCCTTTCTCAGGTCAATGAAGAGTCCAATCGGAAATTCATTTTTGTCAAGGGCTGAGTAAATTATATCAAGGAGACTAATAATTGCATCGTTGGTACTCTTTTGAGAGCGGAATCCAAACTGACAGGGGCTAAGAATGTCGAATTTTACGAGGTAGGAGTAAAGCTGTTTGTAGATAATTTTTTCAAATATTTTTGATAGTATGGGTAGGTTCGATATTGGTCTATAATTGTTTATGTCTGCCGGATTACCTCCTTTATTAATGTAACCGCCTTCTGATGTGTCGTGGGGGACCACTGAGGAGGTGGCACCATCATTAGAAAACAATTGACGAGCGTGCGATGGGTCCACAAAGTCACTATCTGGCAACGGCGATGTGCTGCCCGCCAAACTCCCCCTTCCACCCCTGAACCCTCCAAACATGTGTTCGCTTGCCCATCAGGGGAAACTTCTAGTGATCTTGAAACCTTGTGTAGTGGAGCCCTTCCACGCAGGTTAACAGCCAACGCTGTGTTAAGGTATGTTCAAAACGACTCTATAGCTGGAAATGACCGACAAATTGTACTAGACCATTGGAGGCAAATGTGTGACATTGGTAATAAATTAAGAAATGTTCCTGGACTTATATCGTAGTGCAATAGATGATATGTATATAGATAATAAATATTAAGTGAACTAATAATATCAATATATAATGCTGATGACTTTAAATGCACAATTAACTAAGTTATCCGTCCTTAGCTGGAACATTGCATCCCTCAAAAAAAGGTTCTCAGATTTACATCACAAAGTAACAACTGAACACATCTATATTGTATGTCTCCAGGAGTGCAGAGTTCCCGCAAGATCCTCACCCCCGAAATTGCCCTCATTTGTTTCTTACAACCTCAGATCCAGTAACTCTTGCATTCTATACATCAAACAATCCCTACCCCATCAACTTCTGCCAGAAAAACAAACTGCCGGTCAACAGTATCATGGAGTGAGGATCTATGTGGGCAACTCTGTTCTCAATGTATGTAATCTATATGCTCCAGCAGGAAAGTTAAATTATATTGATCCTCCGGCCTGCGCTCATGCAGAGCCCTCCATCATTCTTGGTGACTACAATGCTAGACACAAGGACATTGGCGGCTCTCGCTTCAGTAACGGTAACGGGAATCAACTGCTGTCGCTACTAAATAGTCACCAAGATGTGCAGATTGTGGGTGACCTTGAACCCACGCATATTTGTGGAGGCATTCTAGACCTCTGTATTGGTTTCAACGACTCTCACGTCTGGTGCACATCATCTATTGTAACAGATTTGCTGTCAGATCATCACCCTAGATTGAATACTCTATGTGTAGGAAATACCATCCTGCCCGGTGGGACTTTCAAACGCAAACGGCTCAGTGTTCCTCCTGCTCGACGTGAAGACTTTGTTGCTCATGTGTCAGAGTGGTACAGCACTTATGATCCCTCCACAGTCCAGACATTTAACGACGATCTAGTACAGAGCATTCAGATGTTTGCTGACCCTTTAGGTCGGCCCCCTTGCACCATCCAATAGTCGGAACGATATGAAAGGTAATAAACACCATGCCTATTACAATGACCCCAAACTGCGTACTTTGAAACGCACTGCCAGACGAGTTGGGCTTGCATATAGGGAAACACGTACGCCAGCAATGCTCAAGCTCTTTCAGAAAGCCCTAGCCAAGGTGAGGGAGCGCATGACAGAGCTCAGGCAAGATAACTGGGAAACTTTTGTCAACAGTCTCAACTCTCATACCCCCCTCAGCCAGGCATGGAAGGATATTAAAAGAATTAAAGGCGATAAGATCGGCCAAGTAGCACACCCTCACCCTCTACACAAAGCAAACGAGTTAGTCAATGCTTGGGCAACCACCTCTAGCTTCAATAATCTTCCCCCAGACATACAGTTCAGATTAAATGCTGGTTACGGAGATCGAGAAAGGCTTGTTGACTTCATGCTCCACAAGGAAGATGAATGCAACGTGCCATTTACTGAGTTTGAATTACTCGCGGCCCTAAACAAAGGCAAAGCCACATCCCCCGGTGAAGATGGTATCACTTATGACATATTGCGTCTGCTCCCTTTAGTACCAGGGAATCCCCTGCTTGAGCTGTATAATATGAGCTATGTTACTGGGGAGCTTCCTAACTCTTGAACCAACAGTATAATCATTCCAATTCCCAAGCCAAATCAAGAGAATGCTTTCCGCCCAATTTCCCTTACTAGCTGCATTTGCAAAACATTCGAGAGAATGGTCCTAAACCGTCTCCTCCATAGAATAAGAACCATGCTATCCCCCCAGATATATGGCTTCATGCATGGAAGGAGTGTGTGCATCATTGCATCAACACCTTTCTTACCCTGCACACTGAAAAGTCATACCACCTTCCTAGATCTTAAGTCTGCCTTTGATATTGCAAATAGACATGTTATCTTGAGTGAGCTTGCAAGAATGAATATTGGTGGTCGGCTTCTTCGTTGGATCAGGGGCTACTTATCCAACAGGAAGTCATCTGTATTTTTCCAGGGGCATAGGAGTGTAACAAGAGACTTTGAACTAGGTACCCCGCAGGGTGGTGTCCTCAATCCTACTTTATTTAATATCTTAATAAACACGCTGTTAAACTCTATACCGAGCAAACCCAACGTCCACATCATTAGCTATGCTGATGATATAATGATACACACCACTGGGTATGCTAACACGCAGAACACTCCTAACTCTGTACTAGACTCATGTCAGGACCTAGGTTTAATTATCTCAGCAGAGAAAACAAAGATACTAAATCGGCGCCCACCCAGGCAGGGAGGAGCTGTTCGCAAGATGCAACTGTCTGATGGCTTCCAGCTTGACTATGTAAACAGATTCAAATACCTTGGCCTTGAGGTGCCACTGTATGGTCCTGTTGTATTCAGACTCTGTCGTCAGTTTAAAGAGAGGCTCCGAGCTCTCAGGGCTGTTGCAGGTTATCACTCAGGCTATGGTGTCAATGTCAGAATTGTCAAAATGATGTACCTTGCATACATTAGATCTTTAGTGGATTATGCTGCACCTCAGCTTGTTTTGATGCCTGAAAGAAAGCTTGGAGGGCTTGAAAAATTGCAGAACGAAGCCTTGAGGATAATCCTTGGGTGCCCTCGTACCACAAAGATACTTAATATGAGAAAGGAACTTAATATTCTGAGCGTTGTTGATTGTGTTACTAAAATTAACTGTCAAATTGGTATAAAAATGCTTAGGCTAACTCATCCTAATCCTTGCACAGAAGCCCTCCAGAATTTCTTTTTTGAAGATCAGCATTGTTCCAAATGGATAACAAAAACTGGAACTCAACTCAGAATGTATGGGGGTTCATGATTTGTACAAAGAGAAACAACAACGGCACTTTCCTGCACCGTGGGAGGTTACACCCTTTCCAGTTTTAATCCCTCCCTTTCCACCCAAGAAGCAAATTAGAGATCAGCCCAAGCTTCGTCTTGAGGCAAAGCTCAACGTCTTAAGCCATATTGATGCTCTGTCCACAGAGCATTCTCTCTCTCAAATTATATACACTGATGGTTCCCTACACCGCACCACGGGTGCAGCTGGAAGTGCAGTTGTCCTGACAATGGACGATGGCCTATACTTTGAGTGGGGAGTCCGTATAAACAACTGGGCCTCTACCCTTCAGACTGAACTATTTGCCTTGATCCTTGCTCTGAAATGTGTACAAGTCTCAAAACTTGATACATTAATTGTAAGTGACTCCTTATCATCCTTAAATGCTCTCAACTCTTTAAGACATAACTGTAACATGCTCGTGTCCGAAGCTAGACACAAATACAACAAACTGATTAAGGATGGTAACAGAGTCCATTTCATGTGGTCTCCATCTCATGTTGGCCTCCGAATGCATGATAGAGCTGATAAGTTAGCCAAAGAATCTGCCTTTAAAGGAGCCGTTGAGTGTAACCTTGGATTGTCAATGAGCAATCTGAGAGCAGCAGTACACCGAGAACTTCAAAAAGATCTTGTAGATCTGAGGCCAAGTGAAATTGACACCAGTAATTCCATCTATCATCATACTATCATGCAAGAGGAGCCACACATCTATAGATCATCCAATAAAATCAGCAGACTTCTAGATGTTACTACTGCTCGGCTTAGACTCGGTTACAAGTATCTCTGGGAATTCTCATTATCTGCTGATGTAGACATGAAAAAATGTAAACTGTGTCAACAAAATTATTCGCACACCCTCCGTCACTATGTGATGGAGTGCGAAAAGATACGTGAATTTAGAGACAATTCTATAACCAATGTTCCAGCGATGTGTCAATATTTCATTCAAAATGATCTGCTACCAGAAATTTTAGCCAAATATCCCCAGTTTTTTAACTGTAGGTAGTAACTAAGTGATTGTAACCTATCCACCTTTGCCCACTGGATGGGGGGCGGTGTGCAGGACAAACATATAAATTGTGACACTAGCTCTCCACATATGTCAGTTGCTTAATTTAGAACGTGTACTTGAGGTCGATCTCGAACCCATTGTTGATGTGACGACTTATATTGAATTTTGTAACTAGCTCATCAAGATTGTAACTTGCTTAGCTAAATGAATTGTGGGGTTCAGTCCCTGAGCCCATTACGTGCCTCTGCAACCCTTTCCACTACCGCCCACAAGATGGGTATGGGGTGCATAATAAATGAACTAAACTAACTAAACTAACTCATTAACGTCAGTGGAATTAGTAGGCTTTAGGTACAGAGACTGTGGATAGTTACCTGTAAGATAGTCCTTAACATCAGTACTGGAAGATGGAATATCATTTGCAAGGGATGACCCAATGGAAAAGAAGAACCTATTGAACTCAATAGCAGAATCTGAGGCTGAAAGTTGACCATCGTTATTGGACAGGAGTGTTGGTTTGTTATTTTTTTTTTTTTTTTGAGATATATACAAGAGTTGTTACATTCTTGTACAGCCACTAGTACGCGTAGCGTTTCGGGCAGGTCCCTGGAATACGATCCCCTGCCGCGAAGAATCGTTTTTTCATCCAAGTACACATTTTACTGTTGCGTTAAACAGAGGCTACAGTTAAGGAATTGCGCCCAGTAAATCCTCCCCGGCCAGGATACGAACCCATGACATAGCGCTCGCGGAACGCCAGGCGAGTGTCTTACCACTACACCACGGAGACTGTAAATTTAAAATCTTCTTTGATCCCAATATTTGTGAAATTGTGCTCCAAGTTTTTTTATTGTTGCTCTTTATTTGGGTAAATTTATCCTCGTAGTATTTAGTTTTTGCTCGTCTAATTATCTTAGATAGCAATAATGAGTAATTCTTTGAGAATTCTTTGGAGATGGTTCCGAACCTATACTTCTTCTCAAGGTCATGTTTTTTATTAATGGATTTAAGTATTCCCTTTGTAAGCCAAGGATTGTTAAGCCTTTTAGTTGTGACTTGTTTTGTAAGCATAGGACAGTGGGTGTTATAAAGGCTAAGAGTTTTTTGAAGAAAAGATTGCACTGCTAGGTTGATGTCCCCTATGTTACCTAACTCGGACTCCCAGTTGACATTAACAGCAGTTATAAAACTGTCTATAGCAGTTTCATTGTGCAGCCTAAAGCTTAACTCCCTTGACTCTAGAGGTGGTTTGTTAATATTTGTTAAGAGAAATGTGGGGTAATGGTCTGTAGTGCTATCGGTGATTATACCTGAAGTAAGTGGAGAGGTTATGTTGGTCCAGATGTGATCTAGAGTCGTGGCAGTACTATCAGTGATTCTAGTAGGTCTAGTGATTAAGGGTATGAGGAAGCAGGAATTCATACAGTTGAGGAAGCTAACAGCAGTAGGGTGTTCTGGCTCGCAGAGGTCAATATTAAAGTCCCCTGCGATAATTAGATGGTTTTTGTTCAGTCTGTTATCTAGTGTTAGATTTCTAAGGTTTGAGTTGAATTCAGACACATCTGTGTTAGGAATTCTATAGACTGCACCCACAGACAGGACAGACTCGCCACCCTTGACTCTGAAGCTGGCGAAGATATACTCCCCACGGCAGTTTCTATTGCTAATTACTTTTAAGCATGTTAGTTCTTGGTGGTAGTAAAGAGCCGTACCACCACCTCTCTGAATTTGACGACAGTTGTGAATTGCCGAGTAGTTAGACATGTTAAAGAGTTGAGTAGTATCCTCTTTAACCACGTTTCAGTAAGTATAATAAAAGAGAATGTGTTGTCAATAGTTTCAGTCAAGGCACTAACATCATCGAAGTGTTTATCTAGGGATCTGACGTTCAAGTTGATCACAGAGATATTGTGATTATGTGTTAATACATTGTTTACATCATGTGCTGTAAAATATCTGCAATTTTGATCATTAAAGTGATGATTTTCATAGATAGTGGATAAGAGGTTTAGTTCTGGGTCTATACTTGTCTGCAAAAAAAGGCTGGTTGTAGGAAAACAAGGCTAGAATGGCAATTACAAAATAAAATTTTGATATAAAAGGGGGAAAAAATATATAAACAAGACTATACAATACAAACACAAATGAACAAAAAAAGAAAAATTAGGTAGATTGCTTACAAGTACTCTCAGGTACACTGTAAGTAATAATTTGCATTTTGAGACACAAGCAAAGCCAGGGATACAATGGAGTAAGGGAGTATGGCGAGGCTAGGCAAACTAGGTAATAAATGAAATCAAAGAAAAAAGTTGAATAATAAACATAGGCAAATTTAAGATAATGATTATTAACTATAAATAGTTCAGTTATGACTGTATAATTAATAAGACCTAAAGAAATATTAATGCACTCAATTAATTAAGTCCAGTAAATGACTAGTAACGAGTAAATTAAAAATTAATTTAAAAAGTGAAACAAGGAGACTTAGGATACCTAGCCCGCACTAGGTGACAAGGGGGTTAATTATGTTGACTCATTGAGAGTGATAATAAGGTGAGACAAACCACATTGGGAGAGGAAAGTGTTGAGGTTATCCTCATTAGCAATTGTAAACATTTTACCTCCTGAAGTCTTTCTCACTTTAATCAAGCCATCTCTAACGAAGCACTGATGAATTGCATCTGGGTTTTGATGACGGATTTGACGTAGGCGGTAGAGGAGTTGCTGTCTTTTTCTAGTCAAGCACTCGTTGATGTATAATCCCTTCCGTTGGGATGCAGCTGTCCAGACAAGATGCGATTTCGTGAACTGGGAAGTCAGCTTCAGGCGAATTTTCCGCTGGTTTTGTCCTGATGGATTTTTTTTGCCTACTCTGTAGGCAGCAATAATGTCTGTTTTGTTTAGAGTGACCTGCAATTCGTTTTTAATGAGAGCCTGAACTATGAACTAGTCGCCGTGGTGTAGTGGTAAGACACTCGCCTGGCGTTCCGCGAGCGCTATGTCATGGGTTCGTATCCTGGCCAGGGAGGATTTACTGGGAGCAATTCCTTAACTGTAGCCTCTGTTTAACGCAACAGTAAAATGTGTACTTGGATGAAAAAACGATTCTTCGCGGCAGGGGATCGTATTCCAGGGACCATAGGATTAAGGACTTGCCCGAAACGCTACGCGTACTAGTGGCTGTACAAGAATGTAACAATGGATTGGCTGCTTGCTCGTTGCAGGGTGCGGTCACGGCGTTGGCGCTCTCTCAGTTGTTGGCTGACGTCTGGTGCGAGCAGGTCGCTGTTGTTGGTGTGTGGTGTGCCGGCTAGCCTGTGGGGGCTGCTGGCGTTATGGCGTCGTCGGTGACGCGGATTCGGAGGGTGGATTCCGCAGGATTGGAGTTCTCGGCGACTGCTGATTGGGCGTTGGTGGAAGTGACGCTTTTGGATGTTTTCCAGGTGGACCTGCTCACTGTTTACGGCCTTGAGAAGATCTCTGACAGGCGTGTGGTGATCAAGTTCTCTGCCCTTGGTCCATATCAGCGTTTTGTGAGTGATTTTGCTGGGCGTTCTCATCTGCTCCCGGGCTCTGCTGGTACTGTGGAGGTGTTGGACCGGTGTGTGGCACCGACGTTTGTCAGCATCCATGGTGTTCCCTTGGACTTTCCCGAGGAGGTCCTTCGCACCTGCTTCTCTCGGTACGGTACTGTATTCACTCACCGTATAACCTGCCTCCGCTCAGGCCGCCTGTCGGGCTTGAGGACCAATGTGCGGACCCTTGGCATGCGCTTGACGCGTGATATTCCTTCTCAGGTCAAGTTCTACGGCTTTAACATGCGGGTTTTCTATGAGGATCAACCACGCACCTGTTTTCGGTGTGGTTTGCGAGGGCATCTTGCGGCCGGTTGCACTGCTTTCGGGATGGGGGAACCAGCTATCTTCCAGGAGGGTGATTTTCCCCCCTTGGGGTGTTGGGGGGGCCAAGCCAGGTGGTGCAGAGACCATGTTTGTCCCCCGCGGCCCCTTCTCGTTGTTGGTGCCTTCTGCTTCGACTGATCCTACTCCGGCTGTTTAGCAGTTTAGCCCACCTGGCTCGTTGGTGTCTGATGTGGCGCCCCCACTTCCTGTGCACGTCGTCACTGCGGAGGTTCATCGGGCTTCAGATGTTGTTGCCATGGAGATAGGTACGTCTGTGGAAGCTGCTCCATCGTGTGTAGGTGGGAGTGACGATCCTGCAGGCCCCTCGTGTGGGGTTGCTCCTTCGTCTGGTGGCCGTTCATCCGACGTGGTTTCTGCTGCTCCGGAGGTGCTGCGGTCCTCTCGTGGCTCTAGAGGGCCTTCCCCGGTCGCGGCGTCGGACCAGCCCCGTCGTAAGCGGGAGGCACGGGCGCATTCCTCTGACAAAGGTCCTCCCATTAAGAGAGGGTGGTCTACGGCTGGAGCTGCTGTGGCGTGCGCCCCTCCTCCTCCTCCCTCTGGTGGCCTGATGCGGTCTGTTGCACCCGGGGCCCCCTCTGGGAGCAGTGACGCCCCAGGAGCAGTTGCGGTTGATCAGTGGGTGGTGTCCTCTGGTGTGGAAGGTCCTGGACGGGATGCGCTGACGTTGAAGTTTACAAAGTCTACAAAGAGTGCGAGCGCCGACGTTCCTGTGGGGCCCTCCTCTGCAGGGTTGCCAGATGGTGCGCCTACTGTTCCTACTGCCTCCCATGTGGGGGGCTCTGCTCCACCTACGGGGGCTGTGGGGTTGGTGGGGTCCTCATTGCCTTCCTGATGGCGCCCTCTCTGACTTGTGCGACGCTGAATGTGCATGGATTGCGTGACTTGGCTGTGCAGATGGGCTTGGTGGCTGTGCTTCGTGAGCAACATGTAGATGTAGCCTTTATTCAGGAGCATAATGTGCGTGACTTGAGTGCTTTGTCTGGGTTGACTGATGATTTTCATGTAGTGCTTAATCCGCCGAGGATGTCCTTTGGGGGCATGCTGATGCTATTCTCCCGGAGGGCGTCCATTTCCGTGCTTCACACGGAGATGGATGAAGATGGCCGGGTGTTGTTCGCTCGTGTGCGGTACCTCGGGGTGGAGATTCCCTTATTGACTGTGTATGCTCCTTCTGGCACGGCACGTCGCAAGGAGAGGGAGGAGTTTTTCCAGGGTGGGCTGTTACACTTCTTGCGTCATGACACAAGGGACATGGTTTTTGGGGGCGATTTTAATTGTGTCACTCTCGCACGGGATTGCAATAGTGCGCATCTGCAGAATGTTTCTCGGGCGTTGGTCTCCACCTTACAGAGTTGTGGGTTTCGTGATGCTGCTCTCATGTTTGGGGGCAATTTGGAATTCACCTTTGCTGCGCGAGGGGCGTGTTCCAGGCTGGATCGTTTTTATGTTCATGGGCGGGAGGGCTCTGTTTTTGCGTTTCGAACGGTTCCTGTTGCCTTTTCTGATCATTGTTTGGTTGTGGTGCGTGTTGCTGTTCATAGTCAGGTTCGTGTGGGGAGGGGTTGGTGGAAGTTGAATTGTCGGTTGTTGCGTTGTCCTTGGGTGCGTGAGGAGTTTCGTGGGTGGTGGGTGGGGCTTGTTGCTAGCAAGTGCGAGTTTTCGTCTGTGTTGGACTGGTGGGAGTGGTGCAAGGTGAAATGCAAGTCCTTTTTTGTTGTGGTTGCGAGGCGTGAGGCGGCAGGGCGGTTTGGTTTGTTGCACTTTCTTCAGGCGCGGTTGACTCGGTTGTATGTGGTGTTGCTAAATGGTGGGGCTGATTGTTTTGATGCTATTTCGGTGTGTAAGGAGCGCATTTGTGGTTTGCGGGAGGAGTTGGCAGAAGGGGTTCGGGTGCGGGCTCGTGTTGACGAGCGTGTGTCTGGTGAACGACTTTCTCCTTTTCTTTTGCGGAAGGAGAAAGCCCTTCTGGACTCGGTTCTTTTCACCGGTCTCCAGCGTCCGGACGGTTCTGTTTTGTCTAACACGGATGGGGTTCTGTTGTATGTGCAGCAGGAATTAGGAGCGCTGTATGGGGAGGTAGGGGTGGATGAGGATTTGGCTGCTTTCTTTTTGCGTCACTGCTCACCTGGTTTGTCGGCTGCGGGTTGTTCCGCTTTGGTGAGGGACGTGTCGTCGGCTGAGCTCTGGGATGTGGTGCGGTCTTTCCGTTCCGGCAGAGTGCCTGGCTCGGATGGGCTCCCTGTGGAATTTTATGTGACTTTCTGGGATGTGATTGGGGAGGCTTTTTTGGAGGTGGTGCGATTTTGTTTCCTGACCTGTTCCTTACCCGCATCCCATTATGATGGGGTTGTGAGGTTGCTTCCGAAGCCAGGTGATTTGCGTTTTCTGTCGAATTGGAGGCCGATCACCCTGTTAAATGTTGATTATAAGGTTGTCTCGAAGTTGCTGGCAGGTCGGTGTCGGGATATTATTGGTTCTGTGGTTTCGGTTGAGCAATTTTGTGGCATTCCGGGTAGGTCTTTGCTTCAGTGCAATGCTCTTTTACGTGATGTGCTTCTGTGTGCCTCTGAGCTTCGCCTACCTGCGGCGATGCTCAGCTTAGATTGGTCAAAAGCATTCGACCGTGTGTCGATGGGCTTTGTGCTGCAGGCTATGGAGAGGTTCGGGTTTCCTCCGTTGTTTCTCTCTTGGGTTCGTATGTTGTATGCCCGCTGTCATAGTCGTGTGTGCATTAATGGTTTTTTTAGTGCCCCCTTTGCCGTTCGCCGCTCGGTGCGGCAAGGGTGTCCCTTATCCATGCTCCTTTATGTTATTTTTCAGGAGCCTTTGTTTCGTGCGGTTAAGTCATGTGCTTTGGTGGTTCCTCCGAGGCTGCCTGCTGGTCTCTGTTTACCGATCTGTGGGTATGCTGACGATACGGTTCTGTTTGTGGCGACCGATGGCTCTGTGGTTGCGGTTCAGGACCTTGTTCAGCGTTTTGAGCTGGCCACTGGGGCCCTTGTTAATAGGGATAAGTCCTGTCTGATGGGGCTGGGGAGCTGGACCTCCCGTTCAGTGTGGGCGGGGTCGTGGTTTCCAGTGGTCAGGTCGCTTCGTTTCTCGAAATTACTTGGTTTAGCTCGTATGCCCAATCCTGGGAGTGGAATTGGGATGCGGTGTCTCGGTCGGTTGAGGTGACGGTTGGTTTGTTATCCTTGCGTCCATTGACGGTTTATCAGCGGGCGATTGTTGTTACTAGCAAAGTTCTTTCCAGGGTGTGGTTTTTGGCTCAGTGCTTCCCCCTGGATCGGCGGCGTGCTCATAGGTTGAAGTGCAGAGTCTATCGGTATGTGTGGTGTGGGAAGTATCATCCGGTTCGTCGCTCCTCCATGGTTTTGCGGGTGGAGGAGGGGGGTGTTGGCATCCCTGATGTTTTTACCAAGGCATTGGCTTTGTTTTGGGTATCGTTGCGTCAGTATTTGGGGGTGGGTGGGGGCCTCGGTGCGCTTGGGATTTATTTCTGTTCAGTTCGGTTTAGCTATTTGCTTGAGTTAGGGGCTGGGTGTGAGGTCGCCTTTTGTACACCTGCTGTGTATTTGTGGGCAGTTGGGATTCTGCGGAAGCTCTGTCGTGTTCCTGGGTTTTTGTCCCTGTCGTGTCGGGGGGTTTATGGGGTTCTCCTTCGTCGTGTGAGCCATCGGGTTGAGGGTTTGTTTCCATGCTGGGATTGGGGAGGGATTTGGTCGGTCTTGGGTGGGCGGCATTTGGCTCCGCAGCAGCGGGAGTTTCTCTTTCGGATGCTGCACGAGTCCTTGCCGTCGAATGATCGTTTGTGTATGCTTGGGTTGCGTTCTTCCGCGACATGTGCACATTGTGGATTGGTTGAGACGCAGTTACATGTGTTTTATTTTTGTGAGAGGGTACAGGGTTTAGTTGCTTGGTTGCGTGATGTGATTGCGGTGTTCTGTGGGCTCGGGTTTGAGGGGGATGTTTTACGGTTCCTGTTTCTTTCGTTTCCTCAGGGCTCCGGGCGGCTTCGGAACACTCTGAGTGTCTTGATTGCGGATTATGTGTTTTGTGTGTGGGTTGGGCGTTTGGAGGGCTATGGGGTTCGCCGGATTTTGGGTTTTCTGTGGGGGCGTTTGCGTTTCACATGGTGGTGGTTGCGGCGTGCTTTTCCGGTGAGGTTTGCTGATTGGTTCCCTGACGCATATGTTCAGGGTGATGCTTTGGGGTTGGTGGGGGGTCGGGGGTTTGATTAGTGTTTTGGTGTGGTGTCGATGGGTTTGGGGGGGAGGGCTTCTTGGGTCATTTGGGCGTTTGGGTTGTGGGTATTCCCCCTGCCCCCTGAGGGCTTCCTCGGCAGTGCGTTGTGTGTGTTTGCCTGCGCTGTGCTTTTGTGTTGCTCCTTGTGTGTGTGTCCTTGTTGTATGTGTTTTGTGTTCCTTTGCCGGATCCTGCGTGTTCCGCTGTTTTTTTTTTGTGTGTGTGTGTGTGTGGGCGTTTTTTGTGGTGTGTATGTGTATGTGTCTTTTCGTTTGTTCCACCGGTTCCTGCGCGCTCCGGTGCTGTGCTCCTGGTTATGTGGGCTTCTGCCTTGTGTGTGTGGCCCTTTTGGGTACTTTTATCCGTCATGCTTCATGTAATTTTTCCCTTGTGTTATTTTAATTTGTTTTCTTTTTTTTTTATGCCGCTGGCTTATTATGTGTAGCTGCTCTGTGTGAGCCTTTGTGTTTTCTGTGTTACTCATGTGGATCTTGTGTTATGCATGATTGGATTTCTTTTTATGTTGTATTCTTGTACCAAAAAAAAAAAAAGGAAAAAGTCTTCATGCTCTTGCATTTGTTCTGTATAATGTTTGTTGTCTTAAGAGTTCTTTGGGTTCTTTACTCTGTACTTTGTCAGGCTTTGTATCTTTTTTATTGTGTATATTGTACTTTTATAAATAAAAAAAAAAAAGAATGTAACAACTCTTGTATATATCTCAAAAAAAAAAAAATGATGTAGCATCACCCGAAGGCAGCTAAGTACACAGTGACCCAAATGTGATTAAAAAAACCAACAAGACCAACCCGTATTCTCTCTTTTCAACCTCACTAGTGTTGCTCCCTGGAGCTAGGAAGCTGTACCCGACGTTCACTGCTGCCTGATCAACGAGTCTTCCCTATTGTTCCTGCTATCATGCAAAGTAAGACCGGTAAGGCCCTTAAGAAAGAAAGCACACCAAACAAGAATAATCCTACTAGCCAGGCTAACAACATGATTAATTCAGCTATCTCCCCCTCGGTGGCCACCGTGGGGGGTACCGACTCTCACCCATCAACAATAACAAACAATCTCAGTTGGGTGCAGCGCCGTCTCCGACTCGGGCCATGCAACTATTAGGTAGCCATATGGACCAACTTAAACTAGCAGCTGCCCCTTGTTCTGACTTCAAGCGCCTTGCTGATAACCCTTGGCTCAAGTTATTAACTCAAGTACATGAAGATGAGAAAGGCCTGAGAAAGGCCTTTGATACTGTTAATCACGATTACCTCTTATGTAAACTCCATCATTATGGAATCCGAGGCCATGCACTGGACTATATCCAATCCTATCTTAGTGATAGACACCATTGTGTAGCCATCAATAATATAACCTCTCCCATTCTACCAATAACCGTTGGAGTGCCACAGGGCAGCATCTTGGGACCTCTTCCATTTCTTATATACATTAATGATCTGCCTAATGTCTCTAACATTCTGAAACCTATTTTGTTTGCTGATGATACTACCCTCATCTACTCCAACCCCAACCCACATACACTAAATGATGTTGTTATTAATGAACTAAAAAAAGTCCACTTATGGATGTCAACCAACAAACTAACACTTAACATAGAAAAGACGTACTACATCCTATTTGGAAGCAAATCTACAAATGCAATTCAGCTTCAGATTGACAATGTAAACATTAGCAATAAAAATGATGGAAAGTTTCTTGGCATATTCCTAGACAAGAGACTCAACTTCAGTACCCACATACAACACATAACTAAGAAAGTCTCTAAAACAGTTGGTATACTCTCCAAAATCAGATATTATGTTCCTAACTCTGCTCTCATCTCTCTATATTATGCACTAATCTATCCCTATCTCAACTATGGTATCTGTGCATGGGGTTCAACCACTGCAAACCACCTCAAGTCCATCATCACCCAGCAAAAATCTGCTATCAGAATAATATCAAATTCTGCTTTCAGACAACACACAGCCCCCTTGTTTAACTCCCTAAACATGCTAAACATAATCTCACTCCACAAATTCTCTTGTGTCAACTACATTTACAAAACCCTGTTCTTAAATGCAAATCCTTGTCTGAAACTCTTCCTGGACAGATGTAATAGGACCCATTATCACCACACCAGAAATAAATATCTCTTTGATATCCCCAGAGTTAAACTTAATCTGTGTAAACACTCTATGCAAATAAAGGGACCCAGTTTATGGAACTCACTCCCTACTGAATTGAAAAGCTGTCCAACTTTTACATCATTCAAAATCAATACTAAAAAGTACCTAATTTCATCTTCATAGTTTTTCACTTTTTGCCTTAACATTGCACTGTATCAATGCCCGAAACGCTTTGCGTAATAGTGGCTTTAGGCATTGTATGTACTAGCTCTACCTATAAGTCAACCAATCTTTGTAAAAATTTATTGTATGTATGTACCTTACCTAAATAAAATATTTTTATTATTATTATTAATTGCTACCCAATCTCCCAACCTTTATGTTCCCAATTTGAACATCTTTACCATTGTGATCATTGCTGTTTTCTTATATGTGCTCCCAATCTGTTGTATGGTGTTTATAAATCTTGTTTATCTGTATCTTTTGCTACCCAGTCTCCCAATCTTTATGTACCCAATCTGAACATCTTTACCATTGTGATCATTGCTGTCTTATATGTGCTGTCAATCTGCTGTATGGTGTCTATTAATCTTGTTTAAATTACTAATCAAGCTGTCAATGTAATCAATCAGAGCTTTAATATAACAATGTGCTTTAATATACTTACTTATCTCTCTCATCTCATTTTTCTCTTGTAATGTATCTTTATCATTTATCAATTCTGATTGAAATTACCTACTTAAAATTATCTGCTAGATTAAGGACCTGCCCGAAACGCTGCACGTACAAGTGGCTTTACAAGAATGTAAATACTGTACTATCCAATGTATTCTCACAAACCCAATGTACCTTCTTGTATATAAATATATAAATAAATAAATAAATAAAAGATGGTCTGGGCCTAGCTTCGGTAGGGGACAGACGTGTTGCTTTGGCGCTCCAGCAGTTGGTGTTGTTTGCCTGTTTCGGCCGGTTGGGGGCGGGTGTGTCTCTGCCCGCCTGTGCTGACGTGGCGTTACGATGGGGGTCCCTCTACCCCCTGTCGTCCGGGCTCAGTCTGTGGGACTAGAGTTCTCTGTGCGGGCTGGTTACCCAGAGATTGCGCTGGCTTGTGATATGCTCTCTGTCCATGTGTTTGAGATTTATGGGGTCGAGTAAATGGGAGATTTATGGGGTCGTAGGTTTGATCATGTTCTACGTGTAGCACCAACATTATAGTAGGTAAATATACCACATTTCTTCATTACTTACGTAATGCTAGGAGGATTTTGGTACTTTTGGGCCGATTTGGGTCGATTTGGGTAATTCTATGGACCGATTGTGAAGTTCACAGAGGAGGTGGCGTATCGCGATTTTCTCCGGCGATTCGAGGGGCGGACACTACCCCTGCCGGATGGTGCGGGCACTGTAACCCTCTCTGATAGAAGTGGTGCACTTACTTACATCAGTGTGCATGGGGCTCCCTTGGAGTTTCCAGAGGCTCTGCTACGGCGGTATTTCGGCCGGTTTGGCGCGGTAGTTAGTGTGAGGGTGAAGGTGGTGTCTTCTAGTCCTCTTAAGGATGTGAGGTCTAACATTCGCACCCTGGGCAAGAGACTCCGGGCGGATATTCCGTCCTCTGTGCGCCTTATGAGGTACAACGTTCGGGTGTTTTACGCCCGCCAGCCGCGGACGTGTTATCGTTGTGGTCTTTTGGGCCATCAGGCTGCTGACTGTTTTGCGCCTGCCGTGGCACCAGTGAATCTCTTCAGTGAGGAGGATTTTCCGCCACTTCCTGTGGGGGATGATTCGGTGGATGTGGACGTCTCTTCGGCTGAGGAGGTGCCCTCTGTTTCAGCTGTTGCGCCCCCTGTTGTTGTCACCTCTCCTCCGGTGGTTGTGTCCTCACCTGGTGCTCCGCCTGTTCTGGCTGGTGTTCCTGAGCCTCTTCCGTCTGCCGTTACTGAGCCTCTTCCGTCTGACAGCTGCTCGGGCCCCTCGTCTTCCGGTTCTTCCACTGCTGCGTCTGTCCTGGTCCCTGCACCCTCGCCATCTGTGTTGGGTGATGGGGTGGCTGCGGTGCCTCCTGCTGTGTGTGGTCCGGTTCCCCCTGTGGTAGAGGCTGCTGCCGTTCTGCATCAGGCGTCGGTTCGTCCGGCTGGTGGTGCCCGTGTTTCTGGGTCCGCTTCCTGCTCTGCCGATATCCGGCCGGAGCCCAAACGTTCCAGGCATTCGTCTACGGCCTGGGCTGATGTTGGGGACTTCGGTGACTGTGGGTTTTCTAGTGTTGACGGCGTGGATCCGGCTGAGTCGTTGTCTCCGCGGGTGGTGGTGGCGGAGGTTCATGTGCCTGCTGGTGCTGATGCCCATGTCTCGGGTGTGTCTCCTGTTTCTTCCCCGTCCGGGGGCTCTCCGCTATGGGGTGTGGTGGCTTCTGCTGCCAGGGATGGTGCGGATGCTGGTGCTGTGCGTGGCCTGGTGGTGACTTTACGTAAGGATCCGCCCCACCATGATTCCTCGCATTCGTCTGGTGGTGTGCCCGTGGCCGCTGATGCCCCTGTGGTGATGCCCTCTGTCGGGCCCCCTCCTGCGGTGTTGTGCTTTGCGGACCTGGAGGCATGGGTTGCCGAGTTCCTGCTGCTTGCCCGGCCGGAGGATTTTTCTGATGTTCCGGTCCGCATGGCGCCCCCAGTGTTGGGTCGAGCCTCCTGGACGTCGTGGCTGCTTTGGGAGGCATTCAATATGCGGTTCCCACCGGACAGGCTCACGGGCCTGCATGTACACTTACCGTAGTTGTTGTTTTTGTTGTTATTTATGGGTTGTTGTGTGCTGTGCGTATTGTCTTGTTTTGTGTTTTATTCTCGGTCCTTCAGGCCAGTGCATGTATGTTGTTGTGTTTGGTTTGATTGATTCTTATTATTGTTTATTTTGGCCTCGCCCTTTGGTTGCAGGGCGGATAGTATAGGTATACAAGTATTTTGTTTTATGCAGTGTTTTTTGTTTTGAGTTGTTACTGTGCTTGCTTGTTTGCCATTGCATAATGTTTTGTGTCTTGATGTGTGCTGTATTTTTCTATGAGTTTATCATGTTTGTGTTTTGTTGTACTCTGCTGTCGGCCCTTCTGGCCGGTGGTCTCTTGTTTTACTTTGTTCTGTTATGTTTTCTGTGTTTTTATTGTATTTCAGTTGCATGTATTTCAGTTCAAACATAAAAGTAAAAATAAAAAAAAAATAAAAATTAAGTTCCAGCATGTTTATTTATTTATTTATGTTATTTATTTATTTATTTATGCATATACAAGAATGTACATAAGGAATGTGAGGATACAAATATGGTAATTACAGTCTTGTAAAGCCACTAGCACGCGCAGCATTTCGGGAAGGTCCTTAATCTAAGAAAATTTTAAGGAGGTAAATACTTGCAAAATTTATAGACAAAAAAATGATAACAGTTACATGAAATGAAAAAAAAGAAGATGAGAGAAAATTGTAGGTACAGTATATTAAAGCACATAGGTAGCTAAGATTGCTTGCAATGACAGCATGAATGGTAGTTGACAAAAATTGGTAGGCACAATACAGCAGAAACAATATAAGATTGATTGCAATGACAGCTTGAATGGTAGTTGACAAAATTTGGTAGTCACAATACAGCATATGGCTAGCACATAAAAGAAGACAGGAATGAACACAATGATAAGGTTGTTTGATATTACATAAAAATTAGGAGAATGGGTAACACTAGGTACAGAGCAAATTTAAAGCTCAGTGTAGGAAACTAAGAAGATGAAGTTAGGTACTTTTTGGTTTTGCTTTTAAATAAGACAAAAGTTTTACAGTTTTTCAATTCACTAGGGAGTGAGTTCCATAGACTAGGTCCCTTAATTTGCATAGAGTGTTTACACAGATTAAGTTTGACCCTGGGGATATCAAAGAGATATTTATTTCTGGTGTGGTGATAATGGGTCCTATTACATCTGTCCAGGGAGAGTTTCAGAGCATGGTTTGCATTTAAGAACAGGGTTTTGTAAATGTAGTTGACACAAGAGAATGTGTGGAGGGAGTTAATATTTAGCAAGTTTAGGGATTTAAACAAGGGAGCTGAGTGTTGTCTGAAAGCAGAGTTAGTTATTATTCTGATAGCAGATTTTTGCTGTGTGATGATGGGCTTAAGGTGGTTTGCAGTGGTAGACCCCCATGCACAGATACCATAATTAAGATAGGGGTAGATTAGTGCATAATATAGTGAGAGGAGAGCAGAGTTAGGAACATAATATCTGATTTTGGAGAGTATACCAACTGTCTTAGAGACTTTCTTAGTTATGTGTTGAATGTGGGTGCTGAAGTTGAGTCTCTTGTCTAGGAATAGGCCAAGAAACTTGCCATCATTTTTATTACTGATGTTAATGTTGTCTATCTGTAGCTGAATTGCATTTGATGATTTGCTTCCAAATAAGATGTAGTAAGTCTTTTCGATGTTTAATGTTAGTTTGTTCGTTGACATCCATAAGTGGACTTTTTTTAATTCATTATTCACAACATTATTTAGTGTATGTGGGTTGAGGTTTGAATAGATAAGGGTAGTATCGTCAGCAAACAATATAGGTTTGAGAATATTAGAGACATTAGGCAGATCGTTTATATATATAAGAAATAGAAGAGGTCCTAAGATGCTGCCCTGTGGCACTCCAACGGTAATTGGTAGAGTGGAAGAAGTTGTATCATTGATGGTTACATACTGGTGTCTGTCACTAAGATAGGATCGGATGTAGTCAAGGGCAAGGCCTCGGATTCCATAATGCTGGAGTTTAAGTAAGAGGTAGTTGTGATTAACAGTATCAAAGGCTTTTCTTAGGTCAATGAAGAGTCCAATCAGAAACTCATTTTTGTCAAGGGCTGAGTAGATAACGTCAAGGAGACTAATGATTGCATCGTTGGTGCTCTTTTGGGACCGGAAGCCAAACTGGCACGGGCTGAGTATGTCGAATTTGATGTACTTGATGTACTTGTTTCTTGATGTACTTTACGTTGCGTTTTCTTCTCGGTCCTTCAGGCCAGTGCATGTATGTTGTTGTGTTTGTACCTGTTTTGTTTTCTTGTTTGCGTGGTTTGCTTGTTTATTATTATTGTTTCTTCTGTCCTCGCCCTTTGTTTGTTACAGGGCGGATGGTTTGGTGTGTGTGTTTTTATTCCAGTATTGTTTCTGTGCTGTACGTTTGACCTGGTGTTTTCATATTGCTTTACCTGTTGTACGTGTTTGTTCTTTATGTTTTGTTAGGAATGTATTGTGATTGTCCTGTTATGTTTCCTGTTATGCCTCTTGATAAAATAAAAAATAAAATAAAATAAAATAAAATGTTTATTTAGGTAAGGTACATACATACAATAAATTTTTACAAAGAATGGTTGACTTATAGGTAGAGCTAGTACATACAATGCCTAAAGCCACTAATACGCAAAGCGTTTCGGGCATGATAAACTTAAATGACAAGCTTAATACTAATTGAGCATAATGAGTAGAATGAAAAAAAGAAATGAAAACATAGATAAAAAAGCAGCACAAATACAATTATGTCGACAAACAGCGCTCTTTAAAAAAAACAGACATTGGTTGACAATAGAAGGGTAAGGTAGGTTACAGGGAATTTATTAGGTATAGCTTCGTTTTTAACTTAAACTGGTTGAGAGAGGTACAGTCTTTAACATGGTTGGGAAGGTCATTCCACATTCTGGGTTCCTTGATTTGTAGAGCATTTCTAGTTTGATTAAGTCGTACTCTAGGAATATCAAAACTGTATTTATTTCTGGTGTGGTGCTCATGGGTTCTGTTACATCCTTCTATGAAGCTTTTGAGATCAGGATTGGCATTATAGTTTAGCGTTTTATATATGTATAATACACATGAGAGAATGTGCAGTGACTTAATGTCTAACATATTCAGAGATTTGAGTAGGGGTACCGAGTGATGCCTGGGGCCAGAGTTGGATATTGTCCTAATAGCAGCTTTGTGTTGAGTAATTAGAGGACGTAAGTGATTTTGGGTAGTAGAGCCCCAAGCACAAATACCATAGTTGAGATATGGATAGATAAGGGAGTAATAGAGAGTCACCAGGGTAGGGCGTGGTACATAATATCTGATCTTAGAAAGAATGCCCACAGTTTTTGAAACTTTTTTTGATATATTTAGAATGTGTCCCTGGAAATTCAGCTTGTGATCAATGAGAATGCCAAGGAATTTGCCATCTAATTTGTTACAAATTTGGGTATTGTTTATTTTGAGATTTATTTGATTAGAGGATTTATTGCCAAACAGAATATAGAAAGTTTTGTCAATGTTAAGGGTGAGTTTGTTGGCAGTTAGCCAAAGATGGACTTTATTTAGCTCAGTATTTACTGTGGCACTTAGAGCAAAGGGGTCAGGACTGGAGTAAATGAAGGTTGTGTCGTCAGCAAATAGAATTGGTTTGAGGTGTTGGGAGGCATTTGGAAGGTCATTAATGTAGATGAGAAAGAGGAGAGGGCCAAGTATGCTGCCCTGAGGAACACCAATGTTGATGGGTAGGGTGGGAGAAATTGTATTATTCACAGAAACATATTGGAACCTGTCAGTAAGGTAGGATTTGAGGTATTGTAGGGAGTATCCTCTGACTCCATAATTATGTAATTTAAGAAGAAGGTTTTGGTGGTTGACAGTATCAAAAGCTTTACGCAGGTCCACAAATAACCCAACAGGGAACTCATTTTTATCAAGAGCTGTATGAATCGAGTTAAGCATACTAATAAGTGCATCGTTAGTGCTTTTTTTGGGTCTGAAGCCATATTGGCAAGGGCTAATTATATTGAGTTTGGCTAGATATGAGTAAAGCTGCTTATAGATTAGTTTTTCAAAAAATTTTGACAAGTTTGGCAGGATTGATATAGGTCTGTAGTTGTTAACATCTGTGAGATCACCACATTTGTGGACAGGCGTTACTCTCGCTTTTTTTAGAATATCTATAAAGGTTTGGAGTTCAAGTGACTTGTTGAAGAGCAAAGCAATAGCCGGGGCTAAAGATCTGGAGTTTTTTTTTGTAAATTAAAGTTGGTATCTCCTCAAGGGCACCAGACTTGGTTTTAAGGGAAAGGATTATCTCATTGACGTCAGTGGAATTAATAGGCTTTAGGTACAGAGACTGTGGATAGTTACCTGTAAGATAGTCCTTAATGTCAGTACTGGAAGATGGAATATCGTTTGCAAGGGATGAACCAATGGAAGAAAAGAACCTATTGAACTCAATAGCAGAATCAGAGGCTGAAAGCTGACCATCGTTAGTAGACAGTAGAGTCGGTTTGTTACTTAAAGGCTTCTTTGATCCCAATATTTGTGAAATTGTACTCCAAGTTTGTTTAATGTTGCTCTTTATTTGGGTAAATTTATCTTTGTAGTAATTAGTTTTGGCTCGTCTAATTATCTTAGATAGCAATAATGAGTAATTCTTTGAGAATTCTTTGGAGACAATTCCTAACCTATACTTCTTCTCAAGGTCATATTTTTTATTAATTGATTTAAGTATTCCCTTTGTAAGCCAGGGATTGTTGAGCCTTTTGGTTGTGACTTGTTTTGTAAGCATAGGACAGTGGGTATTATAAAGGCTAAGAGTTTTTTGAAGAAAAGATTGCACTGCTAGGTTGATGTCCTCTATGTTACCTAACTCGGACTCCCAGTTGACATTATCAGCAGCAGTTATAAAATTGTCTATAGCAGTTTCATTGTGCAGTCTAAAACGTATCTCTCTTGACTCAAGAGGTGGTTTGCTAATGTTAGTTAAGAGAAATGTGGGGTAATGGTCTGCAGTGCTATCGGTGATTATACCTGAAGTAAGCGGAGAGGTTATGTTTGTCCAGATGTGATCTAGAGTCGTGGCAGTGCTATCAGTGATTCTAGTAGGTCTAGTGATTAAGGGTATGAGGAAGCAGGAATTCATACAGTTGAGGAAGCTAACAGCAGTAGGGTGTTCTGGCTCGCAGAGGTCAATATTAAAGTCCCCTGCGATAATTAGGTGGTTTTTGTTCAGTCTGTTATCAAGTATTAGATTTCTAAGGTTTGAGTTGAATTCGGACACATCAGTGTTAGGAATTCTATAAACTGCACCCACAGACAGGACAGACTCGGCACCTTTGACTATGAAGCTGGCGAAGATATACTCCCCATGGCATTCTCTAGTTCTAATTTCTTTTAAGCATGTTAGTTCTTGGTGGTAGTAAAGAGCAGTGCCACCACCTCTCTGAAGTTGACGACAGTTGTGAATTGCTGAGTAGTTAGGTATGTTAAAGAGTTGAGTAGTATCCTCTTTCAACCATGTTTCAGTAAGTATAATAAAAGAGAATTTGTTGTCAATAGTTTCAATCAAGGCACTAACATCATCGAAGTGTTTACCTAGGGATCTAACGTTCAAATTGATTACAGAGATATTGTGATTATGAGTTAATACATTGTTTACATCATGTGCTGCAAAATATCTGCAATTTAGATCATTAAAGTGATTATTGTCATAGATAGTGGATAAGCGGTTAAGTTCTGGGTCTATACTTGTCTGCATAAAAAAAGCTGATTGCAGGAAAAACAAGGAAAGAAAGGCAAATTACAAGGTAGAAATAAGCTATAAAATAGGGAAAAATATGTACACAATACTGTGCAAAACAAACACAAAATGAATAAAAAAAAAAAAAAAAAAGTTAGCTTGCAAGGGGCTTACAGGGGTACAATGGAGTAAGGGAGTATGGCTAGTCTAGGCAACCTAGGTAATAAATGAGATTAAAGAAAAAACATATAAACATGGACTATACAAAACACAAGATATAGAAATACAAAACGAAAATATAAACAAGACTAAGCAATACAAAAACAAATTGAGCAAAAATGAAAAATGAGGTAGATTGCTTACGAGTACTCTCAGGTACACTGTAAGTAACAATTTGCAATTTGAGATGCAGGCAAAGCAAGGGGTACAATGGAGTAAGGGAGCTTGGCGAGGCTAGGCAACCTAGGTAATAAATGAAATCAAAGAAAAGTTGAATAATAAACATAGGCAAATTTAAGCTAATGATTATTAACTATAAATAGTTCAGTTATGACTGTATACTTAATAAGACCTGAAGAACTATTAATGCACTCAATTAAATAATTTCAGTAAATGACTAGTTAAGAGTAAGTTAAAAATTAAGTCAGAAAATGAAACAAGGAGACTTAGGATACCTAGCCCCACTAGTTGACAGGGGGTTAATTAAGTTAATTCACTGGGAGTGATAATAAAGTGAGACAAACCACATTGGGAGAGGAAAGTGTTGAGGTTCTCTTCTTTAGTAATTGTAAACATTTTGCCCTCTGCGGTCTTTCTCACCTTTATCAGTCCATCTCTAACGAAGCACTGATGAATCGCATCTGGGTTTTTTTGACGGATTTGACGGATTTTTTTATGTATGTTTAGTTTTATGCAGGTTTTGTTTTGTGATGTTAATCTGCTTGCTTGTTTGCCATTGTATTATATTTTGTGCCTTGATGTATGCTGTATTTTCTATGCATTTATCGTGTTTGTGTTTTGTTGTGCTGTGCTGTCGGTCCTTCTGGCCGGTGGTCTATTGTTTTATTTTGTTCTGTTATGTATTCTGTATTGTTTTTATTGTATTTAAATTGCATGTAAAAATAAAAATAAAAAAAAAATCTCAGTTGGGTGCAGCGCCGTCTCCGACTCGGGCCATGCAACTATTAGGTAACCATATGGACCAACTTAAACGAGCAGCTGCCCCTTGTTCTGACTTCAAGCGCCTTGCTGATAACCCTTGGCTCAAGTTATTAACTCAAGTACATGAAGATCAAATGTCAGTAATCAAAGAGCAGTCGGCCTTAATAATGAACCTGCAAGGCTCATTATTTTCTTTGCAGAATGAAGTTGTAGACTTACTCAAGAACAATCAAGATCTAGCTACCAAAGTCGTCAACCTCGAACATAATTAAACCTTCTCAAGAACACAGTTACTAACTTTAATCCAGATGAAACTACTAGAAAACAGGAAGAAATATTGCAACAGTTTGAGAACCATCTGAACAACCTACAACAACAACACACTGTTACCCAAGACAAAACAGACCAACATAAACTACTTGAGTCTGTAATTATCTCTTCACGTGATTTTCCTCAAGAATCTGATGGAGAAGACTGTGCTGCCATTGTGATCAAGGTATTGCAGGATAAGTTAAGGTATTCAATCCAAAAAAATGACATCAAATCAGCTTATAGAGTGGGTACCAAATCATCTGGTACTAATAACAGGAGAATACGAATAAAACTAGATAGCTGCTCCCGCAAGTCTGATCTAATCTCATCTGCAGTCGCTAGTAAATCCACTGTTTATGTGAATGAATGTCTGACCAGGTTCAGGCAAAATCTCTTTTTTAAACTGCGTGGCTTCTGCAAAAATTTCCCTACAATTAAACACTGTTTTGTGCGAGATGGTAAAATTATAGCTAGGAGGACTGACACTGGAAAAACCTATTCAATAACCACTGAAGCTCACCTTAATTCTTTCCTCAGTGACTGTGGAATAGCTGCTGTATAGCCTGAATTCAAATTATAATCTCATTTAACTACCATTGTGTACTTTAGCTCTGCCTTTCCTTTCAAAAGGTTTTAACTTTAGTTAAAAAATAAAAATATTGTCATCTTTATTATTGTCTTTTTTCTTTTTACTCCCATATTCCATAGTACACTGGCTTTGCCTGTGTCCTCTAGTATTAACTTCATTATCCAGTGTTCCTGAGTGTATCTCTATTTAAACTACCTCAGTTTCATTTCTTGTTTTCATTCTACTCATTATGCTCAATTAGTATTAAGCTTGTCATTTAAGTTTATCATGCCCGAAACGCTTTGCGTAATAGTGGCTTTAGGCATTGTATGTACTAGCTCTACCTATAAGTCAACCAATCCTTGTAAAAATTTATTGTATGTATGTACCTTACCTAAATAAAATTGTATTGTAAAATTGTATTGTAATTGTATTGTATTGTTTGTTTTAGTATAACTTTAGTATT
Source organism: Procambarus clarkii (assembly GCF_040958095.1). Taxonomy (NCBI): domain Eukaryota; kingdom Metazoa; phylum Arthropoda; class Malacostraca; order Decapoda; family Cambaridae; genus Procambarus; species Procambarus clarkii. Next base: position 33,397,288 of record NC_091186.1, on the reverse strand, counting down.
CAACTATAGTGTACTTATAATAGTATAGTAAGCAAGCTTTTCATTTTATAGATTTCATAATTGCTTTTTGACTTTTTTGGTCATATATTGTTATTTATTAATCTAGTTCATTTTTTACATTCCTAGTTCCCATTAAGTTTATATTACTTAAATTACCATTAAGTTTTTATTACTTAAATTACCATTAAGTTTATATTAATATAGAATTTTTATTCTACTTTTTTCTTTGTTTTCTATTTTGTAATTTGCCATTCTTGCCTTGTTTTTCTGCAACCAGCCTTTTTATACAAGTATAGACCCAGAACTAAACTTTTTATCCACTATCTATGGCAATCATCACTTCAATGATCAAAATTGCAGATATTTTACAGCACATGATGTAAACAATGTATTAACACATAATCACAATATCTCTGTAATACACTTGAACGTTAGATCCCTAGGTAAACACTTCGACAAATTGTGACACTAGCTCTCCACATATGTCAGTTGCTTAATTTAGAACCTGTACTTGAGGTCGATCTCGAACCCATTGTTGATGTGACGACTTATATTGAATTTTGTAACTAGCTCATCAAGATTGTAACTTGCTTAGCTAAATGAATTGTGGGGTTCAGTCCCTGAGCCCATTATGTGCCTCTGTAACCCTTTCCACTACCACCCACAAGATGGGTATGGGGTGCATAATAAATGAACTAAACTAACTAAACACTTCGATGATGTTAGTGCCTTGATTGAAACAATTGACAGCACATTCTCTTTTATTATACTTACTGAAACGTGGTTGAAAGAGGATACTACTCAACTCTTTAACATGCCTAACTACTCGGCAATTCACAACTGTCGTCAAATTCAGAGAGGTAGTGGTACTGCTCTTTACTACCACCAAGAACTAACATGCTTAAAAGTAATTAGAACTAGAAACTGCTGTGGGGAGTATATCTTCGCCAGCTTCAGAGTCAAGGGTGCCGAGTCTGTCCTGTCTGTGGGTGCAGTCTATAGAATTCCTAACACTGATGTGTCCGAATTCAATTCAAACCTTAGAAATCTAATACTAGATAACAGACTGAACAAAAACCATCTAATTGTCGCAGGGGACTTTAATATTGACCTCTGCGAGCCAGAACACCCTACTGCTGTTAGCTTCCTCAACTGTATGAATTCCTGCTTCTTCATACCCATAATCACTAGACCTACTAGAATCACTGATAGTACTGCTACGACTCTAGATCACATCTGGACAAACATAACCTCTCTGCTTACTTCAGGTATAATCACCGATAGCACTGCAGACCATTACCCCACATTTCTCTTAACTAACATTAACAAACCACCTCTTGAGTCAAGGGAGTTAAGCTTTAGGCCGCACAATGAAACTGCTATAGACAATTTTATAACTGCTGCTGATAATGTCAACTGGGAGTCCGAGTTAGGTAACATAGGGGACATCAACCTAGCAGTGCAATCTTTTCTTCAAACAACTCTTAGCCTTTATAATACCCACTGTCCTATGCTTACAAAACAAGTCACAACCAAAAGGCTTAACAATCCCTGGCTTACAAAGGGAATACTTAAATCTATTAATAAAAAACATGACCTTGAGAAGAAGTATAGGTTAGGAATTGTCTACAAAGAATTCTCAAAGAATTACTCATTATTGCTGTTTAAGATAATTAGACGAGCCAAAACTAAATACTACGAAGATAAATTTACCCAAATAAAGAGCAACATTAAACAAACTTGGAGAACAATTTCACAAATATTGGGATCAAAGAAGTCTTTAAATAACAAACCGACTCTCCTGTCTAATAACGATGGTCAGCTTTCAGCCTCTGATTCTGCTATTGAGTTCAATAGGTTCTTCTCTTCCATTGGTTCATCCCTTGCAAATGATATTCCATCTTCCAGTACTGACATTAAGGACTATCTTACAGGTAACTATCCACAGTCTCTGTACCTAAAGCCTATTAATTCCACGGATGTCAATGAGATAATCCTTTCCCTTAAAACCAAGTCTGGTGCCCTTGAGGAGATACCAACTTTAATTTACAAAAAAGCCTCCAGATCTTTAGCCCCTGCTATTGCTTTGCTCTTCAACAAGTCACTTGAACTCCAAACCTTCCCAGATATTCTAAAAAAAGCGAGAGTAACGCCTGTCCACAAATGTGGTGATCTCACAGATGTTAACAACTACAGACCTATATCTATCCTGCCAAACTTGTCAAAAAATTTTGAAAAACTAATCTATAAGCAGCTTTACTCATATCTAGCCAAACTCAATATACTTAGCCCTTTCCAATATGGCTTCAGACCCAAAAAAAGCACTAACGATGCACTTATTAGTATGCTTACTCGATTCATACAGCTCTTGATATAAATGAGTTCCCTGTTGGGTTGTTTGTGGACCTGCGTAAAGCTTTTGATACTGTCAACCACCATAACCTTCTTCTTAAATTACATCATTATGGAGTCAGAGGACACTCCCTACAATACCTCAAATCCTACCTTACTGACAGGCTCCAATATGTTTCTGTGAATAATACAATTTCTCCCACCCTACCCATCAACATTGGTGTTCCCCAGGGCAGCATACTTGGCCCTCTCCTCTTTCTCATCTACATTAATGACGTTCCAAATGCCTCCCAACACCTCAAACCAATTCTATTTGCTGACGACACAACCTTCATTTACTCCAGTCCTGATCCCCTTGCTCTAAATGCCACAGTAAATACTGAGCTAAATAAAGTCCATCTGTGGCTAACTGCCAACAAACTCACCCTTAACATTGACAAAACTTTCTATATTCTGTTTGGCAATAAATCCTCTAATCAAATAAATCTCAAAATAAACAATACCCAAATTTGTAACAAATTAGATGGCAAATTCCTTGGCATTCTCATTGACCACAAGCTGAATTTCCAGGAACACATTCTAAACATATCAAAAAAAGTTTCAAAAACTGTGGGCATTCTTTCTAAGATCAGATATTATGTACCACGCCCTGCCCTGGTGACTCTCTATTACTCCCTTATCTATCCATATCTCAACTATGGTATTTGTGCTTGGGGCTCTACTACCCAAAATCACTTACGTCCTCTAATTACTCAACACAAAGCTGCTATTAGGACAATATCCAATTCTGGCCCCAGACATCACTCGGTACCCCTACTCAAATCTCTGAATATGTTAGACATTAAGTCACTGCACATTCTCTCATGTGTATTATACATATATAAAACGCTAAACTATAATGCCAATCCTGATCTCAAAAGCTTCATAGAATGTTGTAACAGAACCCATGAGCACCACACCAGAAATAAATACAGTTTTGATATTCCTAGAGTACGACTTAATCAAACTAGAAATGCTCTACAAATCAAGGGGCCCAGAATGTGGAATGACCTTCCCAACCATGTTAAAGACTGTACCTCTCTTAACCAGTTTAAGTTAAAAACGAAGCTATACCTAATAAATTCCCTGTAACCTACCTTACCCTTCTATTGTCAACCAATGTCTGTTTTTCTTTAAAGAGCGCTGTTTGTCGACATAATTGTATTTGTGCTGCTTTTTCATCTATGTTTTCATTTCTTGTTTTCATTCTACTCATTATGCTCAATTAGTATTAAGCTTGTCATTTAAGTTTATCAAGCCCGAAACGCTTTGCGTAATAGTGGCTTTAGGCATTGTATGTACTAGCTCTACCTATAAGTCAACAAATCCTTGTAAAAATTTATTGTACGTATGTACCTTACCTAAATAAAATTGAATTGAATTGAATTGAATTGAATTGAATTGAATATATTATGCACTAATCTATCCCTATCTCAACTATGGTATCTGTGCATGGGGTTCAACCACTGCAAACCACCTCAAGTCCATCATCACCCAGCAAAAATCTGCTATCAGAATAATATCAAATTCTGCTTTCAGACAACACACAGCCCCCTTGTTTAACTCTCTAAACATGCTAAACATAATCTCACTCCATAAATTCTCTTGTGTCAACTACATTTACAAAACCCTGTTCTTAAATGTAAATCCTTGTCTGAAACTCTTCCTGGACAGATTTAATAGGACCCATTATCACCACACCAGAAATAAATATCTCTTTGATATCCCCAGAGTTAAACTTAATCTGTGTAAACACTCTATGCAAATAAAGGGACCCAGTTTATGGAACTCACTCCCTACTGAATTGAAAAGCTGTCCAACTTTTACATCATTCAAAATCAATACTAAAAAGTACCTAATTTCATCTTCATAGTTTTTCACTTTTTGCCTTAAAATTGCACTGTATCTATTGCTACCCAATCTCCCAACCTTTATGTTCCCAATTTGAACATCTTTACCATTGTGATCATTGCTGTCTTCTTATATGTGCTGCCAACCTGCTGTATGGTGTTTATAAATCTTGTTTATCTGTATCTTTTGCTACCCAGTCTCCCAATCTTTATGTACCCAATCTGAACATCTTTACCATTGTGATCATTGCTGTCTTATATGTGCTGTCAATTTGCTGTATGGTGTCTATTAATCTTGTTTAAAAAAAAATAAAATGTTTATTTAGGTAAGGTACATACATACAATAAATTTTTACAAAGATTGGTTGACTTATAGGTAGAGCTAGTACATACAATGCCTAAAGCCACTATTACGCAAAGCGTTTCGGGCATGATAAACTTAAATGACAAGCTTAATACTAATTGAGCATAATGAGTAGAATGAAAACAAGAAATAAAAACAAAGATGAAAAAGCAGAACAAATACAATTATGTCGACAAACAGGGCTCTTTAAAAAAAAACAGACATTGGTTGACAATAGAAGGGTAAGGTAGGTTACAGGGAATTTATTAGGTATAGCTTCGTTTTTAACTTAAACTGGTTAAGAGAGGTACAATCTTTAACATAGTTGGGAAGGTCATTCCACATTCTGGGCCCCTTGATTTGTAGAGCATTTCCAGTTTGATTAAGTCGTACTCTAGGAATATCAAAACTGTATCTATTTCTGGTGTGGTGCTCACAGGTTCTGTTACAACCTTCTATGAAGCTTTTGAGTTCAGGATTGGCATTATGGTTTAGCGTTTTATATATGTATAATACACATGAGAGAATGTGCAGTGACTGAATGTCTAACATATTCAGAGATTTGAGTAGGGGTACCGAGTGATGTCTGGGGGCCAGAGTTGGATATTGTCCTAATAGCAGCTTTGTGTTGAGTAATTAGAGGACGTAATTGATTTTGGGTAGTAGAGCCCCAAGCACAAATACCATAGTTGAGATATGGATAGATAAGGGAGTAATAAAGAGTCACCAGGGCAGGGCGTGGTACATAATATCTGATCTTAGAAAGAATGCCCAAATTGTTTAAATTACTAATCAAGCTGTCAATGTAATCAATCAGAGCTTTAATATAACAATGTGTTTTAATATACTTACTAAGCTCTCATCTCATTTTTCTCTTGCAATGTATCTTTATCATTTATCAATTCTGATAGAAATTACCTACTTAAAATTATCTGCTAGATTATATATAAGGACCTGCCCGAAACGCTGCGCGTACTAGTGGCTTTACAAGATTGTAAATACTGTACTATCCAATGTATTCTCACAAACCCAATGTACCTTCTTGTAAATATATAAATAAAATAAATAAAATAAAATAAAATATAGAATAGGGTAGCAGCACATTGCTGTGTATACCTAATCTTCTTAAAAAAAAATCAGTAATAATGATTTTAAATTATAGTTTGTATTATTACAAATACAGTACTGTATTATCCTTATTAAATCATGTTGACCATGGATCATTAAGATCTCATGTTGATATGTAATAGTCATATTTCTTTTGAACTGCTAATCCATGCTAATCCTTCATTAAATTGTGCATTATGTCTAAATTTTTCACTTCCTTGGATATACTGTACAGTACAAAAAGATAGGATAAAAATAAACCAGTAATATTTCTTTCATTATATTTTTAATTTAAATAACTGCATCAATATTTTCACAGCTGACAGGATTTGTTTTACCATACAGGTGCATTATTTGTTTAAAAAAAAATTGGTTTATTGTTACACACAATGGTGCTACATAGCCTTCCCAGCTTGGTGCCTTCTTTTAATACTTACTGATTAAAAATACTTACTGATTAAAAAATAAATAATAAATACATTTTATTCAGGAAAAGTACATACAGTTGATTTACAAACATAATGTGGGATTTATAGACAGAGCTAGTACAGTACATACAATACCTAAAGCCACTAATACTCATTGCATTTCGGGCAAGGTGTGGGGAAAAACACAGACTAAAACTTAATAGTAATCGGGATTAGGTACAAATTGTGTTGAAAGAAAGAATAAAAAATACAAAAAGGGGGATTAACATAGCATAAATCAGCAATTGCACATGTTGGTGAACAGCGTTGTTTAAAAAATAGCAAGACATGGGTTGACATTTAGGAGGTAGGTTAGGTTACATGGAGTTAATTAGGCAGTCCTTGGTTTAACTCTTAAACTGGTTGAGAGAGGTACAGCCTTTGACATGATTCGGGAGGTCATTCCACATTCTGGGTCCCTTGATTTGTAGAGCCCCTCTAGTTTGGTTACACACAGCCAAATTGAGTAACAGGAAGAGGTCTTGGACACAAATTTGTTCCATGATAAATGTAGAGGAATCAGCTGAGTATTCCTCAAATAAAATAAGTTGCCTCAGCTTATAAGGTAAATAAAATAAGCATTTCTCAAATAAGTAGCTGCCTCACCTCACTGCCTTACTGCTACATAGCTTTCCCGGCATGGTGCCTTCTTTTGATAATTACTTGTTCCACACGAAATTGTATAACAGGAAGAGGTCTTGGACCCCTACTTCCCTCTCTCTTTTTTAATAGTCTATACTGTATAGTCATAATTATAGCTTTAAGTATTCAATGAATAAGTTTTTGACATTTTTACCCTTTTCCTTACCTAACATCATTTGTGCAGCATATTTTTATTTTATGTCTCACCCAGATTTAATTTCAAAATAAAACCAAACTAAATAAATTAGAAATGGGTATGTATAGCTAAGGTATACCCTTACTACTAGGTGAACAGGGGCATTTGGTGATAGTAAATGATCCCATCAGGCAGGGCTCATCACCTTCTCTCATATTTCATGTTCACCAGTGTTTATTTACTTAATAACTACGGGTATAATATCTAGATATTATAAAACTAATTCTACTATCATAAAAGACATATTTACTTTAAGTTTCAAGCAGAGAATGCATAAATAACTAACACGAAAGACTCCTCTTCACTAGATTCAATTTTTATAATCTTTTGTTTATGTTCCAAAATCTTAAAATCGATCCCAGTGTTATGTAGTAGAGAAAAATCGAGTTATATCCAGTTTACGTAAAGCTACGAGTGGTCGAAACCACATTTAGATCCCGGAATGAACTTACGAAGGTTTGTCCACTTAGTGTAGCTACCTGAATACCGCCGTAGCCGCCACGAAGGCGCTAAGAAGGAAAACATTCGTAGCTAAGAGGAAAAACCTTCGTAAGTACCTTCCTGAATCCGGCCCCTTGTCGCTCGGAAGATGCGCTAACAATTATTGTATATATTTACCTGAATTTACCCAAGTGACACTAACTATTTCGTGGCCTCGACGAGGACAGAAAGCCGGCGGCTTGTTAATAGTCCCACCAATTGTCTTAATGATATTTTTTAGCTGGATATTGGCATTTACGGCTTCAGCGGGTAAGCGGTTCCATGGGTTAATATTGAAAAAACATTAGTTTTCAGTCCTACTTGAGAGAACATGCTCTCCAACACTATATCTGTGATTGCCCTGTTATCAGTGACTGCAGACCAAATGGTATGAGGTACTTTGAGCTCTGTAATTACTTCATACACTCAGCAATATTGGAAGATATTCTTGTGCTGTACCCAGATTTTTGCTAGTGGGGGCTAATAGATCAGTCTTAAATATTTTGTTCTCTCCTAATTCCATGTTTGACTGGCCGTCCTGTGAGATGGGGATGTTGGATGAGCTTGTAGCTGTTTTTTTATCTACACTGTGTGGTCCTTGATACAGATGTAACACGGGACGGAGTATTGGCTTTCTCTTGTCCTTTACCCTACCCGTAAATAGGTTAACTTAAACTTTAATTCCAAGGACCCCAGAGCTAACTCTCCGCTGAATCCCACGCCACGTGGTCTTAGACGCTCGATCGTCTAAGATTCTACTGCCATGTGACGTCGTTCTATGAGTTCTAGTAAGCTCAAGGATCTTAATTCCTGCCACCACCAAACCTGTATACACGAAACAGATTAATTAATCGGGGTATAGGCCAATTAATCAATCATTTATCCCTTGGGGCTTAATCCCCAAATTACTTGAAAAGGGGGGATGGAATTACGTTAAGTGTGGGAATTACTCAAACAAAACAAAGGGATATATTTGGGAGTAAAGATAGCATGGCTTGCTTGCAGTATTAATACCAATTCATTCCAATAACCCTGACTCGTAGAGACCACGGCAAGCACAATCATATAAATTGGAAACAATTCAAAATACCAATAATAAGTAACAATTTATTGTTCAAAGCTATCAAAGTAAATAATACAAAATCACTTCCTAGCTTAACACTGCCTAAAATGGAAATACTAGAGGCACGGATGGTAAAATTACTCTACTAGACTTCACAGCAACTTTTACCTTAATCTAGGAGACCAGCCGATGGAGTTCTGGTCTCAGGAGAGGTGAGAATAGATGACCTCTCCAGCTGCTTCCCAAAACCACACTGTCTAGCCTGTCCTCAACTGAGGATTGACCTAGGCTAGTAAGTATTACTCCGCCAGGTTTATCAATTTACCAAGCAGGGTTTAGCTTGAACAAACTAATCCTAATTAATGGCAAACCCCAGATGGTTGAATTATCATTTAACTGGTGGTAGTTAAATTAGGCATCTTGGCAAAAGCTATATACAATTACAATATTTACTAGATCTGAATTTTGTACTTTGTGAATTAAATAATATGGAGGGTTTTGGTGACCACTGGATCCAGGGTGGTCAAGAGTCTTACTCTTCCGAAACTAGTCCCCCCCTATTGACGTCACTGAAGGTGACTTACTCATTATTCCAACAGTTGAGAATTCTCTAGATACTTTAACAGGTATATTATTGAATACAATATTAATGAAAACTTGAATTTCTCTTAATTACTGAATTTAACAAAAGATGGAGTCTTGGAAGTAGACAGGAGGTGAGATGAGCCTCTACTGGCGGCGACCTGACCTAGGTCGATGTTGCTACATCCGTCAGTCAGCTGATCTTGAACTAAGGAAATTTGATTCTTCACTCCTACGTGACGTTAACTTAATTACATACTTGACAACAGGATTTGTTAATTACAGTTTCTTTAATACCTGAATTACTCCATGTGATATTTTAAAACCAAGGAGAGCTGGCGACCCTGTTTCTGCATGTCTGTTCTAATCCCCGAAGGGGTGACCTTCCACAGCTCCAAAGTCAGGTCCACTCCTCTGCCACTAACGTTTGCTAGACCAAACCCCTCACTTATGCACTGGCGGCCAAGGGTGATGGTCACTCTCCTCGAGTAGCCAACCACCTGGGATTTATCTCCCAATTTACCTCGGATATCCGCCATGTCAAAGGAACTAACAATGTCATAGCCGATCGATGCACGGTCTCGACCCACCATAAACCACGTCGTGACAAACCCAGCTCAGGTGGACTATTGTGTAATCAACAAGGGCCCAACGGGAAGACCCTGATCTGCAGCGATTACATAACATCTGATACAGCTCTCTGGTTTATCGAGATTTTCATGGAAGGTGGCGGTAGTATAATCTGTGACACCTCACGGACGGGAGCACTTAGGCCCTTCATTCCAGCACAGTTTCGCTGGAAAACATTCTCAACATTTCACTCCCTAGCACACCCAGGAGTACGTGCTTCCCAGAAACTACTAACGGAGCGTGTTGTATGGCCAGGAATCAATGATGATGTTCGACGATGGACTCGCTCATGTCTCCAGTGCCAGCCAGCGAAAACACATCGTCACACAAAGAGCCCTCTTCAACAGTTCCCGTTACCTTCTGACCGTTTCGAGGTGGTGCATGTAGACATCGTTGGACCATTACCGTCGGCAAGAGGATATTCTTATCTACTCACCTGTATCGATCGACTTTCCAGATGGCCGGAAGCAATCCCATTAATCAACATCTCAGTTGAGTCAGTGGCCCAAGTTTTCCTCTCTGGATGGGTCGCCCGTTTTGGCAGCCCCTCTTCCATCATCACCGACCAAGGACGACAGTTCGAATCATATCTAGGGAAGGATCTTATGGAATTCCTCGGCACCACACACAACCGAACCACAGCATACCACCCTGAGTCGAACGGAATGGTAGAACGCGTTCATAGACAACTAAAAGCCGCCCTAAGAGCTCAAGCACGCCCTGATGATTGGATCGACAACCTTCCATTAGTCTTGCTTGGCATTCGTTCGGCTATGAAGGAGGGAAGTGGATTCTCAGTACCAGACTTAGTATACGGATCTAGCCTGCGGCTTCCGGGCGAGTTCTTAACCCCGACGCCACTCATCACACCCCCAGACCCCACTTTTGTCCAGAAATTATGAGTGGCCATGACAAGTATTCGGCCTACACCACCACGCCAACCGACAACTCGTGCTACATATGTGCCTCATGAGCTCCACACAACTGAACACGTTTGTAAGAGTCGACGCTGTTCGACGCCCTCTATAGTCACCTTATGAAGGACCATTTAAAGTGGTTGATCGAACACCGAAGTTCTTCACCATTGAACGCCGTGGACAGCGGGTAAACATCTCTATTGTGCCTTAAACCAGCACACTGTGACGCTGCCCCAGATATCCCTCCAGAGACACATCCGCCGATTACGCCGTTCACTTTTCGACCACGGTTACCAGCAGCACCGCCACCTACGACAACGGACGACCCTGTATGGCCTTCCATCCTACAACCCCAGTTACCAGCCGCACCACAACCTGATCCTACGACGACGGACGATCCTGTGCGACTTCGCACCCTACGACCCTAGTTAGATGACATCAGCGAAAAGGAGGAAGTTAACTTTGAGGGTTATACAACGCGAGCAGGGCGTACAATTCACCGACCAGCTAGGTTCTTTGATCAAATATTTTTCCTTTCATCCCCTGGGAGGGGGAGTTCTGTATAGCGTAACTGATTGATGAATCTAAGTCCAGACACTAAATATAATTCTTATGCTTGGAATGTTTACATGCAAGAAGAGTTGCTATAGACCTCAACAAACACGACAGATCAGCCTCCAGGGCTGAGTGGATCCCATACTTATCCTGTAGACCCCATGTATACCTATCCTGTGAGCGTTAGTGCCTCCAATACATGTCCTGTTCATGAGTGGTAGTGAACCCATACCCATCGTGTGCAGCAGTGATCACATACCCATGCTATGATGTATGTCATACGCAGCTGGCTGTGCACAGTAGCCATGATGTGCGCATCACATGCGCAAGATCAGTACGTACTGGTGCGTTACTGCGCAGAAACACTGATACTTTTATTTATGAAGAAAATATTAGCAATTATAATATCATAAAAAATGTATAAAATGTATCATCCAAATAATATCAGTAGATCGAAACTACGCTCTGCTACGAAATTGTTTTTATGTATTAATAATGTTTTTTCATTACAAATGTAGGTACATAGCAATGTCCTGCTACCCCCCTTCAACATAAGTAATTACAAATTATAGGTTGAGCTAGCTATATGTTAAAAAAATAAATCAAAATCAAATCAAATCAAATGTTTATTTAGGTAAGGTACATACATACAAGAGATTTTACAAAGAGTGATGGATTTATAGATAGGGCTAGTACATACAATGCCTAAAGCCACTATTACGCAAAGCGTTTCGGGCATGAAAAACTTAAATGACTAAAGCTTAATACTAATTGAGCATAAAGAATAAAATGAGTTGAGAACAAATAAAAAAAAAGAGATAAAAAGGGAGGAACATGGCTGAAAAAGCAGCACAAATACAATTCGGTCGACAAACAGTGTCATTTAAAAAAAAACAGACATTGGTTGACAATAGAGGGGTAAAGTAGATTACAGGGAATTTATTAGGTATAGCTTCGTTTTTATCTTAAACTGGTTGAGAGAGGTACAGTCTTTAACATGGTTGGGAAGGTCATTCCACATTTTGGGTCCCTTGATTTGTAGAGCATTTCTCGTTTGATTAAGTCGTACTCTAGGAATATCAAAACTGTGTTTATTTCTGGTGTGGTGCTCATGGGTTCTGTTACAACTTTCTATGAAGCTTTTGAGGTCAGGATTGGCATTACAGTTCAGCGTATTATATATGTTTAATACACATGAGAGAATGTGCAGTGACTTAATATCTAACATATTCAGTGATTTGAGTAGGGGTACCGAGTGATGTCTGGGGCCAGAGTTGGATATTGTCCTAATAGCAGCTTTGTGTTGAGTAATTAGAGGATGTAAGTAATTTTGGGTAGTAGAACCCCAAGCACAAATACCATAGTTGAGATATGGATAGATGAGGGAGTAATAGAGAGTCACCAGGGCAGGGCGGGGTACATAATATATGATCTTAGAAAGAATGCCAACAGTTTTGAAACTTTTTTTGATATATTTAGAATGTGTCCCTGGAAATTCAGCTTGTGGTCAATGAGAATGCCAAGGAATTTGCCATCTAATTTGTTACAAATTTGGGTATTGTTTATTTTGAGATTTATTTGATTAGAGGATTTATTGCCAAACAGAATATAGAAAGTTTTGTCAATGTTAAGGGTTAGTTTGTTGGCAGTTAGCCAAAGATGGACTTTATTTAGCTCAGTATTTACTGTGGCATTTAGAGCAAGGGGGTCAGGACTGGAGTAAATGAAGGTTGTGTCGTCAGCAAATAGAATTGGTTTGAGGTGTTGGGAGGCATTTGGAAGGTCATTAATGTAGATGAGAAGGAGAAGAGGGCCAAGTATGCTGCCCTGAGGAACACCAATGTTGATGGGTAGGGTGGGAGAAATTGTATTATTCACAGAAACATTCTGGAGCCTGTCAGTAAGGTAGGATTTGAGGTATTGCAGGGAGTGTCCTCTGACTCCATAATGATGTAATTTAAGAAGAAGATTTTGGTGGTTGACAGTGTCAAAAGCCTTACGCAGGTCCACAAATAACCCAACAGGGAACTCATTTTTATCAAGAGCTGCATGAATTAAGTTAATCATACTGATAAGTGCATCGTTAGTGCTTTTTTTGGGTCTGAAGCCATATTGGCAAGAGCTAAGTATATTGTGTATAGTTTTTCAAAAATTTTGACAAGTTAGGCAGGATTGATATAGGTCTGTAGTTATTAACATCTGTGAGATCACCACATTTGTGTACTGGGGTTACTCTCGCTTTTTTTTAGTATATCTGGTGTGAGGGAATCTAGATTCCCTCAGCTAGATTCCCTCAGCTAGTTTTCCTAGTTTCTAGATTAGGCTAGTCGCTCTAGGGACTCTAGAAACTGAATCTTTCAAACTAACATATACTTGTGGGGTGTTGAATGAAAGCTTATGTTAAGGACTGTAGTTTGGGACTGGCTAGAGGTCTGTGATTGCTCTGTAGAGAAAATTACAGAAATTTTCCTGTTTCTGTGAAATAGGATGAGAGGTGAGAGTGAAGTGGTATGAGAGGTATTTGACTCTCAAACCGTTAGAGGTGGGGGGGGGGGGGGAAAGTGGGGTGAACGTTGCCCCCACCATGTGAGACAATGCGCCTGTCTTTAGGCCTCCCCCTCCTTGTGATGTCACGGGACGCCTGAGGGTGAGAGAGCTAGGCCTGTGATTGGGTTAGGCACCTCTGCTCCAAGCTGATTTTGGCGCGAACAGATGTTATTGGAAGCGGCACCATGGTGGTGTGCCGGCTTCCTGCTGATTGGTCAAGACATCCCCATTGAGTTACGTTAACTAAGCCTACCCTAGCTTGGTAGCTTCTCAACAGTCTGTGTCAAAAAATTACTAGTGAGTGTTAATTACCCTAATTAACTCTGAGCAATTAATTAAATAAATAAATATAAATAAATATGTTTATTCAGGTAAGGTACATACATACAAGTGATGTTACATTAATGGATTGATATATAGATAGAGCTAGTACATACAATGCCTAAAGCCACTATTACGCAATGCGTTTCGGGTAAGAAAAACATTAATATCTAGAACTTAATACTAATTGAGCATAAAGAATAAAAAGTGTTGAGAACAAATACAAATAAAGATAAAAAAAAAAAGGGGGAACATGACTGAAAAAGCAGCACAAATACAATAGGTTGACAAACAGGACCGTCACCAGGACCGATAATTAATCATCCATAAATACGTCTCACTCTGCACTGCCTAAGCAGGTCTCATCAAACACTGTGAATTCATGGGAAAGGAGTTAATTACCCCTAATTAACATGAGTGCAATTAATCCACTGTCCTCAGACAGGATATGATTAATATAACGATTTATGCTAGCTCCATGACCTCGCTTTACCAAGTCATCTGAGCCCTCCAGACTCCAGACGTTAATTACTCCACTAATTATCATGAGCCACTAATTGCTATACCCCCGAAAGGTAATTAGTCCCGAGCAAATTACGTTAACACAAATACTGACAGACTCTGACAGATCCTCTCCTACTACGTGAATTCATGATGAGAAGGCTAATTACATAAATAGCAAGACAAAGTAGGGGGGAAGAGATTTGGGCATTTTGAGTTTCCCTAGCCCGCGAAATCGTCAGTTTGAGCTGGGTAGCAGGTGGAGGAGGACGTAGCTGGGTGGAGGTGGGAGTCTCCCATCTCCACCCCGGTTAATCGCGGACATTACCGTGTTGTCCAGCAGGGATGGCACTCCTGCCATCCCGGGTTGTGTCTAGGCCCAATTTTCGTGTAATTTGGGGCCGATGAGGTACGGAAGGACCAGTAAAATAGCCTCAGAGACAGTGGGCCCCCATGAGGCAGCTGGCAGAGCCTCATGGTGTAACAGGTGGTTCGAATAACCTGTCTAGTGTTGATGGACAATTGGTGGAATCAGGGCATTGTAATTGTGGTGAGATTACAGTAATTGTGGTGAGATTACAGGCCCCTGTTGGACTTTGAATTCCGCCAGGCGGCGTCAGTGTGGTGACGCCGCCGGCCATTGTCACCCGAGTGTACGAGCGAGCATGCTGATGATGGGGTGTAAAGTGATCTCCCATCCAGGTGTGTATGCTTGCAGGCGCAGGCAGCCAGCTGGGCTGAGGCACCCCAGGCGCCCGCGGCCACCCGCGCCGCCCGGAGAGGGGGGGGGGGCCACCCACCCAGGTCCCCCGTGCGGCTAAACCCCACCCCACCCCGCGCTCCAGCTCAGCCGGGTGGGGTGCTATGACGTCATGTGCTACCCGTGGCCACCCCTTTAGGGCCACGTGGTTGGGCCACCTTCCCTGGACATTCTAGGGCCACACCTCGCACGAGGAGCGAGCTAGGTGTTTACAGCCAGAGAAGTAGTGACCAGGAAAAGGATTGTGGAAAAGTGCGTACAATAAAAGTGTTACAAGTGAGGGAAGCAGCTGTGTGACAGCTGTCATTGGCACGTCCAGGTGACTGGTAGGGCGGTACCTGGAGATGGATGTTGTACACGGTACCACACTGTAAATATTAAGTTATATATAAGTGTGTAGACTGACTCGAGTATGTAACCGGTCAGTGTAGAGATTTACCATATAAATGATCCAGTTGTCGATTCTATATAATCGGTCAGATGGGATTAGTGCAATGGAGTACCAGCATGAATAATTATAATCATTATGTTGCAGGGATGTCAGTGGATACCCTGAGGTCTGTGTAGTTAGAGTTACATTTACCTGATGATATAATTTTCATTGATTATGTGAATGCCATTTCTATGTGTTCATCTGCATGCTTTATGTACTGTGTTGTGTGGTGAGTCAGTAGATGTGATTGCTGACTGATTGCCTAATGATGTCATTAGCATGTGGGGTATGCTGACGGCATCATTATGTTGCAGGTTTGTGCAGTGTTGTTATCAGTTTATACGGTATTGCTGCCCTGGGAGCTGTGTTGAGAGTTTAAGGGACCTCTAGGATTATTCAGGGGAATTCACAGTACTTAATGAGAGCAGGCAGTTGATTGGTTAATTGCCTTGCTGAGGTAAGTGTGTGTTCACAGTAGTCCTTTGCAACGGTTGCAAGATAAGGGGGGCAGTAATATTGGTATACTCTTGTGTGTTGCACAACCGTGTGTCATTATTGTGTGGGCACCGTAATTAACGAGTTGCAGTAGCCGCAACCGTATGTGGGCAGTGCATTTGTGTTGTTGCATGCCATTGTAGTGTGACCTATGTAACACTGGGGTTACTTTGTTTCTTTAAGTTGTGTTGAGGACTTAAGGATTCAGTGAGTTAATAATTGGGGAATTAACTGGATAAGGGGTGCACACTTATTGTGGAGTGAGTGAGGGCTGTTATGAGAGAAAACAGTGTTGAGCTTGAGTGAGATACGTCTCGGGAGCAATTAATTGTCCGTGGACAACTAATTGACCACTCTAGCTAATTATGTAATTAGCCTTCTCATCATGAATTCACGTAGTGGGAGAGGATCTGTCAGAGTCTGTCAGTATTTGTGTTAACGTAATTTGCTCGAGACTAATTACCTTTCTGGGGTATAGCAATTAGTGGCTCATATTAATTAGTGGAGTAATTAACGTCTGGAGGGCTCAGATGACTCGGTAAAGAGAGGTCATGGAGCTAGCATAAATCGTTGTATTAATCATATCCTGTCTGAGGACAGTGGATTAATGGCACTCTTGTTAATTAGGGGTAATTAACTCCTTTCCCGTGAATTCACAGTGTTTGATGAGACCTGCTTAGGCAGTGCAGAGTGAGACGTATTTATGGATGATTAATTATCGGTCCTGGTGACAGTTAATTAATTGCTCAGTATTAATTAAGGGAATTAATTAGAGTAATTAACACTCACTAGTAATTTTTTGACACAGACTGTTGAGAAGCTACCAAGTTAAGGTAGGCTTAGTCAACGTAACTCAATGGGGATGTAATTAGTGGTCCGTTTGACCTTAATTGAGGATTACTCACTGAATACGTGCTAGGAGTCAAGTGTGATGTAATATAAGTTTGAGTTATTGTTAACAAGAGAGACAAGTGTTAATGATTAACGTAGAGTATCATCATGTTGTTGTCTAGTGGGAGACAATTGTTTGTGATTACCGTAGTACTTTGTTGCTGACTGCTGCGATCAGTCAATTAACGTAATTAATCACTTAAGGCAATTTCTTTTGGTTATCGTCTGGTGACGAGATTAGAGTAATCTAGGGATTTGTGGAGCTGTGTCCCAGAATCCCGCCTTGCCTGTCTATGTTCACTGTTTTCAGTGCAACTCCTTGTAGGGAGTTGCAAAGAGTGTTCACACTGAGTTGTGATAGGGGGAGTCACTGTTGGACTACCCTCCTAGTTACGTGGGTCTCTCCTGGGGGGGCGGGAGGACCCCTAAGCTTGTGATTATAGTAGCTGTCAAGGAAACCGAGACACTATTGATTACATGCTTGTGTCTTCAGTGGATATCCTTCATTTGTTCAGTTAGTTCATGTTGTCAGCCCGAAGTGTCAGCAAGATGGAGCCTGCTGTCACTTCTCGAGGGGCTGTTGAATAGCTGTGCTGCAAATGCCACTTGATGGCCAATAACGTAACCATTCGCTGTGGTGTAACTTAGTCTGTGATATTTTTCTTTGATTTGCAATATTGCGTCATCAGTGGGCACACCTGTGTTCAGGTTAGTTCAGTATGCAGCCTCACAGCAAGGGTTGCTATTTAGCTGTTTGTTATCGTGCCACTGGATGGACATTAACGTAACGTAAACTCGGTAATGTAGTAGTTAGTCTCTTGTTATTAATAAATTGTTATGTTATAGAAAACGGTCTTTGATGTCAACCCTTCAACCATATTATTCCACCATATTTCTGCATATTATTATTAAATGTTGATGTGATCTTGATAAGGCGGCTGTTCTTGGGAATTCGAATTCCAATTCATAGCGCCACATCAAATATAAATATTTGATTGTGAGAACCCGTCGGTTACCCTTTATTAGTTTTAACGTCCTGTTTAACTAGGAGGAGCCAGCGGCCTATTGAGGACAGGTTTTCACCCCTGGTGGTGGAGGCCTGGCGGTTTGCTCCCGCTTTTCCTTTTTCAATTGGACTCATGCTTAACTGCCGTGAGCAGCCTTTAAACTTGTAGTCCACCTCCTAAGGGAGGTAGGCGCAGAAAAAAATCTCATACTTTTGAAACTGTCAACCACCAAAACCTTCTTCTTAAATTACATCATTATGGAGTCAGAGGACACTCCCTGCAATACCTCAAATCCTACCTTACTGACAGGCTCCAGTATGTTTCTGTGAATAATACAATTTCTCCCACCCTACCCATCAACATTGGTGTTCCTCAGGGCAGCATACTTGGCCTTCTCCTCTTTCTCATCTACATTAATGACCTTCCAAATGCCTCCCAACACCTCAAACCAATTCTATTTGCTGACGACACAACCTTCATTTACTCCAGTCCTGACCCCCTTGCTCTAAATGCCACAGTAAATACTGAGCTAAATAAAGTCCATCTTTGGCTAACTGCCAACAAACTCACCCTTAACATTGACAAAACTTTCTATATTCTGTTTGGCAATAAATCCTCTAATCAAATAAATCTCAAAATAAACAATACCCAAATTTGTAACAAATTAGATGGCAAATTCCTTGGCATTCTCATTGACCACAAGCTGAATTTCCAGAGACACATTCTAAATATATCAAAAAAAGTTTCAAAAACTGTTGGCATTCTTTCTAAGATCAGATATTATGTACCCCGCCCTGCCCTGGTGACTCTCTATTACTCCCTCATCTATCCATATCCCAACTATGGTATTTGTGCTTGGGGCTCTACTACCCAAAATCATTTACGTCCTCTAATTACTCAACACAAAGCTGCTATTAGGACAATATCCAACTCTGGCCCCAGATATCACTCGGTACCCCTACTCAAATCTCTGAATATGTTAGATATTAAGTCACTGCACATTCTCTCATGTGTATTATACATATATAAAACGCTGAACTGTAATGCCAATCCTGACCTCAAAAGCTTCATAGAAAGTTGTAACAGAACCCATGAGCACCACACCAGAAATAAATACAGTTTTGATATTCCTAGAGTACGACTTAATCAAACTAGAAATGCTCTACAAATCAAGGGACCCAGATTGTGGAATGACCTTCCAAATCATGTTAAAGACTGTACCTCTCTCAACCAGTTTAAGATAAAAACGAAGCACTACCTAATAAATTCCCTGTAACCTACCTTACCCCTCTGTTGTCAACCCATGTATGTTTCTTGTTTGTTTTTTCCAAACAACGCTGTTTGAATGTAATTTTTCTGTATTAATTTGTAATTGTATTTGTGCTGCTTTTTCAACCATGTTCCCCCCTCTTTTACCTTTATTTTTATTTGTTCTCAACACATTTTATTCTTTTTACCCATTAGTTTTAAGCTTTAGTCATTAATGTTTTTCCTGCCCGAAACGCTTTGCGTAATAGTGGCTTTAGGCATTGTATGTACTAGCTCTATCTATTAACCCAACAAACTTTGTAAAATCTCTTTATGTATGTACCTTACCTAAATAAAAATTATTATTATTATTATAATTATTATTATTATTATTATAATTGTATTTGTGCTGCTTTTTCAGCTATGTTTTCATTCCATGTTTTCATTTTACTCTTTATGCTCAATTAGTATTAGGCTTTAGTCATTTAAGTTTTTCATGCCCGAAACGCTTTGCGTTGTAGTGGCTTTAGGCATTGTATGTACTAGCCCTATCTATAAATCCATCACTCTTTGTAAAATCTCTTGTATGTATGTACCTTACCTAAATAAACATTTGATTTGATTTGATTAAAAAAAACATCCTGTGGGCAGTAATGGACCCGATACCCATCCTGTGGGTGGTATTGGACCCCATACCCATCCTGTGGGTGGTAGTGGACCCCATACCCATCCTGTGGGTGGCAGTGGACCCCATACCCATCCTGTGGGCAGTATTAGACCCCATACCCATCCTGTGGTCGGTAGTGGACTCCATACCCATCCTGTGGGCAGTATTGGACCCCATACCCATCCTGTGGGTGGTAGTGGACCCTATACCCATCCTTCATCGTCATCGCTTCGAAATTAACAACAAAAACATACCCATCCTACAGTGATAGTAGACACCCTTCTATCCTGTTTGCAGTAGTTTACCCCATAGACATTCTCTGTAACATCGTTTTCTATGGACGTTCCTACATTTCATTCTTTATAGATTTTTAAAGGCCAAACTAGTGTACTCATCTAATTGTCCTTGCGTGGGTTGAGCTGTGGCTCTTTGGTACCCGCTTCTCAACTGTCAATCAACTGGTGTACAGGTTCCTGAGCCTATTGAGTAAATCATATGTACATTATAAACTGTGTATGGAGTCAGCCTCCACCACATAACTGGCTAATGCATTCCACAGTGTTTACAAGACGGTCGACGGGTTAGGATGTCGCTCCGTTGCTCACGTCTCGCCTGCACCCTTTGCCAGGGTAACACCTCTGCAACATATTGCATTCTACACATCTTCCCCCATGCTGGGTACTGAGATGGAGAATAGGTTAACAGAAGAACTGGCTACTCCCCACGGCAATATTCACATGGACACAGACTCAGAAAGCAGTCAGCCAGTTGAGTAATTTTCAAGAAGTTCTAACCAGGGGACAGAAGAAACGGAGAAGACAGGATGTAAGGCGTAGTGTTGACAGTGTACCTAACGGAAACGACAAAAGAATGAGGAACGACTCTGAGACTGATCAAACCAGAGTCGACGAACGGACAGAACGATGTGAGGAAGGTGAGGGTCAGCGGAGGTGGAGGCTTCTCTTCCCTGCCTCATGCACGCTGGCCTACCACCACAAGCTGCTGTGGACAGTCATACTTGGAAGAGAACACCGCAAGTTCGAGCCCCTGCTGAAGGAAGGTGTGAACAGACCTTACTTAACGGTAGGTTCTATGGAGGCAGTTTATTTATTTATTTATTTATTTATTTATTTATTTATTTATATATATACAAGAAGGTACATTGGGTTTGTGAGAATACATTGGATAGTACAGTATTTACATTTTTGTAAAGCCACTAGTACGCGCAGCGTTTCGGGCAGGTCCTTAATCTAGCAGATAATTTTAAGTAGGCAATTTCAATCAGAATTGATAAATGATAAAGATACATTACAAGAGAAAAATGAGATGAGAGAGATAAGTAAGTATATTAAAGCACATTGTTATATTAAAGCTCTGATTGATTACATTGATAGCTTGATTAGTAATTTAAACAAGATTAATAGACACCATACAGCAGATTGACAGCACATATAAGACAGCAATGATCACAATGGTAAAGATGTTCAGAATGGGTACATAAAGATTGGGAGACTGGGTAGCAAAAGATACAGATAAACAAGATTTATAAACACCATACAACAGATTGGCAGCACATATAAGAAGACAGCAATGATCACAATGGTAAAGATGTTCAAATTGGGAACATAAAGGTTGGGAGATTGGGTAGCAATAGATACAGTGCAATTTTAAGGCAAAAAGTGAAAAACTATGAAGATGAAATTAGGTACTTTTAGTATTGATTTTGAATGATGTAAAAGTTGGACAGCTTTTCAATTCAGTAGGGAGTGAGTTCCATAAACTGGGTCCCTTTATTTGCATAGAGTGTTTACACAGATTAAGTTTAACTCTGGGGATATCAAAGAGATATTTATTTCTGGTGTGGTGATAATGGGTCCTATTACATCTGTCCAGGAAGAGTTTCAGACAAGGATTTGCATTTAAGAACAGGGTTTTGTAAATGTAGTTGACACAAGAGAATTTGTGGAGTGAGATTATTTTTAGCATGTTTAGGGAGTTAAACAAGGGGGCTGTGTGTTGTCTAAAAGCAGAATTTGATATTATTCTGATAGCAGATTTTTGCTGGGTGATGATGGACTTGAGGTGGTTTGCAGTGGTTGAACCCCATGCACAGATACCATAGTTGAGATAGGGATAGATTAGTGCATAATATAGAGAGATGAGAGCAGAGTTAGGAACATAATATCTGATTTTGGAGAGTATACCAACTGTTTTAGAGTTTCTTAGTTATGTGTTGTATGTGGGTACTGAAGTTGAGTCTCTTGTCTAGGAATATGCCAAGAAACTTTCCATCATTTTTATTGCTAATGTTTACATTGTCAATCTGAAGCTGAATTGCATTTGTAGATTTGCTTCCAAATAGGATGTAGTAGGTCTTTTCTATGTTAAGTGTTAGTTTGTTGGTTGACATCCATAAGTGGACTTTTTTTTGTTCATTATTAACAACATCATTTAGTGTATGTGGGTTGGGGTTGGAGTAAATGAGGGTAGTATCATCAGCAAACAAAATAGGTTTCAGAATGTTAGAGACATTAGGCAGATCATTAATGTATATAAGAAATAGTAGGGGTCCCAAGATGCTGCCCTGTGGCACTCCAACGGTTATTGGTAGAATGGGAGAGATTATATTATTGATGGCTACACATTGGTGTCTATCTATTTATTTATTTATGCATATACAAGAATGTACATAAGGAATGTGAGGATACAAATATGGTAATTACAGTCTTGTAAAGCCACTAGCACGCGCAGCGTTTCGGGCAGAAACGCCCGATCATCCTATCACTAAGATAGGATTGGATATAGTCCAGTGCATGGCCTCGGATTCCATAATGATGGAGTTTACATAAGAGGTAATCGTGATTAACAGTATCAAAGGCCTTTCTCAGGTCAATGAAGAGTCCAATTGGAAACTCATTTTTGTCAAGGGCTGAGTAAATTATATCAAGGAGACTAATAATTGCATCGTTGGTACTCTTTTGAGAGCGGAAGCCAAACTGACAGGGGCTAAGAATGTCGAATTTTACGAGATAGGAGTAGAGCTGTTTGTAGATAATTTTTTCAAATATTTTTGATAGTATGGGTAGGTTCGCTATTGGTCTGTAGTTGTTTATATCTGACGGATTACCTCCTTTATGAACTGGCGTTACTCTTGCGTTTTTAAGGATATCAGGGAAGGTATGACGCTCAAGGGATTTATTGAACAGCAGAGCTATAGGTGGTGCAAGGGCATGGGAGGCGCTCTTGTATACAATGGATGGGATTTCACTGATGTTCCCAGCTTTGGTTTTTAGTGAGTGTATGATGGACACAACATCTGACGGGCTGACTGGTGAGAGGAGAAGAGAGTTTGGATAGCTGCCTGAGAGATATGTGTTGATATGTGTCTGAGTCTGTGGGATTTTACTTGCAAGGTTAGCACCAATCGATGAAAAGAAGCTATTAAATTCATTCGCCATTTCCAAGTCAGATGACAGTGTAAGGCCATCCTTAGAGAGTGTTATCTGGTTGTGGGAGTGTTGTTTAGTTCCCAGGATGTTAGAGATGGTATTCCATGTGCTTTTCATGTTGCCTTTTGCTTCTTTGACTCTAGTATCATAATATGAAAGTTTTGCTTTTCTTATGATACTGGTAAGCACTGATGAGCACCTTTTAACTACTTCCATTGAAACTAGGCCACTCCTAAATTTCTTTTCGTATTCATGTTTTTTGTTGATTGATTTAATTATGCCACTTGTGAGCCACGGGTTATTTTTTCTTTTATCAGTTACTTGTTTGGTAAGGAGGGGACAGTGAGTGTTGTAGAGGCTTAGAGTTTTGGAGAGAAAGAGGTTAGTTGATGAGTTTATATCCTGTGAATTATTAAATTCATATTCCCAGTTAATATTGTGAAGTGCATTAGAGAGATTGCCAAAAGCTGATTCACTATGTAGCCTGAATGAAAGTTTCTTGGTTTCTGGTGGTGATGTGACAATGTTTGCTATGAGGAAGGTAGGATAGTGGTCAGTTGTTCTGTCATAAATTACCCCAGATGTAAGGGGAGCTGTTATATTAGTCCATAGGTGATCCAGGGTAGTGGCAGATGTTTGAGTGACTCGGGTGGGCTTGGTGATTGTGGGGATTAGCATACAGGAGTGCATGCTGTTACGGAAATAGTCAACTTGAGGGTTGTTTTGAAGACCCAGGTCAATATTGAAATCACCTCCCAGAATGATGTAATTTTTGTTGAGATTGTTATTTATGATAAGATTCCTTACATTGTCAGAGAATAAAGCTATGTTGGTATTAGGAAATCTATAGATGGCACCGATTATCAGGGAGGATTTAAGGGATTTACTGGAGAACTTGGCAAAGGTATATTCACAATAGTCGTCTCTATCACTAATGACACTATTGCAAATGAAGGTATCTTTGTAATATATTGCTGTACCGCCACCTTTTTTTTATTAGGCCTGCAGTTATGAATGGCTTTATAACCATCTAAATTGTAGAGTTGGGTATAGTCATTACTTAGCCAAGTTTCTGTTAAAATGATGAAAGATAATTTAGTACCTAGTGCTGTAAGTAGTGCATTTATATCCTCAAAATGTTTACCAAGTGACCTAACATTTTGGTTGTAAACTGATAAGCAGGTGCTATTTAGGAGTTTGTTTTTTGCAAGATTTGCTGTGTAATACCTACAATAATGATGATCAATGTGCTGATTTGTGTGGATATGGGACAGAAGATTTCTATCAGGATCAATATCAGTAAGCATATAGATAAGATAATGTCACGATACAATAAGATAAGCAATTACAGGAACAGATGAAAACTAAATCTGCTGTAAAATAGAAAGTAATTATAGCAAAACACAACAATACAATAATATAACAATACAATAAGAGCTTACAAAGTATTAAGTCTATTTAAATTAGTGAATAATTATAGCAAAACACAACAATAAATGTAAGTAAACAAAAGAATTGAAACAATTAGAGGTAGAATAAAGGTCACTAGATAGCCGTGGAGGATACACAAGTTTGGTGGAGAGAACAAAAAATCAGTAGAGACTGTCAAGATGAATATATAAAAAAAATTTGACAAGTGATAGTTGTAAAGTAAAATAATCTTAAAGATAATAAATTTTATTTAGCTTAGCTTTAACCTATAATTAGTATGAACTTAATTAAAAGAACAAAAAAAAAAAAGACATCAATCTCTGTCTCAACGAATGGTGGCATTAACTTACATGCATGGGAGACATTGAAACTTATGGGAAGATTAGCGGTAGCTCATTGGCACTGAGTGTGGTGTGTAGTTTCCAACGCGATTTCTTGTTGTTGACATGGTATAGCCATCTCCGCTTGCTTTTTATCATGCTCGCGTTGCATCTCCAGGTGACGTTGTTTTGCTTCAAGCTGTACTCGCTCACGCTCACGGAGTAGTGCAGTCTCACGTTCCTTTTCTTCTTTCCTGATTGCAGCCTCTCTTTCCCTTATTTGTAGAGCTTCTTTCTGTTGCTCCCGCTCGAGCTTTGCAAGTTGGAGCTTGAGTTTCATAGTTGTTAAAGCATGTGTTACGGACCCGGATCCAGCGTCCGAGCACGGAGCAGTGACGACCGCGCCATCTGTGGGTCAGCTCCCGAAACCCCCTCCAAACGGACGACGACACCTGGTGAGGACGACGTGTACTGGCCACAAGGGCCAATTTCCAGTCCTGTTCAGCACACAACACAGCCGCTGCTGACCTCTGGTGAGGTGGTGCTCAGACTACAATGCCATCTATGGAGTGGATATGTCGGGCGTTTGTGTCTGAGCCTGTAAGTGAGGTGTTTTAGTGTCCCTGTTATTGATGATGTGTCTGCTTACAGAGTCGACCTGGGACTGCTGTGATGGAAGTTGAGTCAGTCTACCCAAGGCAGCCGTCCCCATACCTTGTGCTTTGCTGTAGCAGCTGTGAGTCGCCTCCCGGATGAACACTGTGGTGTTACCCTGCCTGTGAAGCGGCAGTGAAGGATCGTCGTACCCAGGACCGACTGCTGGAGACGATTATCCACTGGGGTATTGAGGACAGGAGAGTGATTTGTGGTATGACACGAGGCTCCTGACTAGGGCGCTACCCTAGTATCGCTCGTGGAGTGGCCTGACCAGCGTTGCTGATCCGGAACCTGCCAGCAGACCTGCTGGACTTGTGGTTGACGGCCTCCACGGTGGTGCCCCCAGTGGAACTGTGTTTTGGCTGGCCTGTGTTTGGGGTAGACTCAGCTTGGTCGAAAGATCCGTCAAGAGACCACGAAAGCACCGAGGACTTGGCACCGAGAGTTTGGATCCAGAGTCTTCAGGAGAAGACAATTGTGTAAATAATTCCCTTGTGCAGTGTTAATACCCCTCCCCCTGTGTAATCTTATATTATTTATTGATGATGGGAACAATTAAAATCTTAAGTTCTTAACTTTATTTCCCTTCCCCTTTTATTTTACTTGCGTCACGGATCTCATCCCTTGAAAGCCACTACTGGCTTGGGGCCGGATACAACTTCCTCTAACGACATCAGAGTACGAATCCAGTTGCGACCCGAGAGGGCCGTAACATAATTGGCATCCCCAGCGGGATCCGTCCCCTTGTTAAGTATGTTTGACAGGGGTGGTGAAGTGGCATAATCCCTGTATATAATTCCCCCTGTGTGTGACGATTGTGACGTTATACGTCCTGTGCGGTGCTCAAGAGTGACTAAGTGCGATATTGTGCAGTGCGGTGCTCGCTGTGATTAAGCGATTAAGTGCAATATCGTGTAGTGCGGTGCTCGGCGTGATTCAGTGCGATATTGTAGAGCGAAGTGTTCGCTGGGATTCGGTGCAATATCGTGTAGTGCGGTGCCCGAGGTAATTACGTGCAATATTGGCAAGTGAGGTGCCAGGTGCGATAAAGTGCAATATTGGCGTAGAACAGTGCTCGGTGCGTTAAGTGCTAACGTGTAAGCGGTGTGTTAAGTGCTAGTTGAGTGTTCCATCTGTGACAATGGCAGAAAAAGCTACCATCGATGATCTGGACGATGTTCAGGCTTTTCTGAACAGAGTGGACTGTCTTGCCAGATTAAAATATCTGAGCAAACCAGAGCTTGTACCAGTGAGCGCCTACCTGGAGATCAAGATCCGTGCCAGTGATTCCCGTGTGGAGATCTTGTCCAAGGTTCACCGGCACTTGAAGGCAGAGGAGAAACAGGAAGGCGAGACTCCTAGTATAAAGGAAGGTGAGGAAATAGCTTCCACGGAAAAGGAAGATAAGGGCAGTGACATTGACAGTGATGCAGGTGAACTTAATATTAGCTTTCTTACAGTCAAAATGCGTGCCCTAGAGATAAATCGTGAGATAGAATGGAAGAAATTAGAAATGGAACGAGAGAGACAAGATAAAGAATTAGAGATGAGACGTTTAGAATTAGAAGAAAGGAAAGCAGAAAGAGAAAGAGAAGAGAAACGAGAAAGAGAAGAGAAACGAGAAAGAGAAAGAGAAGAACGAGAAAGAGAAGAGAAACGAGAGAGAAAAGAACGAGAAAGAGAAAGAGAAGAACGAGAAAGAGAAGAGAAACGAGAGCGAGAAGAACGAGAAAGAGAAAGAGAAGAACGAGACAGGCAAGAACGACGAGACAGAGAGGAAAGAGAGAGACAACATGAACTAGAAGTATTGCGATTAGGCGGTGGTCGGAGGCCAACAACGGACACCAGCGGTTTCGATCCGGTAAGGAACATCAAAATGGTCCCCAAATTCAATGAGAGGGAAGTTTCGAAGTTCTTTGCAGCCTTCGAGAAAGTCGCTGCCTCTTTGGAGTGGCCAAGGGAGAATTGGGCCATCATGATACAGTCAGTCTTGACTGGGAAGGCCCAAATTGCCTACTCCACGTTATCCCTTGACGACTCCGGCGATTATGACAAGGTGAAGAAGGTTGTGCTCATGGCGTACCAATTGGTACCTGAGGCATACAGGCAGAAGTTCCGAAACCTGAAAAAGACCTCAGAGCACACGTTCACCGAATTCGCCACAATCAAGGAGCGACTTTTCCAAGAATGGTGTGCCTCTCGGAAGGTGGAGACCAAAGAAGACCTCGAGCAGCTCATACTGCTAGAGGACTTCAAAGATTGTTTGTCTGGAGACCTGAAGACGTACTTAGAGGAACAGCAGGTAGAGACCTTGAGTGCAGCAGCCACAATGGCTGAGGAATACATCCTGACTCATAGGCCGTCTGCTAAGTACGTCCCAAGGCATTACCAACGCCGGTTTGACAAACCTCAGGACGAAGAAGACTCCCGTCCCACGAAGCGCTAAGAAGACGCCCCCAAGTAGCCCTCGAAGGAAAAGTCCTAGCAGTCCGAAACACCGGAGTCCGAGGAGGAATGTGGTGTGCTGGACCTGTGGGCAGAAAGGGCATGTAGCTGCTATGTGCCGAGGCAGAAGAGGTGGCAGCGCACGTAGGGAGGTGATGATGATGAGCTGTGTAATACCACCAGCAGGAAGCCAGTCGACGACGAAGCAGGAAGGATCAAGTTTGTTCGCCCTTCACACTTCGAGCGGGTATGTAACGAGCGATCATACTGGTAGATCTGTAGTAGTGCTCAGAGATAGTGGAGCAGCCCAGTCCCTGATCGTGAGGAGCTCGTTACCCGAGGGAGTAAGTGTGGACGGGAGACAACAGGTTGTCCTGGTTGGGTTTCCTAGGACGCAGTATATCGCCCCCTTAGTGCCGGTACATCTCGACTCGCCTTACTTCAGCGGCACATGTGCGTTGGCAGTAGTCGATACCCTCCCTGTGGCTGGGATTGACATGGTACTAGCCAACGACTTGGTGACAGATTGGAGCATCAATCTTCCCAAGGTCGCGGACGAGTCAGCCAGAACAGCAAGGTCTGAGGTAACGACGGGCCGTGGTAATGTCCAGGTAAAAACAGACCCGGATTTAAACATGTTTAATTTGTCCTCTCACCCGCAGATCGACAGTATTCTAACAGTGTCTCCTGATTCTTCTCCCGACGAGGAACATGCGGTTACGATGGCAGAAGTACCTGAGCTAGAAGAGAGGCCTTGTGTGCAGGCACCCACGGATACCAACGAGTCTGGAGCGAAGGCGGATGTGTACTTGTGGTATGGCAAGGTACAACGTTCATTGAACCGGCCAGAGATTCCCCAGACGTCAGAGGTATGTGAGGTGTGTTCGAAAGGTCTAGTGCCCTCTTTGGTCCAAACCAGGCTAATGGATGTAGCCGGCTATGGACATTTCAAGCTCAGGAAGCTTATCCCTCAGGTGACCAAATGTTTCCTAGCAGTATTTTGTTTTATTCTCGTGTGTGGTCTCGGTAAGGATCAGTGGACGACCCGAAGGATGATGGCTCCCTTGAACATCGGGAAGAGGTCCCAGGGATTGGAGACGTGCACAGTGAGTGGTGCAGTCGAAGAAGGGACCTGGAAGGTGATGGTTGATACAGGAGGTACGAGATATGATAATGTGAGTGACTGTTTCCGACAGGTTGACACCCCCCGCGTGACTGCTGAGCCTCAATTCAGTGTTATGCGGAACGTTGGTCGACCGGACGGTGGCAGAGCAGACATCATCTACAGTGTGAAAGCAGCTCTGTTGGAACTAGGTGTGGGCCTAGTAGGCGAGTGTGTAGTGAGTACTGACTTGCCCACTGTCGTTGTCACTCTATATGATCAGACCCCTGTATTCCAGGTTCCCATCTCCCTGAAGGACCGCCGGATCGGTACCAGAAATACCGTCTGTGACCAGCCATCATCGGTGCCACGACACAGGGAAGTGTCGAGTCGACCCAGATCGTGTCGAAACCAATCCTTACTCGAGAGATGTGAGAATATGCCCCTGCTTGACATCGCAGTGGAGATGTGGACGATTACATCGGGCAGGTCATTGCCTTCTATCTTCAAGTTCCCTTTGTGCGAGAGTTGTCCAGTAGAACAGTTCTGTGGACAAGACAGCCTCATCACTCCAGTTCATAGTGTACGTGAGTCTGTGTGGAGTTGTATCCACATACTAATTTGGTTTGTAATTCTCTTTCTAGAAACCCAAACCAAATTCTTTTTGGTGGGGAGGTGTTACGGACCCGGATCCAGCGTCCGAGCACGGAGCAGTGACGACTGCGCCATCTGTGGGTCAGCTCCCGAAACCCCCTCCAAACGGACGACGACACCTGGTGAGGACGACGTGTACTGGCCACAAGGGCCAATTTCCAGTTCTGTTCAGCACACAACACAGCCGCTGCTGACCTCTGGTGAGGTGGTGCTCAGACTACAACGCCATCTATGGAGTGGATATGTCGGGCGTTTGTGTCTGAGCCTGTAAGTGAGGTGTTTTAGTGTCCCTGTTATTGATGACATGTCTGCTTACAGAGTCGACCTGGGACTGCTGTGATGGAAGTTGAGTCAGTCTACCCAAGGCAGCCGTCCCCATACCTTGTGCTTTGCTGTAGCAGCTGTGAGTCGCCTCCCGGATGAACACTGTGGTGTTACCCTGCCTGTGAAGCGGCAGTGAAGGATCGTCGTACCCGGGACCGACTGCTGGAGACGATTATCCACTGGGGTATTGAGGACAGGAGAGTGATTTGTGGTATGACACGAGGCTCCTGACTAGGGCGCTACCCTAGTATCGCTCGTGGAGTGGCCTGACCAGCGTTGCTGATCCGGAACCTGCCAGCAGACCTGCTGGACTTGTGGTTGACGGCCTCCACGGCGGAGCCCCCAGTGGAACTGTGTTTTGGCTGGCCTGTGTTTGGGGTAGACTCAGCTTGGTCGAAAGATCCGTCAAGAGACCACGAAAGCACCGAGGACTTGGCACCGAGAGTTTGGATCCAGAGTTTTCAGGAGAAGACAATTGTGTAAATAATTCCCTTGTGCAGTGTTAATACCCCTCCCCCTGCGTAATCTTATATTATTTATTGGTGATGGGAACAATTATAATCTTAAGTTCTTAACTTTATTTCCCTTCCCCTTTTATTTTACTTGCGTCACGGATCTCATCCCTTGAAAGCCACTACTGGCTTGGGGCCGGATACAACTTCCTCTAACGACATCAGAGTACGAATCCAGTTGCGACCCGAGAGGGCCGTAACAGCATGTCTATCTGCAATAGAATAATTTTCGTGAGTTTCAGAGTCAATCTTCCCTTCATCTAAGAGGTGATCCATTATTAAATTGTGCAATTAATTTTTGTTGGCTCCAGGGGGAACTTCTAGTTGATACTCGTGTGCAAGAGCTT
The DNA here is from genome assembly GCF_040958095.1 of Procambarus clarkii. Taxonomy (NCBI): domain Eukaryota; kingdom Metazoa; phylum Arthropoda; class Malacostraca; order Decapoda; family Cambaridae; genus Procambarus; species Procambarus clarkii. The sequence goes on along the minus strand of NC_091186.1, from coordinate 33,365,954 downwards.
GTAATTCAGTCCTCTTGGCACGACTTAAGTTCCCTATTTCACCTGCTGGATCGTTGCGAAAAGCTTGGAGACGAAACATGGTGAAAAATAGCAAATAAATGTACAACGAATACTTGTGATATGGAAGTGTCAGTAACAGGATAACGTGGCAACTGGTAACTATCCTGTGGAATTTTAATCTTTAACAATTAACGTTAATTTTAGGGTGGTAAATGATTAGTCAATCAAAATCGCAGGAAATTTTGTACCCGGTATTCAATGTAAGAGAATAAGGGCAAGAAAATCCTACTAAATAAATGAAACTGAGTTTCTAAAACAAATGAAACATTTAATTGCTTCAAAAGTAAATAAGGTAGTCCAAGAATGTAGGCATACCTTGCCGAGTCTCTATAGGACAGAAGCAAGGGTTTTCCCACTAAATGAAATATGATACTTACAGAATTAGCGAACTTTGTGCTCTGAAAAAAAGAAAGCTAATTCCCTACCTAAGTAAATATCATCATCTCTGACCGACGTGTAGGGGTGCGAGTGTCAACTGGTGACGAGAACTGCTGTTGAGGTCCCAACTCAGCAACGTAGTCCGTGCTAGAAGAACTATGGCCCTCTGTATCCTCCTTTGGTCGGATTGCAGAAGATAGGGTGCTTTGACCCAGAAGACAAACCAAAGTACCAGGGTACCAAAATGATGATCTGTCTGAGATTGAGAAATATCCTACGGACAAAATGTGGAAAACACGAGTAATAACACGGAGGGAGGGATGACCAATTAAGAGAATGATTGAGGCCTACAGTCACCACGTAATCCACAGTTATCCAACACTCACAATATGCTACCCTCGGAATGCACAAAATACACAGCACCATATAAATATTAAAAGTAACGAAAATATTGAGAAGCAACTGTATCAAAGCCAAGTACACTTACCACAAATTGATGTTCTGGTACTAGTACCTGAGTGAAGCTCCGTGGACAGGCCCCCATTAAATGTGACGGGAAAGTGTAGGAGTGTAGATGTTCGGCAGTCCTCCTAATAGCTGGTGTCAATGCCTAGTCACACTTACAAAAAAAAAGATAGACTGCTTGCCTGTTTATCTGTGGTAAAGTAAGGGAAGACACGCAAAACACAATATGAACAATGAAACTTTAATTAATATAGAAAACAAATTATAAACAAAGACAATCCCTTGGCTATATACAGTGCAAATAAACAAGTCAAAAACAAATAACATAAATGAAGATTAGGGATGAAGTTACTTTACAATAATACAAATACACAGTGAAAAATAATCAGGTGCTGAAAATATGGCGCTAGCTGAGAAGCATCCACCTGATACACAGCGTATATCAGTTAGTTGTTCACAGCTTGAGAGCACAAGGATATTCTGACTTCAATGGCTGATTCAAGCCCAGACATCGACTCAGGTAGAGGGTGCTGAGGTGCAGAAGTGCAGGTGTGCAGTAGGCGAGTCACCAATCAGGAGCAGGCAGGCTGGAAAGGGTAATTTGCTGGTTGATGACGGTGGCGAGCCGGCATGGAAGGAGTGTGGAGTAGGGGGGAGTCTTGGGTACGTTTGCCTCCTGGTCAAAACGTTTTGTGCTACTAGTAGACGTATCTTGAAGGTAGCATCTTATTCTTGTATAATATACGTAACTTGATGTAGAGAAGAGCAGGCTCAATCTCTCTTGAAAGAGATTATCGTCACAAGAGGCATTTGGAAGGTCATTAATGTAGATGAGAAAGAGGAGAGGGCCAAGTATGCTGCCCTGAGGAACACCAGTGTTGATGGGTAGGGTGGGAGAAATTGAATTATTCACAGAAACATACTGAAGCCTGTCAGTAAGGTAAGATTGAAGGTATTGCAGGAAGTGACCTCTGACTCCATAATGATGTAATTTAAGAAGAAGGTTTTGGCGATTGACAGTGTCAAAAGCCTTATGCAGGTCCACAAATAACCCAACAGGGAACTCATTTTTATCAAGTGCTGCATGTATTAAGTTAATCATACTAATAAGTGCATTGTTAGTGCTTTTTTGGGGGGTCTGAAGCCGTATTAATAAGAGCTAAGTATATTGTGTTTGGCAAGATAAGAGTAAAGCTGCTTGTAGATTAGTTTTTCAAATATTTTTGACAAGTTTGGCAGAATTGATATAGGTCTGAAGTTGTTGACATCAGTGAGATCACCACATTTACGGACAGGGATTACTTTACTCTCGCTTTTTTTAGAATATCTGGAAAAGTTTGGAGTTCAAGTGACTTGTTGTAGAGCAATGCAATGGCAAGGGCTAAAGATCTGGAGGCTTTTTTGTAGATTAGAGTTGGTATCTCCGCAAGGGCACTAGACTTGGTCTTAAGGGAAAGGATTACCTCATTTACATCAGTGGAATTAGCAGTATTAGGTACAGAATTAGGTACAGAGACTGTGGGTAGTTACCTGTAAGCTAGTCCTGAACATTAGTCCTGGAAGATGGAATATCATTGGCAAGGGATGACCCAATGGATGAGAACCTATTGAATTCAATAGCAGTATCAGAGGCTGAAAGCAGACCATCATTATTGGACAGGAGTATTGGTACAGTGTTCTGTATACTGTATGGGGTGTTGTATACTGTACGGGGTTCTGTATACTGTATGGGGTGCAGTATACTGTACGGGGTTCTGTATACTGTATGGGGTGCAGTATACTGTACGGGGTTCTGTATACTGTACGGGGTTCTGTATACTGTATGGGGTGCAGTATACTGTACGGGGTTCTGTATACTGTATGGGGTGCAGTATACTGTACGGGGTTCTGTATACTGTACGGGGTTCTGTATACTGTATGGGGTGCAGTATACTGTACGGGGTTCTGTATACTGTACGGGGTTCTGTATACTGTATGGGGTGCAGTATACTGTACGGGGTTCTGTATACTGTACGGGGTTCTGTATACTGTATGGGGTGCAGTATACTGTACGGGGTTCTGTATACTGTACGGGGTTCTGTATACTGTATGGGGTGCAGTATACTGTACGGGGTTCTGTATACTGTATGGGGTGCAGTATACTGTACGGGGTTCTGTATACTGTACGGGGTTCTGTATACTGTGCACTGTTCTGTATACTGTGCACTGTTCTGTATACTGTGCACTGTTCTGTATACTGTGCACTGTTCTGTATACTGTACACTGTTCGCTTTTCTGTATTCTGTACACTCTTCTGTATACTGTGGCTTGCTGTGTTAGTCCTGGGGCCCTCAACCGTTCCTGGTATGGGAGCCACCATGCCCCGTCTGGCTTGCTGTGTTAGTCCTGGGGCCCTCAACCGTTCCTGGTATGGGAGCCACCATGCCCCGTCTGGCTTGCTGTGTTAGTCCTGGGGCCCTCAACCGTTCCTGGTATGGGAGCCACCATGCCCCGTCTGGCTTGCTGTGTTAGTCCTGGGGCCCTCAACCGTTCCTGGTATGGGAGCCACCATGCCACGTCTGGCTTGCTGTGTTAGTCCTGGGGCCCTCAACCGTTCCTGGTATGGGAGCCACCATGCCACGTCTGGCTTGCTGTGTTAGTCCTGGGGCCCTCAACCGTTCCTGGTATGGGAGCCGATATAGTTCTGAGACGCTTGTTGTCGCTCTGTGTTGTACTTTCTCCACAGCAGATATGTTCTGAAGCTGAGGCCTCTATGCTTGATACAGCAGTCCAAATGTGGCCGCACCAGAGATGTTTACAGTTTAATAACTTTATTTTCTTTGAAAATAAAGTTGACTTTCTTATTAGAGTTCCCAATTGTTGTGCAACTTTCAATGACTGGTCCCATTGCATGCAGTCCCAGTGGCGCAGTGGTGAAACACTAGCCCCCGTACTTAGCGAACAATTTAGTCTGGGTTCGTATCCTGGCCGGGGAGGATTGACTGGGTTCCAATCCTTAACGTTATGCTTCTCTTCACCCAGCAGTGAAACGATTTGACGGGTCGTATTCCGGGGTTATTAATTAAGATTAATAGTAATCTTAGGACTTAGCCGTATTAGGATAAAGGACCTGCCCGAAACGCTATGCGTGCTAGTGGCTTTACAAGAATGTAAAAACTGGTGGACCATCCCAGTAGTAGGCGTCCATCTGTCTCGGGAGACTATGGAGTTGTGATCTGGTTGTCGGTCTGGAGTGGCCTCTCCAGGGCGCAAAGCCAGGGTAGGTTGATACGTGGGAGAAGCTGTCACCCATGCAGCAGGTCCCCCTCTCCACAGCGCCGAACGTCTCAATTGGAAAGGCAAACGCCAATAAGACAGGTTCCAGCGCCGTCGCAGGAACTGTCAGTAAGAGGTTGAAGGCAACAAGGAACTGCCCCCAGTGGGCTCCAGCTCCGGAGTTAATCTCGAAGTTGGTAAAAGAAGGCACAGGGACTCCAACCCCAGAGTCTTTTTTGTTGTTGTTACTCTTTTTTGTGGGGGGAAAGGAGGATAATTAGGGAAGGAAGAAAAGGAGGAAACTTAGGAAAAATGGGGGAACCACTGACAAGCTGCCGGCTTCCCGTCTCCATCGTGACCACTAGACACAAGGTTACTTTAGGCATTAGGACACTATAGGAATTATCATCATCAGGAAAAGATCTCAGGTAATTATTACACTTCGATATCTAAGTACTTCCGCCTTATTACAAATTTGTTTAGTCCGTTCCTCGAGCCTCCGTGGCACAATTGGTTAACGCGTTCGGCTGTTAACCGAAAGGTTGGTGGTTCGAGCCCACCCGGGGGCGATTATTTAGGCCAACTCTAGGGGTTGACCTCAGACAAGACCGACATAACACACTTGAGAGCGATGTCACACTTGGCCCCGTGATCCAGCCCGTCCTCCTCAAGTCTGCCAACGTCAACAAACTCTCGCGCGTAAGTGACCTTATCCTAACACAACAGAGAACGGCACAGTATGTCAACGTCGCGACCCATCCTCCTGTTTACACAGTAGTTGTTGTATATGCTCCATAGTACAAACGTTGACGTACTAAGTCATTACATAATAGTACTTACTAATCACTTTATTGTCTGAATTCTTAATTAGGCCTCAGATTGCGCGTATTAGGCCTAGGAAGGTTCAGTTAGTTAAGGTTTTCTTTGCAATATAAATATAAAACCTTTTCCGGTTTGTCTAAATTCAATAGTACAAATTTCTACTTTCTAATTGAGTTGTACGTCGATATATTAACTTTGGTCCTCATCGTTACTATAAGTACTACCAACACAAGAGGATGGGCTGCAGTTTCACGAGCCGCTACCATTTTCTTGTACGACAATTTTTGGTCTGGGGAAGAGTATTCGTCAAAAGGCGCCGTTCTATTAGGAGGATGGGTTGAACATCTACATACCGAGTTTTGGCGGCATAACACAACAATTTAGAAAATAATATATAATTATAAACTGCCTCCCAGTCCTTTGGAGCTCATCAACACATCCCGATATGTGTAAAGTCGCCAAAGATTGAGATAACATGTTCGTAAGTACTTGTGTAACTGACTGATGAATCTCGGTCCAGACACTAAATTGAATTCTTATGCTTGGAATGTTTACATGCAAGAAGAGTTGCTATAGACCTCAACAAACACGACAGATCAGCCTCCAGGGCTGAGTGGATCCCATACTTATCCTGTAGACCCCATGTATACCTATCCTGTGAGCGTTAGTGCCTCCAATACATGTCCTGTTCATGAGTGGTAGTGAACCCATACCCATCGTGTGCAGCAGTGATCACATACCCATGCTATGATGTATGTCATACGCAGCTGGCTGTGCACAGTAGCCATGATGTGCGCATCACATGCGCAAGATCAGTACGTACTGGTGCGTTACTGCGCAGAAACACTGATACTTTTATTTATGAAGAAAATATTACCAATTATAATATTATAAAAGATGTATAAAATGTATCATCCAAATAACACCAGCAGCAGAGTGGCGCAGTGGAAGCGTGCTGGGCCCATAACCCAGAGGTCCGTAGATCGTAACTACGCTCTGCTACGAAGTTGATTTAATGTATTAATAATGTTTTTTCATTACAAATGTAGGTACATAGCAGTCTCTTGCTACCCCCTTCAATATAAGTAATTACAAATTACAGGTCGAGCTAGCTATATGTTAAAAAATAAAGGTACAATAACGAACGTGGGAGATTTGTACCTGAATTTACCTGTCACTAGTGTCCTCGACGGATAGTGGAAGCCATCGGCTTGTCAAAGATCCCCCCCCCCCCATGGTTCATGAGAAATGTTTTCTCTTTGGATTTTGAACTGAGGTAATATCTTGGTATTTAACGACTTTGCTAGTTAGACAATTCCATGGGATAACCCTAGTTTATAGTTTAGTTCATTTAATATGCACCCCATACCCGTCCTGTGGGCGGTAGTGGGAAGAGTTACAGAGGCACATAATGGGCTCAGGGACTGAACACCACAATTCATTTACCTGAGCAAGTTAATCTTGTTGAGAGAGTTACAAAATTCAATGCACATCATCACATCAACAATGGGCTCGAGACCGCCCACAAGTACAGTTTCTAAACTAAGCAACTGACATGTGGAGAGCCCTACAGCGAGAAACATTTGCACACTAACCAACTGTGTTACGGAGGCTACGCTCTCTAAAACCTTACAAATATTTCCTCCTGCTTCTTACCGCTCGCTCTCGCCATCGGAAGCCCTAAAATCACTTCCTCCTGCTCGCTCCCGATCTCTGAAACCCAATTAATATTTCCTTCGCCTTCCTCTAACTCGTTCTCGCTCTGTGAAACACTATTAATACTTGTGGGATATTTGGGGCTTGAATCTGATTATTTAAATATTAATGTAGTAAATTAAATTACGAAGGACCACCCGCTTTTATAGTACAGAGGGAAACTGAGAATTTCTGATCATTAGATATATATATATATATATATATATATATATATATATATATATATATATATATATATATATATATATATATATATATATATATACTGAATCTCTATATTCAAGAAATTGAAAGTTACAGGTGGTAAAATTAATAACCTGTTATTAGATGTTATCGTGCGTCATAATGGTCAATCACCCAGCTACTACAAAACTCTTTACCAGATGCATCACATAAAGGGAATATACTTAGCTGAAAGGGCACTGTATAAGTTTTAAGATTGCCGCAATTCGCGTCCCCAGGCTCCGGCTAGGCCTATCCTGGATAGTGGCGCGCTTCACTGGCTGGTCACGTGTCGTCAAGAACCTGGTTAAAGGGTTCCTTATCTGACACCAGCACCAGCTGAAGATATTATCTGCAAGGTTATTCACGCCTCACAGTGGCGACTTTCATCTGAGGATGGATAACGTCTGCCCTAATGGCTGGGCAATGGCGTCTCCTTGTGAGTACGGTATGCACAGGTCTGCCTCAGAGCGGCTCTCCACGTGTACTGAGTTGGTCCTCCTCAACCCACGCCGCGTCCCGCGTTCATAAAACAAATTATTGTCACGAACATTAATATTTCTCGCATTTACGCTTGAAACGTTGAAGACTGGACGGGTTTATTATTTAGAGGAGGAAAATATTATTATTTACCAATTTAAGAATAGTAAATATATAAGGGAGAGGAATTAATGTCTCCCCCATGGCATTCACTGGTGACGTTAACTTTTATTACGAGATAATCGCTATGACTTCCAACGCTCTATTTGGCTCTTAGTTGGAGGTCAAATCATCGGTAATTAGTTATCATACAGAATGCCTCAGTTATAGAGAATCAAATTTAATTCTCACATACATTGGATATAATGTGTTTATTGTAAGGAAATCTGACACAATACTGGCGTCGGGTGACGTGAGAATTCTAGCCTACTGCACAGATGAAATTATTTGTACATGAGAATTCTACGTGTTGTTAATTTTACTTACTACAATAATTAGTAAAGTTAGTAATAAGTAATGAGAATGCAACAGTGTTGTATTCGGTGTTGGAAATATCCAACATAACTCCGGGGGGAGGATTCTAAGGTCGTAGTGTACTGTGGAGTACTGACCTATCCCGAAGTGATATTAAGATTAGTACATTAGTATGTTAATATGTTAGTATGTTAGTACACACATAACGAACGTCCCGGATTTATCAAGGACTTACAAGAACTTGAGTCTTGCTATTTACATGTCAAATGAAACATGTTGCTTATAGCCTACACAATATTTAAAGAATTGCTCTTAGTTAAGAACTGTGGTGTTTGTGTGTTACTGAGGAAGTCTTGGTTGTAGGGTTGATGTAAAGTCATGACTTGGTTACTGACTTTAATACTTAATATGATTACATGACTAGTAGCTACCAAGCTTGGCGGGCGTCCTGTACGCTCTATTGTTTACCTCCTCCTGGCGTCTCAGCCGCCGCACATAGAAAACGGATGGTACCATTTTCTGTGAACATGACATCCCTCCTTTTCTTTAAAAAGAATGAATACAGGATGTCTACCATGCTTGTAGCACAAAGCAAAGTTATTGACACAAAGTAAGTTATTACCATATCAAGAGATACTGCATACATTTAACATTAATTAAGCACACAAAGAATTTAAACAACTTAATCTTTTCCACAAAGGATTTCAATGTTAAAAATACATATGCAATGTTAAACAAACATCAAAGAAACTGTAATACAAAGTTACAAAATATTGAATGAGATATCTGCATTATTCAAACAATATTAAATTTAGTTTAGCATGATAAGTAAATACTTTTCATTACATAGGAACACAATTAATCATCAAATCGTGTAGGGCGTTTAACATGACGTTTAGGACGTGAGTCCCCAAATACAATAACATCCCTTGATGAATTGTTTATTGAGTTATAACTCATTTTTTCTTTTTCTTTTGCATGACTTTGCACTTCATCATTTTCTACACTAGTTGGAATCACTTTGAAATAAGCCATATTACGTGTTATATTATGATCTCTATTACTAGCTGTTACCATAGTTCCTTTTACACTAATCACTTTATATGGTTTTGTATCATACGGCATATCTAACTTTCCCTCTTTTTCTTTTTAACGAGAACAGTATCTCCAACTTTTATGAATTGCTCCTTTGCATGTTGATCATGCGCTATTTTCATTTTGCCCTTGGCTAGTGCATTCTTCTGAGCGAGACGTTTATCCGTTACCTTGGCTGGCATGACGGGTAGTGCGATTCTCATAGGACGTCCAAATAAAAGTTCGCCAGGCGACTTGCCCAGTGTTCCATGTGGTGTTGCACGGTAGTTCCTGAGAAAAGCATACATAGCTTGTTTCCAGGATCGTCCTTCGGCATGAGCACAGTGTACCGCTTTCATGAGAGGTTGCATGAATCTCTCAACTTCTCCATTTGCTTGGGGATGTAGTGGCATCACACGGCGGTGTTTGAATCCAATATGCTCAGCAAAGTTGACAAAGTCTTGTCCATTGAATGGCGGTCCATTGTCCGTCTTGACAACTTCAGGAATGCCAAAGTTTGAAAAGATCTTGTCAAGTTTCGGGATGACGACCTTTGCAGATGTGGAATTGATGATTTCTACTTCTGGATAACGTGAGTGATCATCAATGACTACCATCAAGTACTCTCCAGTTGGTAGTGGTCCGCAGAAGTCCATCGATACTTCCGTCCATGGTGCAGCAGGTAGTGGTGAAGGTTGTAGAGGTGTTGGTCTTGAAGTATCCACTGCAGCTTGGCAAGGGACACAGGCATCATGCATATCCTTTGCTTGACGATCAATGCCAGGAAACCACACCTTTTCTCGTAGCAGCTGTGTGGTCCTAACAAGACCTTGGTGTCCTTGATGTGCAAGCTTCAGAGCACGTTGCTGGAGAACAGCTGGAATAACGATACGAGTACCTCGCAGCACAGTGTCGCGTTGTTGCGTAACACTTAATTCTGTCTGGAAGCGTTCAAGTGCTTTGAATGCATCTTGGTCAACTCCTGAGGGTGGGATGCGTGGAAACTTTTTCTTAGTCAATGCATCCACTGTTGCTTGCAGAGTTGGGTCCTCTAGGGTTGCAGTACGGATTTCATCAAGAGTAAGAGCCTTAGGGACTGCATCACAGGTTACAGAGTGTACATATTCCTCGGCAACTTGCTGATGCTTGGTGATGGTGAAACTGTTTGCAGGATGTCGACTGATGTAATCAGCGGGATTGCCTGCACCCGGCTTGTATTTCACCGTAAAGTTGTATGGTTGTAGACGAAGAGCCCATCTCTCAATGCGAGCTGGTGGTTTGGACTTTGGATTATTGAAGATGGTCTCCAACGGTTTGTGGTCAGTGACTATCGTGGTGAAGGGTGCACCAAGCAGATACACATTGAAGTGTTCACAGCCCCATACAAGAGCAAGAGCTTCCTTCTCTGTCTGACTGTATCGTTGCTCAACATCTGTGAGAGAACGGCTGGCGTAGGCAATTACTACTCGGGAATCTGGTTGACCAGGTTTGTGTTGGGCTAAAACAGCACCTAAACCAACAGGACTAGCATCCACTGTTAACTCAGTGTCCATTGATGGATCAAAATACGCAGCAGTCGCATTCTCTACTAGTGCATCTTTCACAGCATCAAATGCATTTTGCTCGATATCGCTCCAGTACCATGATGCATTTTTCTTCAGGAACTCACGTAGAGGCTTTGTAATGGTAGCAAAATCTGGAATGAAGCGAGAACAGTAGTTTGCCATTCCCAGAAAACTATGTACTTCAGTGGACGTTGAAGGAGGTGCAGCATTCTTGATATCTGCAACTTTCTTAGGATCTGGAGACAGACCTTTGTCACTAAGTACATGACCAAAGAATTCAATTTTATGTTGATTGAACTCACACTTTGCTCGGCTTAGCGTCAAATTCTTTTCTCGTAAGCGTTGCAATGTTGCACGAAGAGCTTTGTCGTGTTCAGCTTGGGTACGGCCATAAACAATGATGTCATCAGACATGTTGTCAGCATTAGGTATATCTTGCAATACCTGGCTGATGATGTGCTGGAATACCTCGGCAGCACTGTTAATACCAAAACTCAGGCGCTTGTACCTATACAGACCTCGATGTGTCGTAAACGTTGTGATGAAGCGGCTCTCATCATCAAGTTCAAGCTGATGATAGCCCTTGTTTAAATCTAACTTGCTGAATATAGTTGCACCATTCAAGCGGTAGATCATATCATCTACAGTCGGTGTAGGATGGCGTTCACGCATTATTGCCTTGTTGGGAACACGCATGTCCACACAAATGCGTATCTCATCTGGATTCTTCGGCTTTGGTGGAGTGACAATTGGGCTTACCCATGGTGTTGGGCCTGTTACTGGTTCAATGATATCTAGTTCTATCAGCCTATCCAGTTCGGCATCGACTTTCTTGCGAGTATGGAATGGTTGTCGGCGATGTGGTTGGGCAACTGGAATTACATCTGGGTTGATATGCAGATGTACTTTGCTATCAGTATAACAACCTATGGATTTAAATCGATCAGAAAATTCAGCAACAATACCATCAACATTGTTTACAGATTCCACTGCTACAGCATTAGAAAGCTGAAGTAGCCCCAATTTGGTTGAAGTCTTGTAACTGAGTAAAGACTCCTTTGCATTCCTAACAACATGGAATGTAGTAATGAGCATTGCATTCTTTGAATTAATCTCTGCAGTGAAAGTTCCAATCACTGGCAAGGCTACCTTTGAAGCATAGGCAGTGGCTTTGCCATTATAGTTCTCAAGCTTTGGGAACTGTTTTTTAAATTTCTCATAGTGGCACTCAGCAATGGTGTCAATGTTTGATCCAGTGTCAATGAGAACCTTGAGACAAATACCAGCAATGTATACACATGTCTCTGGGTTGTTTGGAAGATCATTCCATTCTGTGATTGCTTGTACTCCATAAGTATAATCACATTCACTGTCATCTGAGACTGGTTGTAATGAAATGTTGTCTTGTACATTATTAACATTCTGGATATGAGGTGCAATATTGTGTTTACCACCTCGACCCCTATGACCTGATCCTCGTACAGTGCTTTTATTCATTGACTGTGGTTTCTTTAGTGCAGAACGACACATAGCACCAAAATGACCTAGTTTTCCACACTCATAGCACTTCTTACCTTGAGCAGGACAAACATTATCTTGGTGTGGGTAGTCTCCTCCACAATTGTAACATTTATTGTTGACACCCTCTGATGTGGGTCGTTGTGACTGCTTGAGTCTTGTTCCTTGACCCCAGTTGTGACGTGGTTCTCGGCTCAATTTACTGTTAGGTTTGGCATGATATCTTCTTTGATCACGGTGTCCTCCCTGAACCTTACGTACCTCATCACTGTTAGTAACAGTGGCAGAACCGTTATTAGCACTGCACTCCATGACACGAGCATCACGTGCAGCATCTTCCATTCGACGAGCAATATCCAGTATCTTGGTAAGAGAACTTTCATCATCAACAAGTTCTAGAGCTCTTCGACGGAGACGTGTAGATGTGCATGTTTCAATTATTTGCTGTTTGATTTCTTTGTCAGCATCAGCAAACTCACAATGGGCTGCAAAACCCTGCAGACGTGTGTGGTATTGATCCACAGTTTCATTAGAGAGTTGTTTTGCTCTCCTGAAATGCATAATTTCCATTGCAGTATTTTGCCTTGGTTTGAAATGCTCTGTTAGTTTGGCTTTGGCAGTGTCATAATCTTTGGCACCACCAGTGTCTTTCAGTGTGTCAAAGATGTCACAAACTCTATCACCTGCATAATGAAGTAGAAAGGCACGCTTTCTTTCAGCACTTTTGATGTCAGAAACTATCAACAAATTTTCAAACTTTTTAAGCCATTTGACCCACCTCTGTGACAGGTTTGTCTGGTCACAGTCAGGATCAAATGCAGGAAACTGAGGTATATTTGCCATTTTTACTGAATAAATGTAACTTATCACTTAAATGTTCCTCAGAATATTAAACACTTACTGCACTGTATATGTTAGTCAAGAATTCACTGTAATTACTTTAATTATGCAAAGCACACAAGCATTTTAATGCAAAAGTTCACAACAGTGCACAATATAGCAGCAACTGACTTCTTACCTAGCCCTTGTGTACATGTGTTGTTCCTACTCACAGCAGCAGCACAGCAGTTGGTACAGCAGCAGTTGGTACAGCAGTTGGTGCAGCAGTTGGTACAGCAGTTGGTACAGCAGTCAGTTCAGTGTGATGAATTTTGTAGCACGAAGCGTCGTTTCGTAGCCAAAACATCAGGTTTTGTACACATCAATGCGTCGTTTCGTACACAACGTCGGCAGATTCCTCAGTACACAGTTTCTTCAGCACAGCTTGGGTAGCACACAGCTTGGGTAGCACACAGCTTGGGTAGCACACAGCTTGGGTAGCACACAGCATAGGTTAGCACACAGCATCGGTTAGCATACAGCATCGGGTATGGCGCTCACAGCTTCTCTTCCTCCTCCAGGCAGCATGCTTCTCCCTTGTGTTTTAAACTGAACAAATACCTGCGTTCACAGTTCATCCTCGTCGCCAATGTGGTGTTTGTGTGTTACTGAGGAAGTCTTGGTTGTAGGGTTGATGTAAAGTCATGACTTGGTTACTGACTTTAATACTTAATATGATTACATGACTAGTAGCTACCAAGCTTGGCGGGCGTCCTGTACGCTCTATTGTTTACCTCCTCCTGGCGTCTCAGCCGCCGCACATAGAAAACGGATGGTACCATTTTCTGTGAACATGACAAGAACTATACTAGGCTTGTAGTTTCCCTTAGTAGAAACATGTATTAAATATTGAAACATTAAATGATTAAGTTATCGGTAATCAGAAACACTCTAAAGTTCACAATAAACTCAACAACTAGGGTCGCAGTGACATGTAATGGTGTATTACATAGCTGCTGAATCGTAGGCAAACTCAGAATAAGTTCCTAGGAACTGATAACACTATTGTATGATTATACAGTAAAGTATTATTAGTTATCTAAGATCAAGGAGACTATGACACTACAGTAAGGTCACTGTCTAGGGTCGCGGTGACTTGTAACTATTGAGTTACTAGACAATAACATCACGCAGTATCATGATCACCCCAAATTCAAATGAGGAAACTGAATTTAATGTGCACTGCCGTGCAGTAGTCATTCTGACTGATGGTACAACTAATTTGCTAACTAGCTAAAATAATAGAAAAGTAGAGAACTGAAAAGTTTATTCATTAAAATCAAGGAAAATTCTGAGTCGACAGTGAGATTAGTAGCCTAGTCATTCTGACTTATGAGCTAATTAAATGGCAGCTCATAGGCTTGACACTGTAAACTGGTTAGTACGAAATCACCTTTACATGAAATTGAGTTTATTAAATCAGTCTCTATAAGTATAGTCAACTGTAATTAATGGTGAGTACAGATTAGGCTAGTACTCAGTTGACACTACTAAAGTCCCTAAACCTACCTAAATAAATGGTTTGGATTTCTAACCTACCTAAGTAAGGGACTAAGCTAATTGTGAGCAAAGTACTCGAATTAACATTGTGAGCAGTATTGAGCTCATTAACAGGTCGAGCTATATTGAACTCGTGAGCTACAGTGAGCTCGTTAGCAGTGCTAACTGGGTGAGTTACAGTGAACTCGTCAACAGTGTTGACAGGGTGAGCTACAGTGAGCTCGTTAGCAGTGCTAACAGGGTGAGTTACAGTGAACTCGTTAGCAGTGCTAACAGGGTGAGTTACAGTGAACTCGTCAACAGTGTTGACAGGGTGAGCTACAGTGAGCTCGTTAGCAGTGCTAACAGGGTGAGTTACATTGCACTCGTCAACAGTGTTGACAGGGTGAGCTACAGTGAGCTCGTTAGCAGTGCTAACAGGGTGAGTTGCAGTGAACTCGTCAACAGTGTTGACAGGGTGAGCTGCAGTGAGCTTGTTAGCAGTGCTAACAGGGTGAGTTACAGTGAACTCGTCAACAGTGTTGACAGGGTAAGCTACAGTGAGCTCGTTAGCAGTGCTAACAGGGTGAGTTACAGTGAACTCGTCAACAGTGTTGACAGGGTGAGCTACAGTGAGCTCGTTAACAGTGTTAACAGGGTGAGTTCAGTGAACTCGAATTAACGAGGTGGAGTTTTGCATCATTCAATTATCATGACGAGCGGTGCTCGTGGCATGGGGAACATTAAAGTGTTCGATTGTCATGGCGAGCAATATTAAGCTCGTACGCATGGGGAACAAGCACTCATATTATTACGTTAATTCTAAGGTGAGCTATATTAAGCTCATGGCGCATGTTAATTAACAATGCTGATGTTTAACGATAATGCATTAAACATATTAGTTCTCTGTAAATTCGCTTACATATTAGTAAGTTTGCAAGTTTGTTCGTGCTGCGCTCCTACACTAAATAAGCAGAAACGAAAGAAAAACAACTCAAACAATTGATGCAAGTATTTATCACTAACTCTTAGTGCAGAAAACATGGTATTAAGAAGGTTTTCTTGGCAAACCTTTAAGCGCAAGTATAGTGGACCAGTGGTCCTAGTGAATTTGTAATTACTGAAGTTGCTTGATGATTTCATAGAATTACTAAATTCAGGAAATGCCGGTGGCATTGAGTGCTAGATTCTCTAGCCTAACATTATTAATTACCTAGGGAGTACTAGATTCTCTAGCCCAACATTACAATTTAACTAGGAAGACTGAGTGTGGTCAATTACTACTTGTCGAGAATAATTCTAGGTCTGCAGTGAATTCAATAGTTTGGTCACTGTGACTTGTACTTGTTCGAGTACGGACCATTGGTTTTCACTGAGAGCTATGAAACATCTCGGCGAGTATCAATTGCACTACATTCAATCTGAGTTTATTACTCAGCTGTGTTTCTTCTTTTAGTTTGCTGTTGGAGAATTGATTTACTGCTGACTAATTTATTATTATTGGCAGGTTTAGGCTTGTTCACATTCAGAACTTTACCAGTAAGTAAGTAGCCACCTGCAGATTGGAGCATATTCATTCCCAATCGTTTAACATGTCCAGTTATGAACTGGTAATAGTAGTCGGCTCCTACTAGTACATCTACATTGTTAAGGCGGTCAGACGTTAACTTGTTGTCAGCCAAATTAATTTCACGTTCCTGCAGGAAGTGGGCTGTGTACCCCAGACCCTTAATATTTAAGTCTAAAGGTATTTGATCTACAACAATGGCTTGGACAGCTCTGGCATGACTACCTAGTCGTACAAGCGGTTGAACTACTGAGTATTCATGGGTTCCTCGATTTATCATGGACCCTGACAAGTTTAATTTTACCTGTCCTATTGGTTGTAAATTAAGTGCCTCTGCTGCCCTTTGAGTAATGAAAGTTCTCTGGGAACCTTGATCAAATAGTCCACGTATGGTGATTTTGGCTCCTCTGTTCTTCACTTGAAGTTGGGCAGTAGGCAAAGCAGCATCCACTTGAGATGCTTGTGAAGTTACGCTGTACACATCTCGCACCTTGCAGCACTGTACTGGTGTAGATTCTCTACGTCCTATTCTAGGATTGACATAATTAGTCCTAACTGATTTGCACAGTGCAGCATGATGCTTGCCCCTTCTACACCTATTGCAGGTGTTCAGTGGGGTGTCACAGCTGTTAACATTATGTGGTTTGAGACACCTAGTACATTTGTGTAACTGTTTGAGTCGTCTGACTCTTGTGTCTCTATTAGGATAATTAGTACATTTGTACAGAGAATGTTTTTGATTGCAAAACAAGCACATTCCCCATCCTACAGATCGTTTAGGGGTTACCGGTTTAGGTAAAACAGTATTTGCAGGTTGTGATGGTTTTGTTGCTTGCATTTGCTTGTTATTTATTCTCTTGTGAGTACTGGGTGTACTCTGGGGAACCATTAACAGGCTCTTGGGAGTGCTCTTTGGACTATTAGGTCTCTTAGGAGCACCTGTGGAGTTATTAGCAGTGCTCTTTGGACTATTAGGTCTCTTAGGAGCACCTGTGGGACTCTTAGGCCTCACTGATGAATCAGTATTTGACTGATTGTTGTTACATTGATTATTAGCACCTTTGTTACCCAGTGACAGTGTCACTTTAGGAGTTTCAGGTAAGGAAACTGATGTAGGTACAGTTTTGGTGCATTCAGATTTAGCATTAATTGCTTGGTCTGCTGTATGATTGCTCATATTGCGAAAACCTGTAAATATATCCTGCATTGACAGGGTATTACCATTCTGGCATACATATAATTTATTAAGTGTGTCACCAGACAATTTTCTCTGGATGATAATTTTAGTCATCCACTCAGTAGTTGGGTGATCCACCTCTTTACTGAAAGAATTTATCAGTGACTCAAGCTGAAAACTAAAGGCTTGTAAAGAGTCAACTGATTGCTCTGGTGAAGATAAATTTAATAATTGGTGCACAAGGTTTATAATAGTCTTCTCATTGTTAGCACTTACTTTAGAAGGCTGTTGTGAGCAATTGTGACCATTACTTGTGTTGCTTAAGGCTTCTTGTTTAGCCTCAGCTTTGATTACAGCTTCGACTGCTGCTGCAGCATTAGCTTTATCATTTTCTGGTTCAGATTCACTGATCATTGCAGCTTCACTTGTTTCATCTGCAGCTTCACTTGTTTCTCTGGGTTCTGGTGATAACCTAGTTAATTCAGTAGCCTTATGTATTGAACTTATAGAATCCAGGGAACATGGAGAAGAGTGGTCTGAAGTTTGATCAGACTCTGTAAACAAATCATCACATGAAGCTGTATTAGATGAGAGGTTAGAAAATGAAGGTTGAACTTCAGTTGTTGATCCTGTGTATTGATCAGTATTGATTAGAGGATTCTCCTCTTCTTGAGGTAGTTCAGGTATTTCATCTGAGCTGAGTGTTGACTCAGGTGTAGGTCTATTAATGATCTGATCTACCCACTCGGGAATATCTTGCCTCGCAAGCCTCTCCTTATATCGGTCTAACCTGGTTTGAACGTAAAGTTCATAGTTATCCAGATCAGATTCTGTTAGACGTATGTGGTCTGAGACAGTATGACCGACTTGGAGTAAATTCCTGTGGGACTCGATTACAGTCTTTACATGATCATAATTTTGAATGGCGTTCCTTATGGAACTTGCTAGTCTGTAGACGTCACCTGGGTCAGTTTCTACACAGAGATGACATTTCATAAGCAGTTCTCCTAGTCGAACTTGAAGAGTTGTCAAGAATCTTGCATTCCTTTCTAAAGGATTCATTCTTGCGGTAAATTGAGCCTGATAGGGCTTATGTAGCTAGTGGTATAGCTATGGTGTCTGCTCCTTGATGTAGAGCAGGTATAAGTATTGACAGCCTGATATTTCTTGAGGCTGGTTGTAAGTTACCTCATTTAGAGGTTAGCTACCTACCTAATAATAAGCAACTAAGATTTGAGTGGTACCTTGGTCCACTACAGGTGTTCCTCAGCTTAGCTCTTCTGAATCAGCCTCGGATGGGTAGTAGACTTACAGTAACACTCAAAGACATACATAGAAATATGCAATAAAATAATTACACAATAAATGGTTAATCCCACCCTTGATAGAGTCAGCACAAAAGAATAATATATGTGTCACTAACTAGCTCAAGCCTAGTCGTGAGAATTTCTACTTAAGAAACTACAACTATATTTAGTCTGTGCTTGTGCCAAATTCAACACAATCACAGCCTAAATTGCTAACTAATAAAGGTTGGCATAAGATTATATTATGGTGCAGTAATGTGCAATTAATTGTGCTGTGTTTTTGGGTTTTTGTATTTTATATAATATACACTTGTATAATTATGTGTATAAGAAATTAAATGAACACAAAGGAATTAATTGTGTTTGGCAAGTATTCTACTGCCGTAAATATTATCTAACTACTAAATGTACTCCTAATTATGGAATAAAATATTATCAGGGTTAGTAATGATTAACTAGTATGAGATCAGTAATTTATATTAGTATACTGGATCCCTAAATGTTAATGATCCACTGACTTGAGTGAATCAGTAATTATAACATGGATTCAGGCTATAATGGACAGTCTGCTGACAGCCACATATTGAAACATTGGTATAGCCTAAATGGTTAACACTTAATTGGTGTTAGTGATTAATATAAGGTTATGAGCTGTTGCTCTTGGTGACCTAAAGATTCTACTTCAGTATGAAGTGTAGGTCTAAATGTTGTGGGTAATTGGCTATGACCCACTAAAGCTACCTTATACATGAGGTGAAAGTAGCAATAGGTTAGTGTGATCTAGGCTAACTGATGTGTTACACTGTTAGTTGACACAATTAATTAAATAGTTAGTCTAGCTTCTATCACACAAGGATTAGTTATTAATGATTAATATTTTAATTATAAATTTAATGCTATCCGGTTCGATAAGGACCATAATGTGGGATATTTGGGGCTTGAATCTGATTATTTAAATATTAATGTAGCAAATTAAATTACGAAGGACCACCCTCTTTTATAGTAAAGAGGGAAACTGAGAATTTCTGATCATTAGATAATTCCTAGATGAACCAGTAACTATGGATAAAATACTAGAGAATATGATCATAGAAATAATTAATGGGCTGTATAATTAAATGAATCAAACCCTCAAACACCTACATTGGGGGGTTATTACTGGAGGTAAGTACGTCCAGGAACTAGTGTGGTTCGTTCACTAATCCAATTAACAATAATCTAATCCTATAAATTACAGTGAAACTGATGTCATTACCATGAATGGGAACATAGATTATAAGTATAATAATGAGAGTCACAATAAACACATGTTAATCCTGAGGAATTCTGCATATAAAGAATTGCACTAAATTCATGAATGAATATAAAAATCTTAGCTTAATGGTGATTCCTTTAGACAAGCCACTGTGTTTCCTCTAATTCTCTGGACTCGGTTGGCTGACGAATGGGACGGATTAAAATGGGTACAAGGCGGCAGGGGGAATTCTTCTCACGTGCTGCAAGACAAATATTTACAGTAGCAACTAATTTAACTACTGAATCTCTATATTCAAGAAATTGAAAGTTACAGGTGGTAAAATTAATAACCTGTTATTAGATGTTATCGTGCGTCATAATGGTCAATCACCCAGCTACTACAAAACTCTTTACCAGATGCATCACATAAAGGGAATATACTTAGCTGAAAGGGCACTGTATAAGTTTTAAGATTGCCGTAATTCGCGTCCCCAGGCTCTGGCTAGGCCTATCCTGGATAGTGGCGCGCTTCACTGGCTGGTCACGTGTCATCAAGAACCAGGTTAAAGGGTTCCTTATCTGACACCAGCACCAGCTGAAGATATTATCTGCAAGGTTATTCACGCCTCACAGTGGCGACTTTCATCTGAGGATGGATAACATCTGCCCTAATGGCTGGGCAATGGCGTCTCCTTGTGAGTACGGTATGCGCAGGTCTGCGTCCCGCGTTCATAAAACAAATTATTGTCACGAACATTATTATTTCTCGCATTTACGCTTGAAACGTTGAGGACTGGACGGGTTTATTATTTAGAGGAGGAAAATATTATTATTTACCAATTTAAGAATAGTAAATATATAAGGGAGAGGAATTAATGTCTCCCCATGGCATTCACTGGTGACGTTAACTTTTATTACGAGATAATCGCTATGACTTCCAACGCTCTATTTGGCTCTTAGTTGGAGGTCAAATCATCGGTAATTAGTTATCATACAGAATGCCTCAGTTATAGAGAATCGAATTTAATTCTCACATACATTGGATATAATGTGTTTATTGTAAGGAAATCTGACGCAATACTGGCGTCGGGTGACGTGAGAATTCTAGCCTACTGCACAGATGAAATTATTAGTACATGAGAATTCTACGTGTTGTTAATTTTACTTACTACAATAATTAGTAAAGTTAGTAATAAGTAATGAGAATACAACAGTGTTGTATTCGGTGTTGGAAATATCCAACAATACTTCCTTCTGCTACCTCCCACTTCCTCCCGCTCTCTGAAGCCTTAAAAATATTCCCTCCTGCTCTCTGAAGCCCTAATAACACCACCTCCGGTTTCCTCATGAAGCACATACCTTACAAATACTTTCTACTTCTTCCTACCACTGGCTCCTGCTCTCTGAAGCCCTAAAATCATTTCCTTCTGCTTCCTTCCGTTCGATCCCGCTCTCTGAAGCCTTACAAATTATTTCTCCTGCTTCCTGCCACTCGCTCCCGCTCTCTGAAGAACTAAAATCACTTTCTCAAGCTTTTTCCCGCTCGCCCCTGTTCTCTGAAGCCTTAAAAATACTTCTTAATGCTTCCTCCCACTCTCTGAAGCCCTAATAACACTTCCTCCTGCTTCCTATAACAAATGTTCCAGAGATGTGTAAATATTTAATTCAAAATGAACTGCTACCAGAAATTTTTGCCAAATATCCCCAGTTTGCTAACTGTAGGTAGTAACTAAGTGACTAAGCTATCCACCGCTGCCCACTGGATGGGTGGGGCGGTGTGCAGGACAAACATATCAATTGTGACACTAGCTCTCTACATATGTCAGTTGCTTAATTTAGAAACTGTACTTGTGGTCAATCGCGAACCCATTTATGATGTGACGACTTATACTGAATTTTGTAACTAGCTTTTCAAGACTGAAGCTTGCTTAGCTAAATGAATTGTGGGGTTCAGTCCCTGAGCCCATTATGTGCCTCTGTAACGCCTTCCACTACCGCCCACAAGATGGGTATGGGGTGCATAATATTATAGTCTTGTGTGTTGGTTGTGTTGTCGTGTTGATCCTTCTCTACAGACAACCCAACCCACAACTCGGTAGAGTGCTTATACCTCACTAGGAGATCACCCTGGGCGCTTCTGGCTCTTGGAGAGGGGCTCAACGTCACACATTTAGGGGATGCGGCTCCAACACTTAGCCTCGTTGTCATGTGCACACACCCACTCGAGCCGCAGTGACTCCCCACTCTCTCCTTAGGTGATATGATCTCCTCAATCCCCATTTGACTTATTAGTATTACCTTCTACCCTGTCCACAGCAGTGGTTCTTGGTTCTTTCTCTCTCTCTCTTCTTCTGTACTATTTCATGGGAAGCTTCACTAGGACAAGGGCAAACACCAGCAAATTGGAATACATTTACGGGACAAAGCACATACACAATACATACACACATATAATAATAATGAATCCTATACTCTATACTATTACAATCAGGTTGCACTCCAACACCATCAGAACTCTATCATCAGCTTATCAAGTGGTATCCTATCTCCTGGTTCACCACCTGATGCTATCAACCTCCTCAAGTTGATCAAGGCTACATACACTGTTGCACCGTCAGCAAGAGAATATATATAGGTATCTATAAATGTGTACAAAGGAAATAAGCATGTGAATGCAATAACATATATCAGTATAAATGTTCCTTGATACACAACAATGATCAATCGATCACTCTATCAGTCCTAGAACGCATACGTCTGTAGGTAATCCAGCCTACGACCGTAACTCTAAACTTCAGTATAAAACACTCGTTGACGTGAGAATGCAAACAACCACTCACCTCTCACTGCGTCTTGCACGCTAATGACAACCAAACACTATCAACTCCCTACAAGTAATCCACCAGAACTTCCCTTCCACCTCTGGAAGTTCCAACCCGTTCTCGCAAATTTAATAAGTCAATATTGACTTATTAAATATGTGCATAGGTGACATACTTAACATAATAGATACCCTTAAAAAGATTCATAGAAAACACCAACCTTACCTAACCTTGTTAGTATCTTAAGATAAGCATCTTATTGCTTCGTAATTACAATTATTACCTAACCTATAATAGGTATAGGTTAAGTAATAATTGTAATTACGGAGCAATAAGATGCTTATCTTAAGATACTAACAAGGTTAGGTAAGGTCGGTGTTTTCTATGAATCTTTTTAAGGGTATCTATTATGTTTAGTATATCACCTATGCACGTAGTTAATAAGTCAATATTGACTTTACGAATTTGCGAGAACGGGTTGGGAAGTTCACTACCCTGATATCTTCAGGTTCTTCCGGGCTTCACTACCAGGATCCTCTGCAGCTCCTCCAGGCTGCTATCATGAAGTTTCCTTGAGCAACTACGGTGCTTCACCCTTCTGCTAGGGTCCTCCACAGCTCTCCTGGCTGCTACACCATGAAGTTTCCTCGAGCAACTATGGTGCTTCACCACCTCTACAGAAGCACGTGACACTCCTCTTCACTGCTTCTCCTCACAGCTCGAGGTCCTCGCCTCCACTACCTTGGAGTCTCATCAACTACTCCCTCTGTGCTGGCTTCGAAGTTCTCAGCAACTTCTTCCCCAGAGACAAACCTGCAACCCATCGACACTCCAATAAAAATGTTTCCCCTTAAACAACTAAACAAAAAATAACCACACAATATGTTTGCCTCCTATATCCATCTGCTCTCTACATACTGTGAGAGTGGACTCCCCCGTTTTGGGCGGGTCCATACTCCACCTCGCCCGGCGGCAGTCCTCAATAGCACTGGGAGGGTCCTCCACTGTCAGGAGCCTTCAGTCACCTGCCAGCGCTCAGAGGGGACGGACGTCGCCCCGTGTTCCTCCATTTCCACTCTCTTATTTTAGGCTTTCTGCCTTATTAAAACATGTCTAACTTATCAATAAACATTGCTACTGTCACTGGGCACACGACCAACTACAAGCAATCACTATGAACTGGCTTAAATCGTGCTTACCACAGATTGTCTCGTCGAGGGTGCTCCTCCCTCTGACAGAGCTTGGTCAGGGCGCTTCCACAGCCCACGATAATGTCTCTGGGCGGCTTAATACTCTCCTCGTCGACCAGAACTTGAGACCACAACGTTCCCAGCTCGATTCCACAGCTGGTACGTCTGCACACTTCTCTTCTCTTCGAGATATATCACTAGGGGTTCCCTTCTGACGGGAGCTCAATGGAGCGCGGCTTTCCTCCTGCGATGTCTGGCCTCAAGTGAGGTCAAAGCCCTCCAGAAGCGAGCCTCACACCTCCAGCAAAATGTTCACATCTCCTAGCCAGTCATTTATCTGTTTTCTTCTTCACTGCCCATAATCTTAAATTGTTATTTATATCCAACCAGCTATTTTACATATGTGTTATCACCTCTATATTTCTTAGACCTTC
Source organism: Procambarus clarkii (assembly GCF_040958095.1). Lineage (NCBI taxonomy): Eukaryota > Metazoa > Arthropoda > Malacostraca > Decapoda > Cambaridae > Procambarus > Procambarus clarkii. The sequence continues at coordinate 33,341,834 of NC_091186.1, read as the reverse complement.
TGGTTAGGTCAGGCTTGCTGAATAACTCTCAAGGGGAAGACTCGTTTCTCCTGTAGGCTGAGATCATAACAATAATAAGTGAACTAAACTAAACTAAACCTCTCATGTTATCGTGACATCACACACGCCGTACACACATAAAACAGGATTTTCTCTCTATTTTCGTTTTTAAACCTTGTTTAATTTATATAATTACTCAAGCAATTTGGTTTGATCATATTATATCGCTGAAAAAAAAACTATGTGCATCTTCGGTAGCAATTAACCGGATTTGGTCCATATAATAACAGGTCACTATACTTCAGGTTTCCGTAGTGTAGTGGTTATCACGTGCGCCTCACACGCGCAAGGTCCCCGGTTCGATCCCGGGCGGAAACATTTGACTTTTTAAATGTTTGTTTTCATAACCCATTGAAATAAACTCAAAGTGTCCAACCACTTGGGTCGGAGGGTAGAGCGACGGTCTCAATTCTTGCAGGTCAGCGTTCAATCCCCAACCGTCCAAGTGGTTGGGTACCATTCCTTTCCCCATCCCATCCCAAATCCTTATCCTGACCCCTTCCCAGTGCTATATAGATGTAATGGCTTGGCGCTTTCCCCCTGACAGTTCCCTTCCCTTCACTTCCCTTCAAAGAGCTAAAATTAATAACAAAGTATATTGACAATATTTATTAAATCATAAAACTTATACCATTTTGTAATTTGCTAATACTACATTATACTAATTATTAATATTGAGAGTCATATAACTATGTATTGTGGAGCAGAGTGGCGCAGTGGAAGCGTGCTGGACCCATAATCCAACTAGAGGTCCGTAGATCGAAACTTCGCTCTGCTACAGTCTAATTTTTTCCTACCATAACAAACCAAAAGAAATGTTTTTATCTTTAATGAATGCAATCCATCCTCCTGTACATTTTGTAACTATTTAGAGCATCGTACATATAAATTAAATATTGACGTAAGAGACAATTACATAGTAGGATTTGGTACTATTCACCTTATAGTCCGGAAAAAATACAGCTAAAACCAAACATATATATTCCTAGGCCTTGTATAACATATATATGTACTATATTTGGCCTCAGTTAGCATGTATTAGACCTTGGATGGTAAGTTACGTTAGGTTTTATGAGAAACAAATACAAAGGTTCGGGCCAACCTTGCTCGAAACGCTTGGCGTAATAGTGGCTTTAGACATTATATGTACAAGCTCTATCTATAAATCCAACAACATGTTTGTATCTCACCTTGTATGTATGTACTTTACCTGAATAAATATTTGATTTGACCAAACCTTTGCCGGTTTATACAAATTCACTAATACCAAATTCTACTATCCAATTGTCCATTACATCAATATATGTACGATGGAGGATGGATGTGTTGCTTATAGGCACTACTATTAATATATCATAAGCTCCAACATAGATTACACACAGAAATCACAATAGCGTGATGCATCAAATGAACAAATCTACCAGGGCCGTGACGAGGGTTCGAACCTACGTCCGAGAGGATCCCAGACGCTGCCTTAATCGACTGAGCTACGACATGGTAAAAGAATTGCAACCAGAAGTTCTACTGACCTTACTTAGATCCTGCAGCCTCTCCGAGACACAAACCAGGATTTTACACAATTCCCCCCATGCACCCGAGCTCTGTCAATAAGCCGTTCTATCTCTTCGCCCTTACTTCATTACAAAATGAAGTAAACTTGGATCATTACTGCTTGGATCCCCGAAGGTCCAAGTGATTGGGCACCGTTTTTCCACTCCATACTTTTGATTCTTGTAGGGTCGGCGTTCGATCCCCGATGGTGCAAGTGGTTGAGCATCGTTCCTTCACTCCGTCCTCACATCCCAGCCCATCCTAATGTCCCTTCCAAGTGTTATATATTCATACTGGCCTGGCGCTTTCACCTCATCATTTCCTTACCTTACCTTACATCCTCTTCTCATAAAGATTAATTTTCCTTCCCGACTTTCTCCTTCACACGCCTTAATTGTCAGTTGATGATGTATGATGAAGTGGATGAATGTATGACTATTGAGTTCTTCATTAAGCAGGAAGAGTCGTGGCCAGACTGGGAGGTCGGACCCGGTATACACGCGGTCACCAGTTGGACCCGGTGTTCACGCGGTCACCAGTTGGACCCGGTGTTCACGCGGTCACCAGTTGGACCCGGTGTTCACGCGGTCACCAGTTGGACCCGGTGTTCACGCGGTCACCAGTTGGACCCGGTGTTCACGCGGTCACCAGTTGGACCCGGTGTTCACGCGGTCACCAGTTGGACCCGGTGTTCACGCGGTCACCAGTTGGACCCGGTGTTCACGCGGTCACCAGTTGGACCCGGTGTTCACGCGGTCACCAGTTGGACCCGGTGTTCACGCGGTCACCAGTTGGACCCGGTGTTCACGCGGTCACCAGTTGGACCCGGTGTTCACGCGGACACCAGTTGGACCCGGTGTTCACGCGGTCACCAGTTGGACCCGGTGTTCACGCGGTCACCAGTTGGACCCGGTGTTCACGCGGTCACCAGTTGGACCCGGTGTTCACGCGGTCACCAGTTGGACCCGGTGTTCACGCGGTCACCAGTTGGACCCGGTGTTCACGCGGTCACCAGTTGGACCCGGTGTTCACGCGGTCACCAGTTGGACCCGGTGTTCACGCGGTCACCAGTTGGACCCGGTGTTCACGCGGTCACCAGTTGGACCCGGTGTTCACGCGGTCACCAGTTGGACCCGGTGTTCACGCGGTCACCAGTTGGACCCGGTGTTCACGCGGTCACCAGTTGGACCCGGTGTTCACGCGGTCACCAGTTGGACCCGGTGTTCACGCGGTCACCAGTTGGACCCGGTGTTCACGCGGTCACCAGTTGGACCCGGTGTTCATGCTGTCACCAGTTGGACCCGGTGTTCACGCGGTCACCAGTTGGACCCGGTGTTCACGCGGTCACCAGTTGGACCCGGTGTTCACGCGGTCACCAGTTGGACCCGGTGTTCACGCGGTCACCAGTTGGACCCGGTGTTCCCGCGGTCACCAGTTGGACCCGGTGTTCACGCGGTCACCAGTTGGACCCGGTGTTCACGCGGTCACCAGTTGGACCCGGTGTTCACGCGGTCACCAGTTCCAACTCTATATATGACATGTTACCTTCCGTTTTTCCATATATTACGCAGATAAAACTTTAGTTTTAATCAAAATCTGTTTTTCATCTATTTAATCAAATTTTACAAATTCAATCACGTCATATTTACGAATTATAGTAACTTATATATATATTATATAATTTGTTATTATAGCATTACGAAACAGTTAAAACTTGGGGTGAGTGTTGCAACACAGCAACAACGTGTTGTGAGTGTTGCAACACAGCAACAACGTGTTGTGAGTGTTGCAACACAGCAACAACGTGTTGTGAGTGTTGCAACACAGCAACAACGTGTTGTGAGTGTTGCAACACAGTAACAACGTAGTGTGAGTGTTGCAACACAGCAACAACGTAGTGTGAGTGTTGCAACAAAGCAACAACGTAGTGTGAGTGTTGCAACACAGCAACAACGTGTTGTGAGTGTTGCAACACAGCAACAACGTAGTGTGAGTGTTGCAACACAGCAACAACGTAGTGTGAGTGTTGCAACACAGCAACAACGTAGTGTGAGTGTTGCAACACAGTAACAACGTAGTGCGAGTGTTGCAACACAGCAACAACGTAGTGTGAGTGTTGCAACACAGTAACAACGTAGTGCGAGTGTTGCAACACAGCAACAACGTAGTGTGAGTGTTGCAACACAGCAACAACGTAGTGTGAGTGTTGCAACACAGTAACAACGTAGTGTGAGTGTTGCAACACAGTAACAACGTAGCGTGAGTGTTGCAACACAGCAACAACGTAGTGTGAGTGTTGCAACACAGCAACAACGTAGTGTGAGTGTTGCAACACAGTAACAACGTAGTGTGAGTGTTGCAACACAGCAACAACGTAGTGTGAGTGTTGCAACACAGCAACAACGTAGTGTGAGTGTTGCAACACAGCAACAACGTAGTGTGAGTGTTGCAACACAGCAACAACGTAGTGTGAGTGTTGCAACACAGCAACAACGTAGTGTGAGTGTTGCAACACAGCAACAACGTAGTGTGAGTGTTGCAACACAGTAACAACGTAGTGCGAGTGTTGCAACACAGTAACAACGTAGTGCGAGTGTTGCAACACAGCAACAACGTAGTGCGAGTGTTGCAACACAGCAACAACGTAGTGCGAGTGTTGCAACACAGCAACAACGTAGTGTGAGTGTTGCAACACAGTAACAACGTAGTGTGAGTGTTGCAACACAGTAACAACGTAGTGTGAGTGTTGCAACACAGTAACAACGTAGCGTGAGTGTTGCAACACAGTAACAACGTAGTGTGAGTGTTGCAACACAGTAACAACGTAGCGTGAGTGTTGCAACACAGTAACAACGTAGTGTGAGTGTTGCAACACAGCAACAACGTAGTGTGAGTATTGCAACACAGTAACAACGTAGTGTGAGTGTTGCAACACAGTAACAACGTAGTGTGAGTGTTGCAACACTGTAACAACGTAGTGTGAGTATTGCAACACAGTAACAACGTAGTGTGAGTGTTGCAACACAGTAACAACGTAGTGTGAGTGTTGCAACACAGCAACAACGTAGTGTGAGTATTGCAACACAGTAACAACGTAGTGTGAGTGTTGCAACACAGTAACAACGTAGTGTGAGTGTTGCAACACTGTAACAACGTAGTGTGAGTGTTGCAACTCAGAAATGACATACTGTGAATATGTCAAGAAAATACCATATTGCGATTGTTATAACGCAGAACAATGTGTTGTGAGTACTGCAACATAGTAATAACATGTTATAGGTGTTATAGGTATATGTGCAACGTTACAACACAGGAATAACGTGTTGTGAGTGTTTCACCAGTCAGGAATACCTTATTGCAACCACAGAATTTCCATAATATCAGTGAGTGTTCCAAAATGTTTTTTCTGTGTTGCAACACTCACAACTCCTCATTTCTGTGATGCAACACTCACAAAACGCCATTCACATATGTTGCAAAACTCACAACATGTGCATATGCATTCGTGTATGCTAAATAAAAGAAAGATCTTAACCTAATGTATTCGTCATATATACTGATGTATACCTGTCTTCTCTAATCTTTCAACTGGGGTTCCTACCTTGCGATCATTACTAAAACAAACATGAACAGTTCAAAATCAGCTTAAGGTATCAGTAATACTTAAGTAATAAACAAGGTGAAAGACTGATAATTAGAGTGAGAACAACTAAATGAGCACATGAAGGTACTCACCTATTTGTGCTTGCGGTAGTGTACAGGTGCCTGAGCCTATTGGGCTCTATCATATCTACACTTGAAACTGTGTATGGAGTTTGCCTCCACCAAATTACTTCCTAATGTATTCCAGTTGTCAACCACTCTGACACTAAATAATCACTACACACGACCGTGGTATGATGTGTGATCACGTCTAGGTGAGCACATCTAGGTGAGCACATCTAGGTGATCATCTATGCCTATAAACAGTAAGATTATAGGCATAGTTTATGTGCTCACCTAGATGTGCTCACCTAGATGTGCTCACATAGATGTGCTCACATAGATGTGCTCACATAGATGTGCTCACCTGGATGTGCTCACCTAGATGTGCTCACCTAGATGTGCTCACCTGGATGTGCTCACCTAGATGTGCTCACCTGGATGTGCTCACCTGGATGTGCTCACCTAGATGTGTTCACATAGATGTGTACACCTAGATGTGCTCACATAGATGTGCTCACCTGGATGTGCTCACCTAGATGTGCTCACCTGGATGTGCTCACCTAGATGTGTTCACATAGATGTGTACACCTAGATGTGCTCACATAGATGTGCTCACCTGGATGTGCTCACCTAGATGTGCTCACCTAGATGTGCTCACCTAGATGTGCTCACCTACATGTGCTCACCTAGATGTGCTCACCTGGATGTGCTCACCTAGATGTGCTCACCTACATGTGCTCACCTAGATGTGCTCACCTGGATGTGCTCACCTGGATGTGCTCACCTAGATGTGTTCACATAGATGTGTTCACCTAGATGTGCTCACCTAGATGTGCTCACATAGATGTGCTCACATAGATGTGCTCACATAGATGTGCTCACCTGGATGTGCTCACCTAGATGTGCTCACCTAGATGTGCTCACCTGGATGTGCTCACCTAGATGTGCTCACCTGGATGTGCTCACCTGGATGTGCTCACCTAGATGTGTTCACATAGATGTGTACACCTAGATGTGCTCACATAGATGTGCTCACCTGGATGTGCTCACCTAGATGTGCTCACCTGGATGTGCTCACCTAGATGTGTTCACATAGATGTGTACACCTAGATGTGCTCACATAGATGTGCTCACCTGGATGTGCTCACCTAGATGTGCTCACCTAGATGTGCTCACCTGGATGTGCTCACCTAGATGTGCTCACCTAGATGTGCTCACCTACATGTGCTCACCTAGATGTGCTCACCTGGATGTGCTCACCTAGATGTGCTCACCTACATGTGCTCACCTAGATGTGCTCACCTGGATGTGCTCACCTGGATGTGCTCACCTAGATGTGTTCACATAGATGTGTTCACCTAGATGTGCTCACCTAGATGTGCTCACCTAGATATGCTCACCTGGATGTGCTCACCTGGATGTGCTCACCTAGATGTGTTCACATAGATGTGCTCACCTAGATGTGCTCACCTAGATGTGTTCACCTAGATGTGTTCACCTTCATGTGCTCACCTAGATGTGTTCACCTAGATGTGCTCACCGAGATGTGCTCACCTAGATGTGCTCACCTAGATGTGTTCACCTTCATGTGCTCACCTAGATGTGTTCACCTAGATGTGCTCACCTAGATGTGTTCACCTTCCAGTGCTCACCTATATGTGTTCACCTAGATGTGCTCACCTAGATGTGCTCACCTAGATGTGTTCACCTAGATGTGTTCACCTTCATGTGCTCACCTAGATGTGTTCACCTAGATGTGCTCACCGAGATGTGCTCACCTAGATGTGCTCACCTAGATGTGTTCACCTTCATGTGCTCACCTAGATGTGTTCACCTAGATGTGCTCACCTAGATGAGCTCACCTAGATGTGTTCACCTTCATGTGCTCACCTAGATGTGCTCACTTAGATGTGTTCACCTAGATGTGCTCACCTAGATGTGCTCACCTAGATGTGCTCACCTAGATGTGTTCACCTAGATGTGCTCACCTAGATCTGTTCACTTAGATGTGCTCACCTAGATGTGTTCACCTTCATGTGCTCACCTAGATGTGTTCACCTAGATGTGCTCACCTAGATGAGCTCACCTAGATGTGTTCACCTTCATGTGCTCACCTAGATGTGCTCACCTAGATGTGTTCACCTAGATGTGCTCACCTAGATGTGCTCACCTAGATGTGCTCACCTAGATGTGCTCACCTAGATGTGTTCACCTAGATGTGCTCACCTAGATGTGTTCACCTAGATGTGCTCACCTAGATGTGTTCACCTAGATGTGCGCACCTGTACGACACATGGTGGTGATGTTCCATGGGAGAGTGTGCCTGTGAGACACATGGTGGTGATGTACCATGGGAGTGTGTGCCTGTAAGACACATGGTGGTGATGTACCATGGGAGAGTGTACCTGTAAGACACATGGTGGTGATGTACCATGGGAGAGTGTGCCTGTAAGACACATGGTGGTGATGTACCATGGGAGAGTGTGCCTGTAAGACACATGGTGGTGATGTACCATGGGAGAGTGTGCCTGTAAGACACATGGTGGTGATGTACCATGGGAGAGTGTGCCTGTAAGACACATGGTGGTGATGTACCATGGGAGAGAGTGCCAGTAAGACACATGGTGGTGATGTACCATGGGAGAGAGTGCCTGTAAGACACATGGTGGTGATGTACCATGGGAGAGAGTGCCTGTAAGACACATAGACATTCACCCATAACGCTATGCGTGCTATTGACTGTACAAGAATGTAAGAACCATTGTATACAAAAATAATAAATAAAATACAGTAATATATCATAATATATTACTGTATTATATCACAATTATGTAATATACAATCTCTATCTGCAATCTCTAATATACACAATCTACATATACAATCTACAATCTCTATCTACAATATACAATCTTCAATCAATCTCAGAGAACTGGATAAGCACCTCCAAAGGATACCTGATCAACCAGGCTGTGACTCATACATCAGGCTGCGAGCAGTCGCGTCTAACAGCCTGGTTGATCAGTCCAGCAACCAGGAGGAATGGTCGACGACCGGGCCGCGGGGATGCTAAGCCCCGGAAGCACCTCAAGGTAAGGTAACCTCAAGGTATATCACAATTCCTATTGGTTAGCTTTCTAAGTTTTCTCAACCATTACATCTGTTACTGTGTGCAGGTGTTTAACATTAGGAGGGGGGGCAGGGTCCAGGCAGATTTCACATACATCTGTAATTAAGTCAGTTTCAGTCCTGCACCTCGCAGTGTTCTACAATGTTAAAGATTTTTCTTTTAAACCATTTCATATATTAATGTGCCCCAGAGACATCATCTATAACTTTTGTTACTCCTCTGCATGATCCTTTTTTTCTAATTTCACCCAAAAAATCATAAAACTTTTTCCTTGAAAGATTATCGACAACTTTTGATCTCACAATATTATCTTTCTCTTTCTTAATCCTCTTTCTTGATGATATTGAGCCCTGGTGCCACACCTGAGCTGGGGCCACCAACCATCTCTGGGGCCCCCTGCATCTTTACGTGGGTAATGCCAAATGGTCTGGAGCACCCAGCAACTTTCCATCGGGTTTTCCAAAAGATCTGGTGCACCCTGCATCTTTCCGTAGGTTATGCCAAAGGGTAGATCTATTTTGAAATTCCCTAACATGATTATTCCAACCTGGCATAATACTTCTTTTATTGGTTATAAGATAAATACTCTCTTCCCCTGCCCTATCTAGCACTGAAACGACTGATGTGAAAAAGTCCTTGAGATTGTTCTGATGCAAATTGCACTGAATAATATTGCAAGCAACTGCATCACTTGTTATTTGAGTATTGGTTAAGCAGGCATTTAACCTTATCCAGGTCAGCAAGAGTGGCCTTCCTACGTTTAGGTGTGTTCTAGGGAGGTTTATGTTATCTTTGGCAGCAGCAACTTGTGAGTGAGGTATATTGGAGGTGGCCATGGCAGGATGATACCAGGACAGGTTGTCATCACTGACAGCCTTATACTTAAAGGTGTGACCAGTTATATCATCAATAAGAAAATGATCAATATGAGACCTTCCATTCCTATCTCATGACATAAAGCTATAGTATTAGTAAATAAATCATTAATAGCAGGATTATGTAAATTTTCAGCATCCATGAATTCATTAAACAAATTTAAGTATACATCTTAGCGGGTAAAATCAGTGTTAAAAATCACCTACCACCCATGAGTTCAGCATTATGATACAAATTAGTCAATTGATATATTTCTGATCATATATTTCCATACTCATCTGCACAGTTGATATTGCTTGTGGAAACCATGCATATACACACACACGTAATCAAATACTGCTGAGCACCTTTCAGGCCCCTGAGCAAAGGGGCCTGACAGCTGAGTGGACAGCACATCGGATTCGTAGTCCTGAGGTTCCGGGTTCGATCCTTGGTGGAGACGGAAACAAATGGGCAGAGTTTCTTTCATCCTGATGAGTCTGTTCACCTAGCAGTAAATATGTACCTGAGAGATAGACAGCTGCTACAGGCTGCTTCCTTGGGATTGTGTAACAAAAAGGAGGCCTGGTCAAGGACCGGGCCGTGGGGGATGATAAGCCCCGAAATCATCTCCAGATAACTATAGGACACAAGTATAGCAGGAGTGAGCCCTGATACAATATTGACAACCTCAACTTTACATTGCATATTGTTATGCCCAGGATAGCAGCAGCACCATAGGGTCTTCCAGGACCTGACCAGTCAATAGACATGTCAATACTGGCAGTGGAAAAAGAACTATCAATAAATTTGAAGTGGTTTTGATATTCATAAGATGTAAGCCAGTGTTCTTGCAAAACACGAATATTTTGCACATACCAAAATGCTTTTAACGTTCATATATTCAGGGTTTGTTATTTCTCTAATTACCTTAATAACCGGGAATTATAACTTTACAAATACTGAAGCATTGTCATGGGGGTAAATAAACCATATTACGTGAAGATCATTTATGTGCTAATTAAAACAACACTTATAGTAAGAGGACAGTAAATTGGAATGTTGAGACAATTGTCAAGTAATAATAATATAATAATTAACAGGTTTTAAGAGCCATCTATTGCACATTATTCTATCTATAAATAATCTGAACTAATAAAAGAGCCTAAATAAATAATAATTAAACATCATTCACATCCATCAAGACAAGAAATTAAACGACCAATCAAAACCATATAGGTTACTCCTACACCTCATAATACAGGCCAATAATGATCATAAATATACTTATCAATTAAACAATATTCAAACTAAGGACTTTACATCAATTTTTTTAAATCACTAATTTAAAAGCAGACATTCTTTTATATTAATAAATTGTCAGATTAAGGCATCTGTAAACAAATGAAATAAATATTAGTAATTAAGCCTTCGATGAAATACTCCGCATTATAATACAAATTCTGGAGTCACTCATATATATGCAAAGTTTTGGTTTATAAAATACCAGATATAAGATAATACAAATATCAGAATCAGGCTAATATTATTGCCAGATACATATACAGTACTGTATATATATATAGAATTGCTTGCTACTTATATATATATATATATATATATATATATATATATATATATATATATATATATATATATATATATATATATATATATATATATATAATTGCCAGATTCATATATACATATATCGAATTGCTAGATCCATATAAATATAAAACTGCCCGATTCAAGATAATGTAATTAACATATTTATGCTATTTATATATATATATATATATATATATATATATATATATATATATATATATATATATATATATATATATATATATATATATATATATACAGGTATATGAGTTTTATAATTGCCAGTCTTAGGATAATATAACTGCCAGATTCAGGTTAATATAATTGACAGTCAGGCTTTGATACTGTAAGCCATACCTACCTTTTACTTAAACTTAATCATTACAGAATCTGAGGCCTTCCTGATAACTATATTCTATCATATCTTAATGATAGACACCAATATGTAGTCATTAATGACATAACCCCCTCTCCACATCTCTACTGTAACCGTAGGAGTGCCACAGGGCAGCATCTTAGAACCTCTCCTATTGCTTATATACATCAATGATTTACCAAATGTCTCTAACATCCTTAAACCAATACTATTTGCTGGCGATACTGCCTTCATCTATTCAAACTCCAATGCATCACACAATAAGTAATATTGTAAACAACAAATTGAAACAAACTGGATGTGGTTGGATGTCAACCAACAAACCAAATATAGAGAATACCTATTACATTGTATTTGGAAGTAAATTATCAAATGAAATTCACCTTCAAATAGATAATGTCAACATTACCATTAAAAAGACGAAAAAGTTCCTTGGCCTATACATAAACAAGAGACTAAATTTGAACACTCACATACAGTACACAGGCAAAGTCTCAAACTGTTGGTATATTCTCAAAAATCACATATTATATTCCCCATTCTTCTGTCCTTTCACTATACTATTCCATAAGCTATTCCTATTTAACATAATGATAATGCTAAAGATGATAATGTTTTTTGAGAAACGTACATAGAAAATGGGTTACAAGCACAATGTTGGATTTCTAGATAAAGCAAGAATATACTATGCCTAAAGCCACTAATATGCACAGTGTTTCAGGCATGCTGTGGATAAACACTTAAAATTAATTGCTAAAAATACTTGAGATGAAAAGCAAAAGTTGAACAAAAGTAGAAAAAAATAAAAAGAATGACAATAATTACATGTTGAACGGAACAGCAAAACTGCAACAGAACAGCCGATGGTAATTTTAACTAAATAAACATGGTAACTTTTTTTGTTTACTTGGCATATAGCAGTATTACAAGTTCAGTCATTATTCATTATTGTTTAATAATAGCAAGACATAGGTTGACAATCAGTAGGTAAGGTAGGTTACATGGCATTTATTAGGTAGTACTTAGTTTCTCTCTTAAACTGGTTGAGAGAGGGACAGTCTTTGATGTTATTGGGAAGAACATTTTACATTTTGGGACTCTTGATTTGTGGAATATTTCCACTTTGGCTAAGTCGCACTCTTGGAATATCAAATAATTATTTGTTTCTAGTGTGGATTTCAAAGATTCTGTTACAGCCCCCTGTGGTGTTTGTGTGTTACTGAGGAAGTCTTGGCTGTAGGGTTGATGTAAAGTCATGACTTGGTTACTGACTTTAATACTTAATGATTACATGACTAGTAGCTACCAAGCTTGGCGGGCGTCCTGTACGCTCTATTGTTTACCTCCCTCTGGCGTCTCAGCCGCCGCACATAGAAAACGGATGGTACCATTTCCTGTGAACATGACATCCCTCCTTTTCTTTAAAAAGAATGAATACAGGATGTCTACCATGCTTGTAGCACAAAGCAAAGTTATTGACACAAAGTAAGTTATTACCATATCAAGAGATACTGCATACATTTAACATTAATTAAGCACACAAAGAATTTAAACAACTTAATCTTTTCCACAAAGGATTTCAATGTTAAAAATACATATGCAATGTTAAACATGAAAGAAACTGTAATACAAAGTTACAAAATATTGAATGAGATATCTGCATTATTCAAACAATATTAAATTTAGTTTAGCATAATAAGTAAATACTTTTCATTACATAGGAACACAATTAATCATCAAATCGTGTAGGGCGTTTAACATGACGTTTAGGACGCGAGTCCCCAAATACAATAACATCCCTTGATGAATTGTTTGTCGGGTTATAACTATTTTTTTCTTTTTCTTTTGCACGACTTTGCACTTCATCATTTTCTACACTAGTTGGAATCACTTTGAAATAGGCCATATTACGTGTTATACTATGATCTCTATTACTAGCTGTTACCATAGTTCCTTTTACACTAATCACTTTATATGGTTTTGTATCATACGGCATATCTAACTTTCCCTCTTTTTTCTTTTTAACGAGAACAGTGTCACCAACCTTTATGAACTGTTCCTTTGCACGTTGATCATGAGCAATTTTCATTTTGCCCTTGGCTAGTGCATCCTTCTGAGCGAGACGTTTATCCGTTACCTCGGCTGGCATGACGGGTAGTGCGATTCTCATAGGACGTCCAAATAAAAGTTCACCAGGTGACTTGCCCAGTGTTCCATGCGGTGTTGCACGGTAGTTCCTGAGAAAAGCATACATAGCTTGTTTCCAGGATCGTCCTTCGGCATGAGCACAGCGTACCGCTTTCATGAGAGGTTGCATGAATCTCTCAACTTCTCCATTTGCTTGGGGATGTAGTGGCATCACACGGCGGTGTTTGAATCCAATATGCTCAGCAAAGTTGACAAAGTCTTGTCCATTGAATGGCGGTCCATTGTCTGTCTTGACAACTTCAGGAATGCCAAAGTTTGAAAAGATCTTGTCAAGTTTCGGGATGACGGCCTTTGCAGATGTGGAATTGATGATTTCTACTTCTGGATAACGTGAGTGATCATCAATGACTACCATCAAGTACTCTCCAGTTGGTAGTGGTCCGCAGAAGTCCATTGATACTTCCGTCCATGGTGCAGCAGGTAGTGGTGAAGGTTGTAGAGGTGTTGGTCTTGAAGTATCCACTGCAGCTTGGCAAGGGACACAGGCATCATGCATATCCTTTGCTTGACGATCAATGCCAGGAAACCACACCTTTTCTCGTAGCAGCTGTTTCGTCCTAACAAGACCTTGGTGTCCTTGATGTGCAAGCTTCAGAGCACGTTGCTGGAGAACAGCTGGAATCACGATACGAGTACCTCGCAGCACAGTGTCGCGTTGTTGCGTAACACTTAATTCTGTCTGGATGCGTTCAAGTGCTTTGAATGCATCTTGGTCAACTCCTGAGGGTGGGATGCGTGGAAACTTTTTCTTAGTCAATGCATCCACTGTTGCTTGCAGAGTTGGGTCCTCTAGGGTTGCAGTACGGATTTCATCAAGAGTAAGAGCCTTAGGGACTGCATCACAGGTTACAGAGTGTACATATTCCTCGGCAACTTGCTGATGCTTGGTGATGGTGAAACTGTTTGCAGGATGTTGACTGATGTAACCAGCGGGATTGCCTGCACCCGGCTTGTATTTCACCGTAAAGTTGTATGGTTGCAGACGAAGAGCCCATCTCTCAATGCGAGCTGGTGGTTTGGACTTTGGATTATTGAAGATGGTCTCCAACGGTTTGTGGTCAGTGACTATCGTGGTGAAGGGTGCACCAAGCAGATACACATTGAAGTGTTCACAGCCCCATACAAGAGCAAGAGCTTCCTTCTCTGTCTGACTGTATCGTTGCTCAACATCTGTGAGAGAACGGCTGGCGTAGGCAATTACTACTCGGGAATCTGGTTGACCAGGTTTGTGTTGGGCTAAAACAGCACCTAAACCAACAGGACTAGCATCCACTGTTAACTCAGTGTCCATTGATGGATCAAAATACGCAGCAGTCGCATTCTCTACTAGTGCATCTTTCACAGCATCAAATGCATTTTGCTCGATATCGCTCCAGTACCATGATGCATTTTTTTTCAGGAGCTCACGTAGAGGCTTCGTAATGGTAGCAAAATCTGGAATGAAGCGAGAACAGTAGTTTGCCATTCCCAGAAAACTATGTACTTCAGTGGACGTTGAAGGAGGTGCAGCATTCTTGATATCTGCAACTTTCTTAGGATCTGGAGACAGACCTTTGTCACTAAGTACATGTCCAAAGAATTCAATTTTATGTTGATTGAACTCACACTTTGCTCGGCTTAGCGTCAAATTCTTTTCTCGTAAGCGTTGCAATGTTGCACGAAGAGCTTTGTCGTGTTCAGCTTGGGTACGGCCATAAACAATGATGTCATCAGACATGTTGTCAGCATTAGGTATATCTTGCAATACCTGGCTGATGGTGTGCTGGAATACCTCGGCAGCACTGTTAATACCAAAACTCAGGCGCTTGTACCTATACAGACCTCGATGTGTCGTAAACGTTGTGATGAAGCAGCTCTCATCATCAAGTTCAAGCTGATGATAGCCCTTGTTTAAATCTAACTTGCTGAATATAGTTGCACCATTCAAGCGGTAGATCATATCATCTACAGTCGGTGTAGGATGGCGTTCACTCATTATTGCCTTGTTGGGAACACGCATGTCCACACAAATGCGTATCTCATCTGGATTCTTCGGCTTTGGTGGAGTGACAATTGGGCTTACCCATGGTGTTGGGCCTGTTACTGGTTCAATGATATCTAGTTCTATCAGCCTATCCAGTTCGGCATCGACTTTCTTGCGAGAATGGAATGGTTGTCGGCGATGTGGTTGGGCAACTGGAATTACATCTGGGTTGATATGCAGATGTACTTTGCTATCAGTATAACAACCTATGGATTTATATCGATCAGAAAATTCAGCAACAATACCATCAACATTGTTTGCAGATTCCACTGCTACAGCATTAGAAAGCTGAAGTAGCCCCAATTTGGTTGAAGTCTTGTAACTGAGTAAAGACTCCTTTGCATTCCTAACAACATGGAATGTAGTAATGAGCATTGCATTCTTTGACTTAATCTCTGCAGTTAAAGTTCCAATCACTGGGAAGGCTAACTTCGAAGCATAGGCAGTGGCTTTACCATTGTATTTTTCTAGCTTTGGGAACTGTTTTCTAAATTTTTCATAGTGGCACTCAGCAATGGTATCAATGTTTGATCCAGTGTCAATGAGAACCTTGAGACAAATACCAGCAATGTATACACATGTCTCTGGGTTGTTTGGAAGATCATTCCATTCTGTGATTGCTTGTACTCCATAAGTATAATCACATTCACTGTCATCTGAGACTGGTTGTAATGAAATGTTGTCTTGTATATTATTAACATTCTGGATATGAGGTGCAATATTGTGTTTACCACCTCGACCCCTATGACCTGATCCTCGTACAGTGCTTTTATTCATTGACTGTGGTTTCTTAAGTGCAGAACGACACATAGCACCAAAATGACCTAGTTTTCCACACTCATAGCACTTCTTACCTTGAGCAGGACAAACATTATCTTGGTGTGGGTAGTCTCCTCCACAATTGTAACATTTATTGTTGACACCCTCTGATGTAGGTCGTTGAGACTGCCTGAGCCTTGTTCCTTGACCCCAGTTGTGACGTGGTTCTCGGCTAAATTTACTGTTAGGTTTGCCATGATATCTTCTTTGATCACGGTGTCCTCCCTGAACCTTACGTACCTCATCACTGTTAGTAACAGTGGCAGAACCGTTATTAGCACTGCACTCCATGACACGAGCATCACATGCAGCATCTTCCATTCGACGAGCCATATCCAGTATCTTGGTAAGAGAACTGTCATCATCAACAAGTTCTAGAGCTCTTCGACGAAGACGTGTAGATGTGCATGATTCAATTATTTGCTGTTTGATTTCTTTGTCAACATCAGCAAACTCACAATGGGCTGCTAAACCCTGCAGACGTGTGTGGTATTGATCCACAGTTTCATTAGAGAGTTGTTTTGCTCTCCTGAAATGCATAATTTCCATAGCAGTATTTTGCCTTGGTTTGAAATGCTCTGTTAGTTTGGCTTTGGCAGTGTCATAATCTTTGGCACCACCAGTGTCTTTCAGTGTGTCAAAGATGTCACAAACTCTATCACCTGCATAATGAAGTAGAAAGGCACGCTTTCTTTCAGCACTTTTGATGTCAGAAACTCAACAAATTTTCAAACTTTTTAAGCCATTTGACCCACCTCTGTGACAGGTTTGTCTGGTCACAGTCAGGATCAAATGCAGGAAACTGAGGTATATTTGCCAATTTTTACTGAATAAATGTAACTTATCACTTAAATGTTCCTCAGAATATTAAACACTTACTGCACTGTATATGTTAGTCAAGAATTCACTGTAATTACTTTAATTTTGCAAAGCACACAAGCATTTTAATGCAAAAGTTCACAACAGTGCACAATATAGCAGCAACTGACTTCTTACCTAGCCCTTGTGTACATGTGTTGTTCCTACTCACAGCAGCAGCACAGCAGTTGGCACAGCAGTTGGTACAGCAGCAGTTGGTACAGCAGCAGTTGGTACAGCAGTAGTTGGTGCAGCAGTTGGTGCAGCAGTCGGTACAGCAGTCAGTTCAGTGTGATGAATTTTGTAGCACGAAGCGTCGTTTCGTAACCAAAACATCAGGTTTTGTACACATCAAAGTGTCGTTTCGTATACAACGTCGGCAGATTCCTCAGTACACAGTTTCTTCAGCACAGCTTGGGTAGCACACAGCATCGGTTAGCACACAACATCGTTTAGCACACAGCATTGGTTAGCACACAGCATCGGTTAGCATACAGCATCGGGTATGGCGCTCACAGCTTCTCTTCCTCCTCCAGGCAGCATGCTTCTCCCTTGTGTTTGAAACACAGTTCATCCTCGTCGCCAATGTGGTGTTTGTGTGTTACTGAGGAAGTCTTGGCTGTAGGGTTGATGTAAAGTCATGACTTGGTTACTGACTTTAATACTTAATATGATTACATGACTAGTAGCTACCAAGCTTGGCGGGCGTCCTGTACGCTCTATTGTTTACCTCCCTCTGGCGTCTCAGCCGCCGCACATAGAAAACGGATGGTACCATTTTCTGTGAACATGACACCCCCTACCATGTATTTAAGAACAGGTTTAGCATTGCAGTTCAGTGTTTCATATTATATATATATATGTCGTACCTAGTAGCCAGAACGCACTTCTCAGCCTACTATGCAAGACCCGATTTGCCTAATAAGCCAAGTTTTCATGAATTAATTGTTTTTCGACTACCTAACCTACCTAACCTAACCTAACTTTTTCGGCTACCTAACCAAACCTAACCTATAAAGATAGGTTAGGTTAGGTTAGGTAAGGTTGGTTAGGTTCGGTCATATATCTACGTTAATTTTAACTCCAATAAAAAAAAATTGACCTCATACATAATGAAATGGGTAGCTTTATCATTTCATAAGAAAAAAATTAGAAAAAATATATTAATTCAGGAAAACTTGGCTTATTAGGCAAATCGGGCCTTGAATAGTAGGCCAAAAAGTGAGTTCTGGCTACTAGGTATGACATATAATATATATATATATATATATATATATATATATATATATATATATATATATATATATATATATATATAGTGCACTTGATAGGGTGTGAAGTGACTTAGACTTAATATCTAAAATATTCAATGATTTAGATTTAAGAAAGGGGGGGGGGGGCAGAATGCTGTCTGTGGCTTCAGTTTGTTATTGTTCTAATTGATGATTTGTCTTGAGTAATTAGAGATCATAGATAATTTAGGGAGAACCCCAGGCAATGATACCAAAATTGTGATAAAGACAGACGAGAGGCCAATAAAGCTTAACCAAGGTAGATGGTGACGTACATAATATCTGATTTAGAAAAGAATGCCAGGTGATTTTAAAATATTTTTTCCCTATAATTTGTATGTGACACTGGAAATTCAGCTTTTTATCAATGAGAACATCAT
This sequence comes from Procambarus clarkii, assembly GCF_040958095.1. Classification (NCBI taxonomy): domain Eukaryota; kingdom Metazoa; phylum Arthropoda; class Malacostraca; order Decapoda; family Cambaridae; genus Procambarus; species Procambarus clarkii. Next base: position 33,322,966 of record NC_091186.1, on the reverse strand, counting down.
GGAATTTACCATCTACTTTATTACCAATCTGGATATTGTCAATTCTTAGGATTGGAGAAAATGAGGGTTGTGTAAACAGCAAATAAAACTGGCTTGAGGTATTGAGAGGTATTCGGAATGTCATTAATGTAGATGAGAAAGAGTAGGCAAGTAATTATCAAAAGAGGGCACCAAGCCCGGAAGGCTACGAAGCACCATCAACTGTGTGGGATATAAGAAAATGGTAAATATCACTAAGGATGCCAATTCGAAAACAAAAGTGCATAAGGCAGACAATATCAAAGGTATCTGATTCATCAAGGATTCTATCGAGGAACAAGTGACCACGAGGGACAGTCAGGAAACAAGACACACACACCTCCTGGAAGTCAGGACATTCTACAAGGATATGCACGACCGTAAGAGGGACACTGCAGTTTGGAAAATAAAGAGCAGGGCGGCGCTCCATTAAGTGCCTATGAATTAAACATTTATGGCTAATACGTAATCTCATCAGAGCCATTTCTCACCACCAATTATGGTGATGGGAGGAGGGCCATGGGGACACACTACCATCAACAGTATGCAGTTTGTCACGAGTTACAGAAAACCAACAATCCTGCCAATGGATAAGGATGGAGGAATGAAAAACTGGGTAGAAGTCAGAATAAGGAACACCTTTAAGGGAGATGGGGCAAGTGCAGATAGCCTCCTTAGTGACAGAGTCCGCACGCTCATTTAAGGACACAAATATAGCTGGGAAACCGGCAAAATTTCACTGTCTTTAATCTACTGGAGATAAGAAACAGCCAATGTTGAATTTTGACTACAACCGCATGAACTGGATTAAAGGGCTCCAGAGCCATGAGGGCACTGTGAGAGTCAACTACAACAATAAAGGAAAATTGACAGCAAGAAAGCTGTTGACAAAGAGCATACAAAATAGCACAAAGTTCTGCTGTGGAGATGCTAGTCTCTGGATGCAGGCGACACATAGGTGTGGTCAGGAAAAACAACAGAGCAGGCTACACCATCTGCAGACTTTGACCCCATCTGTCAAGACGGAAATGGAGCGGAAGTGTGAAGAAAAGTGTGCAAGGAAAAGTACGACATAAGCGAGAGTGAGGAGGGTGTTGTAGGGACTGTGCAATGTAGCAAAGACAGTAGCGATCATGGCGATCCTGTAGATACAGTATGCCTGTTTCATCATACCGGCTTAGGGTAGGAGTCAAACGCAAGACACCAGGGGCCAGATTCACGAAACCACTTACGCAAACACTTACGAACTTGTACATCTTTTCTCAATCTTTGGCGGCTTTGTTTCCAATTATTAAATAGTTAATGAGCTCCGAGGCACCAGGAGGCTGTTTATAACAATAACAACAATTGAATGGGAAGTTTTCATGCTTGTAAATGGTTTAATAAATGTAACTAAAGCCGTCAAAGATTGAGGAAAGATGTACACGTTCGTAAGAGCTTGCGTAAGTGCTTTCGTGAATCTGGCTCCTGAGCTGAGGTATAACCCATTATGATGCAGAGCATCAAGACAGCATAGAGTAGAAGGAGAGGCAGACGAGTAAGCAAGACAACCATACTCGAGTTTAGACAGCATGAAGGTGAAGCGTGCTGTATCAGCTCTCCAAGAAGTATACTTACCTTAAGTAAGTTAAAGACCTTAGTGCATTCAACTCAGAGGTTAGAGATATGGGGAGACCAAAAGAAACCAGTGTCAAAGATTAACTCCATAAGTTTAACAAAATCTTTGCACAAAAGGGGATTACCATAAAGCGACAAAGGGGGACGAAGAACGACCTACTTCCGAGTAAAAGTCACCGCAAAAGTTTTAGTTGTAGAGAACTTGATGCCATGATTGGTGGCCCAGGACGACACGGCATCAATCGCAAGTTGAAGCCGCCGGTGGAGGAAAGGCAAGTCATCACCTCGACAGCAAAGGGTAAGATTGTCCACTGAGGGCAACCAGGAAAATTAGTAAGTGCTCAGAATACTACCGTGGGGTACACCTTCGTATTGCCGAAAAGAGGCAGAATGGTACAAACCATCACTAAAGGAACGATTAGAGAAGAAGCTTCATAGGAAGAGGAGGAGATTACCACGAATGGAGTTGGGCCAAAATATGGTATCTTCAGGTGGTGTCATATGCCTTTTCCAGGTCAAAAAAGGACAGAAACAACAGAGGTCTTTGCAGCAAAACCAGTACATAAATAGACAATGTTCACCAAGACATCAGTCATGCTTTGACAGTTGCAAAAGCCAAATTGAGAAGGGAAGTGGTGGCGATAGTGTTCCAAGAACATCATAAGGACATTCAACATACGTTCAAAGAGTTTCCAGACGCAACTCGTGAGGGCAATGGGGCAGATGTCCTTAGCAGCTGTCCCGAGAGACCCTGGTTTCTGAATAGGAAAACAACCACCTAAAGCCAGAACTCAAGGACAGATGATGACTCCTAGATACAGTTAAACAGATTCAGTATATACTGAAACCATGCATTGAGAGAGGTGACATTCATTAGGAGATGTTGCGCTTTCCGAGCCTGCTGCCATAGAACAGCAGAGAGTCAGGGCAGACTGGAGTTCGGAGAGAGAGATCATTATAGAGAAGCTGGAGATGCGTGCGAAAATCTATAGGACAAGATTCATGAAGGTGCTTACGAATAAGGAAAGATGGAGGAAGACTAGAACTGGAGCCACCAGTTGAAAAAGGGGAACACAGTTCGGTGGCGACTGACACAGGATCCGCCACAATAGAATCATGGAAGTGAAGGACTGGTGAGACATCTGGAACAAACTTACCCGCAATCTTATGGGTTTTCTTCCAGATCTGGGGCAGAGGAATATCAGACGTAATGGTGGAGACAAAAGATTTCCAACTCTCACCTTTAACCGTACAGACCGCAGTCACCTTATAAAACAAAAGAAAACAGCCGTCTGTCTGCATCTGTCTTTCTTCCAGGCTGCACTCTTACAGCGGACAGTCGAAACACCCAGCATTCCACCTGGGAACGCACTTCCGCATGCCCCTGGAGGTAGAGCAAGGAATAGAGTGGAGGGCAGCATCTAATATGTTGTCATGAAAAAGGAGTAGGGCTCGACGGTGAGGCAGATAGGAGAGGTCAGAAAGAGTAGCATGTAGAGTGAAGCCTTGGCAAACTGCCACCTAGGGAAGGAAAGGGAAGGGTGAAAAGAGAAAAAGGTGACAAGGATGGGGAAATGGCCACTGTTATGGAGGTCACGAAGAACCCGAAACGTGAAATCTAAATAAAGAGAAGATGAAAAAGAGGGAGGTGGTGAAGAGGAACAGGAACTACAGGAGGGGTAAAAGTCAAAGCATGACAAGAGGCGAGAGGTAGGATGTTGCAAGGACCGCGCAAGAATTCAAAGACAGTAGCGATCACGGCGATCCTGGAAAGATAGGAAGGCAGTATCAACATATAAGTTGAGGGTGGGAGTCGAACAAAAGGCACCAGAGTTGAGGCGCAACCCAGTACGGTGCAAAGCATCACGACGACGAAGAGTAGAAGGAGACGAGTAAGCAGGGCAACCATAATCGAGTTTAGACAGGACGAGAGACGAATGTAAAGAGAGGAGTGTGCGGCTATCAGCTCCCCAAGGAGTATGGGACAAAACCTTAAGGATGGTAAGGGTCTTGGAGCATTCAACTCGGAGGTAAGAGATATGAGGCGACCAACACAAACGAGTGTCAAAGATTAACCCCAAAAGCTTAGCGGACTCCCTGAACACAAGGGAATGATCATAAAGCAAAAGAGGGACAAAGAATGACATGCTTCTGAATAAAAGTCATAGCACAAGTCTTAGACATAGAGAACTTGAAGCCATGATCAGTTGCCCATGATGACATGGCATCAATCGGAAGTTGAAGTCACCGTTGAAGGAGAGGCGAATCATCATCCCGACAGCAAAGGGTAAGATCGTCGACATAGAGAGCGGAGAAGACGCCAGAAGAGAGGGAAAAAGACCATTGAGGGCAACTAAAAAAAAAGAGTAGTGCTCAGAACACTACCTTGGGGTACACCCTCATATTGCCTAAAAGGGGCAGAGAGAGTGGCACTAAGCCTAACTCGAAAGAAACAATGAGAGATAAAGCTTTGGAGGAAGAGAGGGAGATTACCACGAAGGCAAGATGAATGAAGTTGTGACAGAATATGATATCTCCAGGTGGTGTCGTAAGCCTTTTCCAGGTCAAAGAAGACGGCAACAACAGAGGTCTTCGCAGCAACAGCAGTACAAATATAGACCTCCAAGTTTGCCAGGACATCTGTTGTGCTGCGGCACTTGTGAAAACCAAATTAAGAAGGGAAGAGGTGGTGAGTGTTCTAAAAACCACATCAGACAAACGTTAACCATACGTTCAAAGAGTTTGCAGACAACTCATGAGGGCAATAGGGTGGAAGTCCTTAGGGAATGTCCCGAGAGACCCTGGAAACATAACAGGGAGGACAATGGCATCGAGTCAGTCCTCAGGTACTGAAGACTACTCTCGGACCCGATTATACAGACTCAGTAAATACAGAGACGTGCACGGAGGGAGATGGCGAAGCATCTCATAATGAATACCATCGGAGTCCGCTGCCCTAGAACCACAGAGGGCCAGGGCAGACTGAAGTTCAGAGAGAGAGAGAAGGGATCGTTATAGAGAAGGCTGAGATGAGTGCAGAAATCTAAAGGACGAGATTCAAGAACCTTAAGGCTTAAGAAGAAGGAAAGATTGAGGAAGATGAGAACCAGAGCTAACAGACGAAAAGTGGGAACCCAGTTCAGTCGCGACCTGCAACGGGTCCACCACAAGAGTATCACGGAGGTGGAGGACCGGCGAGACATCAGGAGCAAACTTACCCACTATCTTGCAGATACCCCTCCAGATCCGCGGCAGAGTAGTTTCGGATGTAATGGTGGAAACATAAGACCTCCAACACTCACGTTTACCTGTACAGATGGTCCTACGGACCACTGAATTCACCTTCCGAAACAAAAGAATAAGCCATCTGCCGGCGGTGGTGTCTCTTCCAGGCCGCACGCTTATAGCAGACAGCCCAAGCACAGTCCACATTCCACCAGGGAACGCACTTCCGTGTTCCCTGAGAGGTAGAGCGAGGAATAGAGTGGAGGGCAGCATCGGAGAGTGTCATGAAGAAGGAGGAGGAGGGCGCGAGAAAGAAGCAGAATGGAGAGGTCGGAGAGAGTAGCACAGAAGGTAAATAGATGCCAGTCAGCCTCAGCAAACTGCCACCTAGCGAAGGAGAGGGGAGGGTAAAAAGAGAAAAGGTAACAAGGATGGGGAAATGGTCACTGCCATGGAAGTCATCAAGAACCCGCCATGTGAAATTCAAGTAAAGACACAACGAGCAAAGAAAAAATCAAGACAGGAAAGGGTGCAGTCTGAGAGTCCAAATGAGTGGGCTCATCAGAATTCAGAAGAGGCAGGGAAGAAGAGAGGACGAACGGTTCGAGAAGGCGATCCCGGGTGTTTGTCAGAACATCACCCCAGAAGGTATGTCGACAACTGAAATCACCCAGCAGGAGCACAGACTCTGGCAAGGAGTCCACTAGGTGTTTAAGATCGGGAAGAGAAAGCGGCACATTTGGGGGGAGATAAATGGAACAAACTGTGTACCATTTATGCACAAAGACATGAGCAGCAGAACATTGGAGAGGTGATGGAAAAAGTAAGAGGACGAAGGGAACATCAGAACGAATCAAAAGCAGAAAAGTTATTGGCCCCAGCAAAATATGAAGGGGGGGGGGGCAGGGGGAGAGAGAGGAATAATCACGGAAGCGACCAGGATGAGCACCAAGCATCAGCTCCTGGAGACGGACACAAAGGAGTGAAAACTGTGAAATCAAAAGTTGGAATTCATGGAAATTGGCGTAATATCCATGAATATTCCATTGAAGAATAGACATCGACAAAAAGAGAAAGGACAGGAACAGAGAACAATGAAAAAACAAAGGTTAAAAAGGAACACAGCATGTCAAAGAAGCACAGGATTAGGATCAGGGTCAGCGAAGTCAGGGTTAGGGAGCATGGGTAAACTGAGTAAGGATGGAGGGAAGGGAGTGGGAGGACAGACCACAGGCAGATGAGCAGGGTCCAGAGGAGGAGGCAACCGAGAGGGACTGTCAAGGACAGCAGGAGGGGCAGAAACCGGGGAGCACACCTCAGCAAGGGCAGCAACCAAGAAGGTAGCTGGGGCCAAAGAAACCTCTATAGCAGGAACAGGGGGCTCAACCATCGAAATGGGAGGGGTGGAGTGATAGTCAGAGGTAGGGGGGCGAGGATGAAAGTGAAGCTTTCTTACCAGCCAGGGAGGAGGAAGGAGATAAGCCAGGCTTTCGCTTCTGATTCAGAGAGGCAGGTGTTCCAGCAGCAACGTACTGGGCAACAGACTCAAACGTCTCAACAGAAGAAGAACGAGAGCGAACAACACGATGATCGCTAGAAGGATGGACATCAGCCCGCACAAACAGACGGTGTGGAGAGCTAAGAGACAGAGGAGAAGGATGGGAAGGAGGACCAAAGGGAGTTGAGAAAGAAGACACAGGAGACATGACAGACTGGGTAGAAAGAAGGGAAACCCCAGACAGAGAACCAGGAGGGGGACCCTTTGGGACAGAATGTAAAGGAACAGGGGAGCAGGCGGTGGGCGTGTCCGGGTCTAAGGCCTGGAAACTGTTGAGACTGAGGAAGGTGGGAAGGACGAGGAGAGCAAGAGCGCAACACGTGAGCGTAGGAAACCCCATCATAAGGGGTAGGAGGGGGACAGTGAACTTGGCGCCTCGCTTCAGGAAAAGTCAAACGTTCCCGGTGCTTCAAGTTGAGGACGGCTGCCTCAAGTTTGTAATGTATAAACGCGCAGGAGAAGGTAGGGTGGGCCTCACTGCAATTGAGGCAGCGAGCCTGGGGAGAAGTACACTCCGATTTAGAGTGACCTTCATTCCCACACATAGGGCAGAGAGAGAGAGAATACTGGAGCATTTGAGGGCACCATGTCTGAACTTCCAGCACTTATTACAAAGCCGAGAAGAGGGTATGTACTCCTGAATGGAGCATCTGGCACCAGCAAGAAGAACAGAGGGCGGAAGTGTCCGACCATCAAAGGTAATTTTCACAAGCCAAAGGGGCAGACGGCCACGAGGGGGTCATGAACGTGTCCACCTGGAGAACAGAATGGCCTTGGGCCTCGAGGACATGTTTAATATCCTCGTGGCAGTCCTTGAGGTTCCTAATACCGGTTGCAACATGGTGTGGGAGGAGAACAGTGCCAACACTTGGACTTAACTGAGCATTCTTGGAGACCCTAACAGGGGGTCACCCCAATGCAGAACAAAGCCGCCAAGCAGACAGCTGCAACCCAAGAAGGAGCAGCAACGACACGCGTGCTGAGATGGGTGGGGTCAAAAGTAACAGAGGCATCTACTGAATCAACAAGGTGCCTATGGAGGGAGAAATCGTCAGGAGTATAATCTAAATGATGGAGGTCAAAGTACTTAGTCCACGTAGCAAGATCAAACAAGACATGGTACGAATTGGTATGGGAAGGAAGCATGCGAGAGCGGCCATGGCGGGGATGGTGGTGAGAGCCCCCTAGAGAGAGAGAGGTGTCATAAGGCGCAGTAGTCACAATGAGAGATGGAGTTGTACTAGGGGACGAGGTAGTCATACAGGGGTCTCGGGGCTCGACCCTACCACAGAGGAAGGAGGGGAGCGGGGAAATAGTCCAGTCTGGGCCCAATGTAACAGGGGCTACAGAGCCCAGTCTTCCAACACAGTCTGACTCAGGGGACTGGGAAAGAGAAGTCGTTTCATTTTCCATGCAGCAGTCTTTCTAAAAGTTTGGGGCCTGGAACCAAGGGATACCACCTACCAGGGCAGCCAGGGAGGCTGAGCGCGGGCCAGTGCAGGAAGGGTGCATCGTCCCCAGCGGTGCCCCCCCTCCCCATTTTTAACAAGGAGTCCTACTGCATAGTTCATTCTCCCACACTGGTGCAAAGACCCCACTCCCCCTATTGCCCCAGCCTGGACACCCAGCCATCCACTCAGGGCTACCCCTCCAGCGGGCAGTCCGATGGCTCACAAGGCCCCTTTGTGGTGCCCATCTGCATGTACAACACACAAAGAGGGGGCAAAGGCAATCCTCAGTAGTCCCAGGGAGGTGTACGTGAGCCCCTCACCATGACAAGGCGACACAACAGAGGGGAGAGGCGAGAGGAGCAGATGTACTCCTGAACAGAGCATCTGGCACCAAGAGTTACGGAAGACGGAAGGGACCTATCAAAAGTGATTTTCATTACACAGAGACTGGCAATGACGACCACGAGGGGGGTCGAGTAACATTATTCTGGAGGATAGAATGGCCTTAGGCCTTAAGGATATGTTTAATATCCTTATGGCAGTCTTTATGTTCCTTATCACCAGTCGCTACATGGTATGGAAGAATAACTGTGCCAATCCTGGCATTTATTTAACCAGGCATTTTCTGACATTCGAACCGGTGTCTCCCCAATGCAGGACAACGAGGATAAGTGGACAGCTGCTTCCCGAGAAGGAGCTGCAACAACACGTGTACCAGTATGGGTGGGGTTAAAAGTGACAAAGGTATCCACCAAATCAACAAGAGTAAGAGTAATTAGGTCAAGTAGAGGAGTAGGTCTGTATATTAAAGAAGAGCTGGCATGCACAGAGCTCCTGAACTTGACCAATGAGGTGGTAGAGGTACCACCTCTACCACCTCTTGGAATCAAGGTAGAGAATGTAAATCTAATAATTATTCTAATATACAAACCACCAGATGCAACAGTTGATGAATTCACTGAGCTGATCCACAAAATAGAAAATATCCTTGATAACCTAGCAAACCCAGTACCAGATATTATCTTCCTTGGAGACTTCAATCTACCCAGTTTACAATTGTAACACGGGGAAGAGGGGGGGGTTCTTGTGTTCTCTTCTCCCCCTTTCTCTCTCTCTGCCCGTATTTTAACTCTGTTCTCTCTACCAAGGGACCCCAAAACTTTCGCTTGAGCCAACCCCACACCACGTGGTCTTAAGACGATTGACCGACTTAAGATTCTACACCCGTATGACGTGACAGAGGCTTCTAGCAAAACCCTAGAGTCGCCTCTTTGCTGCCACCACCAGACCAACGACACTGAGCAATGATCGAGGCCTGGATCGATCATGCCAATCAATAATTATGGGGCTTGATCCCCACTAGTAACATATAACCTTGGATCTTAAGTGTGGAATTAAAAATCAACGGGAATGATAATTCTGATTCGGTGTTAGAATCGGCGTCCAATTCAACTCGGCCTTGTGGGAACCATGTGACAAGGACATGAGAATGGAAACAATGAAATGGAAAAAAATAAAAATGCAAATTACTAGCTAATTAATTTATTCAAAACTAAACAAAATCTAAATAAATGGCAGTCTCTGTCAATTAACACTCCCTGACTTTACATTTGAGGCAATGAGTTGACCTACTCCCTATCCAAACTCCGAGCCAACTTTACCTTGGGCGACCAGCTAGCTGTTCGTGCTGTCTTGGGGCCGATGATGGAGGCCACCTGCCCAAATCGCTCCTTTTCCCACACTGTCTCCTGTTCGGCTAGTCCTACCCAGACCAGAGCAGTGTATCCTTCCGCATAGTCTAAGTTTTACCAAGTTACTAGCAAGGCTTAAGTTTTAACAACTCTCCTCCGTTGCACTGAATGATCCCGATTACAAAATGGCTATTTGACCTTTGAGAATTACTGAATGTGGAACCTCTGTTGACCTGTGACCGCCAGATCGCCGAGGTCGCTCCGCTCTACAGTCTAGTCCTGGCTCGTGACGTCACTGATGGTGACTTAACTCATTCTCCTAATAATTAGAATACTCTTGATATTATAACCAGTGATATTATACAATTTGAATGAAGACCAATTTCTCTAAATAAGTGAATACTATAGAATGATTCATTATACGAAACTTGTGAACAAAGGCGCCAGTTATCTTCACCGCCAATTCCCCCAGGGGGATGCTCCCATGTGCTTGGGTTACCACACGTGGGTCCAGCTTCCTATTCTCCCATGTGTAGATAAACATTCTGGATAATTCTTACAACAAACCTAGTTTGTTACACAATGGAGAATAGTAAACAATAATATTATAGCATGAAATCAACCTGGAAATAACCAATCACAGGTCAGAGAACTACTAAGATTCTTGCTCAGTCAGCAGATTACAGAACCGACTAGGAATGAGAACACGCTGGACCTCATATTCACGAACAATGATGAGCTAATCAGAGACAATTACTGTCTCAGACACTATGTACTTGGACCACAAGCTCATTGAAGTGCAAACTAACTTTAATAATGGTGGTACTACCAAGAGAAACAACAAGCGAGAAGGGCCATTCAATAAATTAAATTTTAAAAGTAAAAGGATAGACTGGGAGAAAACAAACAGGGAACTTGCAAACATTCAATGGGAAAATGTTTAAGTAATAAAAATCCTACACAAGGTCCAGCGTAGAAAGAGAACACAGACGACATTACAAAAGAAGAAAAAAGTTAACAGAAATGCTGAAGCAGACACGACTTTCCATACAAAGAAGGAATAATTTAAACAGGGAGAGTGAAGAAATCGAACAGAGACTGAAGCATTCATATCAGATTGAAGAAAGGCAACTAAAACAGAAAGCAATTCAAGAAATAAAGAAAAACCCAAAATATTTCTTCACATATGCTAAATAAAAAGCAAAAACCACCGCCAGTATTGGACCTATTCGTACTAGTGAGGGTTCATACACTGAGGATGACAAAGAAATTAGTGAAATCCTAAAAAAGCAATATGAGGACATGTTTAGCACCCCGATACACAGCATGAAAGTGGAAGATCCGGACAACTTCTTTATGCGTGATATCCAAACCCTTGTAAATATAACTGATATCAACATGAGCGTGGCAGGTTTTGAAAGAGAAATTGAAAATATACCCATGCACTCAGCCCCGGGGAGAGACTCATAGAATTCAATATTTGTAATGAAATTCAAAGTGCCAGTAGCACAGGCACTCAATATAGTGTGGAGGAAGAGCTTGGACACGGGGAAGATACCAGATGCGCTTAAAGCAGCAGACATAGCCCCTCCACAGGAAGGGAGGTAGCAAAGCATTGTCAAAGAATTATAGACCAGTTGTACTAACGTCCCACATACTATAAGTACTGTATTTGAGAGTGATCAGGAGTCAGGTCACTAGTTTCATGCAGACCAATGACTGCCACAATCCAGGCCAACATAGATTTAGAACAGGAAAATCATGCCTCTCACAGCTACTTGACTATTACGACAAAATCACTGAAGCATTAGAAGAAAAACAGAGTGCAGATGTGGAATACACGGATTTCGCAAAGGCATTCGATAAATGTCACCATTAAGTGATAGCACACAAAATGAGGTCACTGGGAATGACTGGTAAAGTAGGACGCTGGATACTCAGTTTTCTGTCAAACAGACCAGAGAGAGTAACAGTCAACCATATAAAATCGAGTCCAAGCGCAGTTAAAAGCTGCAGTATCTCAAGGTACAGTCCTTGCACCATGGCTTTTCCTTATTCTTATATCAGATATAGACTCAAATACAAGGCACAGCTTCGTATCATCCTTTGCAGATGACACAAAAATCAGCATGAAAATTACCTCTGGTGGAGATATTGAAAAACTACATGCAGATAATAAAGTTTTCGACTGGGCAACCATAAATAACATGATGTTTAACAGCGATAAATTCCAGGTACTCAGATACAGTAAAAGTGAGAACCTTAAACATAATACAGGGTACAAAACACAATCAAATTTGCCCATAGTAGGAAAGAAACATGTAGAGGATTTGGGAATAATGATGTCTGACGACCTAAATTTTAGGGAGCATAACCAAGTAAATATTGCAGCAGCCAGGAAAATGATAGGATGGATTAGGAGAACTTTCAAATCCTGGGATCCCATCACAATGGTTGTACTCTTCAAATCACTTGTGGTGTCCGTCTTGAGTACTGCTCAGTACTCACTTCCTCATTTAGAGCAGGAGAGATTGCTGAAATAGAGGGAGTACAGAGAACATTTACGGGATACATAAACGAGATAAAGCATCTAAATTATTAGGATCGTCTCAAAGCTCTCCGAATGTACTCGCTAGAAAGACGATGGGAGAAATATCTAATAATATACAAGTGGGAAAATACTGAAGGGCCAGGTCCCAAATCTGCACAGTAAAATAACAACATACTGGAGTGAACGATATGGTAGAAAATGCCGAGTACTGTACAACCAGTGAAGAGCAGAGGTGCCATAGGCACAATTAGAGAGAACTATATAAACATCAGAGGTCCACGGTTGTTCAACATCCTTCCAGCGAGCATAAGAAATATTGCCGGAACAACCGTGGACATCTTCAAGAGGAAACTGGATAGTTTCCTCCAAGGAGTGCCGGACCAACCGGGCTGCGGTGGGTATGTGGGCCTGCGAGCTGCTGCAAGCAACAGCCTAGTAGACCAAACTCTCACAAGTCAAGCCTGGCCTCGGGCCGGCCTTAGGGAGTAGAAGAACTCCCAAAACCCCATCAACTAGGTGTTTATGGATGAATAAATCATCAGGACGAGTAGAATTAACATGACCGAGATTAAAATACTTAGTCCATGTAGCAGGACTAAACAAAGCTTGGAAGGTATTAGAACCGGAAGAAATTGTGCAAGTGTGACTGCGGAGAGGACGACACCGAGCACCCCCAGTAAGATGGGGGGTAAAAGGCGCAGTTGTTACAATGAGAGATGAAGCCACTCCATGTGATGAGGTGGTCATCACTGGGGGCTTGGGGCTCAACCCTGCCACAGAGGTAGAAGGGGAGCAGAGATAGTCGGGACTGGTAGACCAAGCTCTCTTAAGTCAAGCCTGGCCTCGGGGACTAGAAGAACACCCAAAACACCATCAAGCGGGTATCAAGCAGGGAAAATCCGGAGCTGCTTGGTCTGGGACCAAAGTAGCAGGGGGCTACAGAGCCCGGCTTTCCATCACAGTCCAACTCGGGGGCCTGGTCTCCCACCCCACATCTGAGAACTTAAAAATAAGGGTCAGATATCAGCATGCAAATGAACAGGTAATCATTTCATCAACAAACAAGCCCCCATACCCACCATGGCGACACATTTCGAGGATAGGACACCTGATAAGACGTGAGCCTTCCCCAGGGGTATATCGTGGATATATGCCCAGCAATCACATGCACCACTTTAAGAACCATCAGTCCGTCAAGATTGGGCTCAGCAACAAAGAAAAAGAGTGACAATAAAAGTGTCCCTTTGCTCAACAATTTCGGGTACCACAGTTTTACGGGCGAGAGACTGTGCCTCACCTAACACCCAGTGTCAAAGCAGAAGACGACTTCTAATAGAATGATCAAGAATAGCAAAAAGTCGCCAGGAAATAGCAATTAAAAAGACAAATTGGGAAGGAAAAATTAAACTTAGTAGGAAAAAGCATTCAGCACAATTAGTGAAGAAGGCAGCAGGAGCATAAAGCTTCAAAAGGACAGAGGACACTGTCCCATGGAGCATCACACTCTAGCATCCGCCAACCAAGCCCCCTCACGATGGCAACAGGCTGGAAAGGGAGGGAGAGATGAAAAAGACGAGAGGACAAAGAATACTGCCCGGTGGGAAACCAGTGTTAATGGGTAGACTGGGAAAATTGGAATCGTTCACAGAGACATACTGGAGCCTGTCACTGAGGTAAGATTGTAGGTATTGGAGGGAGTAACCTTTTACTCCGTAATGTTGTAATTTAAGAAAGTTAATGTGTTTACAGTGTCAAAATGTAGGTCAACAAATAAATGAATAAGGTACTCATTTTTTCCAAGAGCTGCATAAATGAAATTAATCATACTAACCGGGCATGATTGGTCCTTTTTTGGGCCTGAAGCCATTATGGCAAAAACTAAGTATAAATAGGAGTAAGGCTATGTGTAAATTAACTCTTTTAAAATATTTTAGACCAAATCGGCAGAATTGATATTGGTCTATAATTGCTGACTTCAATGAGATTGCTGCTTTTATGGACTAAGGTTACTCTTGCTTTTTTTCTCAAAATATCAGGAAAGGTTTAGTGTTCAAATAATTTGTTGTAGAGCAATGCAATAGCTGGAGCTAAAAATTTAAGAGGCTTTTTTGTAAATTAGGGTTGGTATCTCAACATACAGTATCTATGCATGGGGTTCATTCATCCACTGCAAATTGCCTCAAGGCCATCATCACCCAATGAAAATGTACTATCAGAACAATAAAACTGTCTTCAAACAGCACACAGCCTCTCTGTTTAAATCCCTGAACATGCTACATATACACTCGCTCTACACATTCTCTTGTGCTATTTATAAGTACAAAACCTTGTTCCTAAATGCTAACCCTGATCTGAAACTCTTCATTGATAAGACGTAATAGAACCCACAAGCACCACAACATAAATAAATATCTCTTTGATATAAATTTTTTACATAAATTGACAGTCAGGATAATACAATTGCCAATCAGGCTAATATAATTTTTAATCAGGCTTTATCACCCACAGGGTTATTGATCGGTGGAACTGCCGAAGCCATAACTGCCAAAACTGTGCTGAATTTCAAAATATATCTGGAAAAAATCATGAAGGCAAACTGGGAGGGGGAAGGGAACCTTCAACAAGCCGACAACTTCCTGTTCTCATTGAGGCCACTCAGGTTAGTGGCCCTCAGGTAAATCAGGTAAAATATTATTCCCAGACAATTACAGCATAACTGATAAAGTTAGGCTAGAGTAATAAATTTCTGGTAAATTTAGAGTGATAAATTTCTAGAGTAATATAAATTTAAATTTCATATTAACTTGACTGACAGCTATAAATGCCAATCAGCCTTCAATATACTCTTCAATGAAATATTTAAATCAAGAGTAAAACTCATAAATAGGCCTAAACAAAAAATAAAAAATGGATATCAGTTTGCATATAAATCTAATGAGAAAATTCCTTGATTAATATACATTTCCTTACCAATCAAATGGTCTCACCTTAAGTACGTCTCAGATTGTCTTCTACACCAACTCCAATGCTAAATGATATTACAACAAAAATGTTTATAACTTAGCTACAGAGTATATTACATTTTAAATAAATTTCCACAGAAAGCTAAAAAAGGAAGCACATTATTTACATAAATATGAAGAAAAACATAAAGCTTTGTTTTACCTTTGCTAAATTAAAGAGATACTTCTATACTTATAAGCAATTTTGAGTTTTCCTAGCGACAGCTTCTATAGTTCTTGCTTGGTCATCTAACTTTCATATAAGAACAATATAATAAAATATCTTCAGATCTTTACCTTTTCATTGTGAAGTGTATTTCTCAAAGAAAATATAATTACCTATGAAGAACATCCAACTGACATTGTGATAGCACACTGTTAGATTAAAGGTAAGTTAATATACTATTATGTGCCTCATTATCCTTCAACATTCTCTTAATTATCTTTCACACTCAAAGTGTTTAGCCTATTATCTGCATGCATCATCTTGTGCTTCTTCATTTGTCCAGGACGACTGAATCTCTTCCCACACTCTGGACACTCATGTGCTTTGTCCCTTGAATGCACTAACATATGAGTCTTCATAGTTCCACGCACTCTGAATCTCTTCCCACACTCTGGACACTCGTGAGGTTTATCACCTGAATGCACTAACATGTGCTTTATTATAGTTCCACGTTCTCTAAATTTTTTGCCACACTCGTCACATCGAAAAGGTCTCTCATCTGCATGCACCATCCTGTGAGTATTCATATGTCCACGCTGAGTGAATCTCTTCCCACACTCTGGACACTCATGAGGTTTATCACCTGAATGTACTAACATGTGAGTTTTCATACTTCCATGACGACTGAATCTCTTCCCACACACTGGACACTCATGAGGTTTGTCACCTGAATGCACTAACATGTGAGACTTCATATCTTCAAGACGACTGAATCTCTTTCCACACTCTTGACACTCATGAGGTTTGTCACCTGAATGCACTAACAAATGACGCTTCATATCTCCAAGACGACTGAATCTCTTTCCACACTCTGGACAATCATGAGGCTTGTCACCTGAATGCGCTAGCATGTGACGCTTCACATGTTCAAGACGACTGAATACCTTCCCACACTCTGGACATTCATGAGTATTTTCACCTGAATGCACTAACATGTGCCTTATTATAGTTCCACGTAATCTAAATTTTTTGCCACACTCGGTACATTGAAAAGGTCTCTCATTCACATGCACCATCCTGTGCTTCTTCATATGTCCAAGATGACGAGATCTCTTCCCACACTCTGGACACTCATAAGGTTTGTCACCTGAATGCACTAACAGGTGAGTCTTCACATGTGAAGGACGGGTGAATACCTTCGGACACTGTGGACACTGGTGAGTCGTCATCTTCTTTATGACAGGTGCAGTTTGTGTGAAGGTTTTCTCCCCCGGATGTTGGGAAAAGCGTCAAGGCTTGAGTGTTGTTTCTTAGAGTTAGACTTGATGTGAGCACTTGGCGGTCAATGGTGGTGCTTCTTCTTTATGATAGGTGCAGTTTGTGTCAAGGTTTTCCCTTAATGCTCGTGCTGGACATCACCGGCGGGTGCTGCTAAAATGGCGGCAATTGTTTACCCTCTCATCACCTGAGCGTTCCAATGTTTTTGTCTGGTTCCACATATCATTTTTCCTACTTATTTTTGTTTATAACTGCTCATTTACAATTACGACTTGTATTTATCCCCATGTTTTTCAATCAAAGAATGTACTTGGAATTATTTATTTAAACATAATGCTACACGATTATGTTTTTTGAAGGAAACAGCTCTCCCATAGTGGATGTGCTCCGAACCATAATGGAACTGACCCAAGTATCAGTTGGGTCAACCCAAGTATCGCCTTTCAAAAAAGGTGATCCATGTTGGAATAGTCGAACGCCGAAAAAATATGGTTTGTTAGTTTAGTTCATTTATTATGCACCCATGGTTGAAAACATCTCGATAACTTAAATTATTTATTAGTCAGAAGAAAGACAGAAATGGGAGCATTATATAAAACCTTTACCAGACAAATATTTTTTAAGTAAAACCAAAGATATTTGTAGTTGTATAAAAGTGGCAGTTTAGTCACTCCTTACACGGGAGACATCTCCAGTCACGCAGGGTGCAGCCGCACCTCCACAGATCTCCAGTATCATCTATTGATACTGGTAATGGCTCAAAAGGGCCACCACTAATGGGCTATTCGTGCCCGTGCCATCTTTTGGGTGGCTTAATCTTCATCAATCAATCACTCCTTACATTGACAACATCGCACACAAATATTTTTACCACTTCTGAGACCAGCTTTGGACGTTCCGCATATGTGTACGTGTTCAATATTAAAACGACAATATAATGCAATTAATAATTAAAATCTTCTACTTAACAGGCGTATAGTTATTAAATGAAGTCTAGTGTTGTGGTGGACATTATCCGGACTTGGTAAGGACGCCGCCCGCCATCGTCGACTGCAGTTTCGGATAACAGTTTTCGGATCAAAATCACGCTCGAACGCTCATCTGCTCCTGACGACCTTGCTGCCCGTCCAACTTTATCAGCTGCTCCTTGAGCCCACAACATCCCAAACATGATGCAACAACCCCAGAAGGCAGCTAAGTACCCAGTGACCTAAATGTGACCGAAATATACGACAAAACCTAATCGAGAGAGAGAGAGAGAGAGAGAGAGAGAGAGAGAGAGAGAGAGAGAGAGAGAGAGAGAGAGAGAGAGAGAGAGAGAGAGAGAGAGAGAGCCAGAGAGAAAGAGAGAGCCAGAGAGAGAGAGAGACAGACAGACAGAGACAGAAAGACACACACACAACAAAAGAGGAGACAGAACAAAATTAAGGCAAGGAGAGAGAAGACAGAACAGAAACAACAGAGAGAGGAGAGAAATGAGAAATCATTGAAGAGAAGGGGAAGAGAAACACAAGATAAGAAAAAGATACAAGATAAAAATGACATAAATGAATACCACAAATAATAAAAAGTAAAGGAAGAGAGAAGCTAGAAGAGACAGGAAACGAGAGGTGTTAGAAGAGAGGAGGAAAGGAGAGATTAAAAGACAAGAAAAACAGGAGAGAAACGTAAAAGAAATAAAAAAAAAGGGACATTTGTGAGGAGAGAAAATAAAGAGACCAGAGAAGACCATATATCAAGAGTGTGAGGATAAAGACTTATATATTTTCTTAGTAGACATCCTCTGGCTCTTGTTGCCCCTCTTGTATACGAATTGTACTTGCAAGTTTTCCCTGAAAAGATATTAACAAAATTAATATTTAATTATTTATTTATATAAATTACACACACACAAACTTATATATATATATATATATATATATATATATATATATATATATATATATATATATATATATATATATATATATATATATATATATATATATATATATATATATTTATATATATATTATTAAATATGACCGAAAAAGTAAGATTAATAATTCTAACACGAATTTTCTCAATCTTTCGTACATTTCTTTTCACTGTTGGAGGTAAATCAAAAATCTATTCAGTTGTGTATTTGTAAACTAAAGTCTTTGAAAATGTAATAAGTTTTACGAAACGAGCTCGTGTCGCGTCAGACTAGAAATAAAAATGAATTTTGGAGAATTGACTTTTGATTTACCTCCAACAGTGAAAAGAAATGTACGAAAGATTGAGAAAATTCGTGTTAGAATTATTAATCTTACTTTTTCGGTCATATTTAATAATTTATGTCTACAGGAAAGACTGCTACCAAAATATACTAATATATATATATATATATATATATATATATATATATATAGAGAGAGAGAGAGAGAGAGAGAGAGAGAGAGAGAGAGAGAGAGAGAGAGAGAGAGAGAGAGAGAGAGAGAGAGAGAGAGAGAGAGAGAGTGAGAGAGAGACCAGAGACCAATTATATATATATATATATATATATATATATATATATATATATATATATATATATATATATATATATATATATATATATATATATATATATATATATAATCTTTCGACAACACCCACCAGTGGGACTCGAACCCAGAAAGCACAACTACCTTCCAGTAGCTGCCATAACTAGTATGCTTTAACCCACTACACCATCAGACCTTACAAAAGAAGTAGAGAGTTCGAGATATATATACATCCCAAACATCTCCACTTCCCGAAGGCACCAGATGACTGTGGGGTCAGTCTGCATTTTTCGTCAAGCCACTGTCAATGTGAGAGAACTCGTGTCCAGCTTATAAGCCTATACTTGCATAAACCACAAGTGAAGATTAATAATCTTTGGACAACACCCACCAGTGGGACTCGAACCCAGAAAGCACAACTACCTTCCAGTAGCTGCCATAACTAGTATGCTTTAACCCACTACACCATCAGACCTTACAAAAGAAGTAGAGAGTTCGAGATATATATACATCCCAAACATCTCCACTTCCCGAAGGCACCAGATGAGTGTGGGGTCAGTCTGCATTTTTCGTCAAGCCACTGTCAATGTGAGAGAACACGTGTCCAGCTTATAAGCCTATACTTGCATAAACCACAAGTGAAGATTAATAATCTTTGGACAACACCCACCAGTGGGACTCGAACCCAGAAAGCACAACTACCTTCCAGTAGCTGCCATAACTAGTATGCTTTAACCCACTACACCATCAGACCTTACAAAAGAAGTAGAGAGTTCGAGATATATATACATCCCAAACATCTCCACTTCCCGAAGGCACCAGATGAGTGTGGGGTCAGTCTGCATTTTTCGTCAAGCCACTGTCAATGTGAGAGAACTCGTGTCCAGCTTATAAGCCTATACTTGCATAAACCACAAGTGAAGATTAATAATCTTTGGACAACACCCACCAGTGGGACTCGAACCCAGAAAGCACAACTACCTTCCAGTAGCTGCCATAACTAGTATGCTTTAACCCACTACACCATCAGACCTTACAAAAGAAGTAGAGAGTTCGAGATATATATACATCCCAAACATCTCCACTTCCCGAAGGCACCAGATGAGTGTGGGGTCAGTCTGCATTTTTCGTCAAGCCACTGTCAATGTGAGAGAACACGTGTCCAGCTTATAAGCCTATACTTGCATAAACCACAAGTGAAGATTAATAATCTTTGGACAACACCCACCAGTGGGACTCGAACCCAGAAAGCACAACTACCTTCCAGTAGCTGCCATAACTAGTATGCTTTAACCCACTACACCATCAGACCTTACAAAAGAAGTAGAGAGTTCGAGATATATATACATCCCAAACATCTCCACTTCCCGAAGGCACCAGATGAGTGTGGGGTCAGTCTGCATTTTTCGTCAAGCCACTGTCAATGTGAGAGAACTCGTGTCCAGCTTATAAGCCTATACTTGCATAAACCACAAGTGAAGATTAATAATCTTTGGACAACACCCACCAGTGGGACTCGAACCCAGAAAGCACAACTACCTTCCAGTAGCTGCCATAACTAGTATGCTTTAACCCACTACACCATCAGACCTTACAAAAGAAGTAGAGAGTTCGAGATATATATACATCCCAAACATCTCCACTTCCCGAAGGCACCAGATGAGTGTGGGGTCAGTCTGCATTTTTCGTCAAGCCACTGTCAATGTGAGAGAACTCGTGTCCAGCTTATAAGCCTATACTTGCATAAACCACAAGTGAAGATTAATAATCTTTGGACAACACCCACCAGTGGGACTCGAACCCAGAAAGCACAACTACCTTCCAGTAGCTGCCATAACTAGTATGCTTTAACCCACTACACCATCAGACCTTACAAAAGAAGTAGAGAGTTCGAGATATATATACATCCCAAACATCTCCACTTCCCGAAGGCACCAGATGAGTGTGGGGTCAGTCTGCATTTTTCGTCAAGCCACTGTCATTGTGAGAGAACTCGAGTTCAGCTTATAAGCCTATACTTGCATAAACCACAAGTGAAGATTAATAATCTTTGGACAACACCCACCAGTGGGACTCGAACCCAGAAAGCACAACTACCTTCCAGTAGCTGCCATAACTAGTATGCTTTAACCCACTACACCATCAGACCTTACAAAAGAAGTAGAGAGTTCGAGATATATATACATCCCAAACATCTCCACTTCCCGAAGGCACCAGATGAGTGTGGGGTCAGTCTGCATTTTTCGTCAAGCCACTGTCAATGTGAGAGAACTCGTGTCCAGCTTATAAGCCTATACTTGCATAAACCACAAGTGAAGATTAATAATCTTTGGACAACACCCACCAGTGGGACTCGAACCCAGAAAGCACAACTACCTTCCAGTAGCTGCCATAACTAGTATGCTTTAACCCACTACACCATCAGACCTTACAAAAGAAGTAGAGAGTTCGAGATATATATTCATCCCAAACATCTCCACTTCCCGAAGGCACCAGATGAGTGTGGGGTCAGTCTGCATTTTTCGTCAAGCCACTGTCAATGTGAGAGAACTCGTGTCCAGCTTATAAGCCTATACTTGCATAAACCACAAGTGAAGATTAATAATCTTTGGACAACACCCACCAGTGGGACTCGAACCCAGAAAGCACAACTACCTTCCAGTAGCTGCCATAACTAGTATGCTTTAACCCACTACACCATCAGACCTTACAAAAGAAGTAGAGAGTTCGAGATACATATACATCCCAAACATCTCCACTTCCCGAAGGCACCAGATGAATGTGAGGTCAGTCTGCATTTTTCGTCAAGCCACTGTCAATGTGAGAGAACTCGTGTCCAGCTTATAAGCCTATACTTGCATAAACCACAAGTGAAGATTAATAATCTTTGGACAACACCCACCAGTGGGACTCGAACCCAGAAAGCACAACTACCTTCCAGTAGCTGCCATAACTAGTATGCTTTAACCCACTACACCATCAGACCTTACAAAAGAAGTAGAGAGTTCGAGATATATATACATCCCAAACATCTCCACTTCCCGAAGGCACCAGATGAGTGTGGGGTCAGTCTGCATTTTTCGTCAAGCCACTGTCAATGTGAGAGAACTCGTGTCCAGCTTATAAGCCTATACTTGCATAAACCACAAGTGAAGATTAATAATCTTTGGACAACACCCACCAGTGGGACTCGAACCCAGAAAGCACAACTACCTTCCAGTAGCTGCCATAACTAGTATGCTTTAACCCACTACACCATCAGACCTTACAAAAGAAGTAGAGAGTTCGAGATATATATACATCCCAAACATCTCCACTTCCCGAAGGCACCAGATGAGTGTGGGGTCAGTCTGCATTTTTCGTCAAGCCACTGTCAATGTGAGAGAACACGTGTCCAGCTTATAAGCCTATACTTGCATAAACCACAAGTGAAGATTAATAATCTTTGGACAACTCCCACCAGTGGGACTCGAACCCAGAAAGCACAACTACCTTCCAGTAGCTGCCATAACTAGTATGCTTTAACCCACTACACCATCAGACCTTACAAAAGAAGTAGAGAGTTCGAGATATATATACATCCCAAACATCTCCACTTCCCGAAGGCACCAGATGAGTGTGGGGTCAGTCTGCATTTTTCGTCAAGCCACTGTCAATGTGAGAGAACTCGTGTCCAGCTTATAAGCCTATACTTGCATAAACCACATGTGAAGATTAATAATCTTTGGACAACACCCACCAGTGGGACTCGAACCCAGAAAGCACAACTACCTTCCAGTAGCTGCCATAACTAGTATGCTTTAACCCACTACACCATCAGACCTTACAAAAGAAGTAGAGAGTTCGAGATATATATACATCCCAAACATCTCCACTTCCCGAAGGCACCAGATGAGTGTGGGGTCAGTCTGCATTTTTCGTCAAGCCACTGTCAATGTGAGAGAACTCGAGTTCAGCTTATAAGCCTATACTTGCATAAACCACAAGTGAAGATTAATAATCTTTGGACAACACCCACCAGTGGGACTCGAACCCAGAAAGCACAACTACCTTCCAGTAGCTGCCATAACTAGTATGCTTTAACCCACTACACCATCAGACCTTACAAAAGAAGTAGAGAGTTCGAGATATAAATACATCCCAAACATCTCCACTTCCCGAAGGCACCAGATGAGTGTGGGGTCAGTCTGCATTTTTCGTCAAGCCACTGTCAATGTGAGAGAACTCGTGTCCAGCTTATAAGCCTATACTTGCATAAACCACAAGTGAAGATTAATAATCTTTGGACAACACCCACCAGTGGGACTCGAACCCAGAAAGCACAACTACCTTCCAGTAGCTGCCATAACTAGTATGCTTTAACCCACTACACCATCAGACCTTACAAAAGAAGTAGAGAGTTCGAGATATATATACATCCCAAACATCTCCACTTCCTGAAGGCACCAGATGAGTGTGGGGTCAGTCTGCATTTTTCGTCAAGCCACTGTCAATGTGAGAGAACTCGTGTCCAGCTTATAAGCCTATACTTGCATAAACCACAAGTGAAGATTAATAATCTTTGGACAACAGACATGCAGACTGACCTCACACTCATCTGGTGCCTTCGGGAAGTGGAGATGTTTGGGATGTATATATATCTCGAACTCTCTACTTCTTTTGTAAGGTCTGATGGTGTAGTGGGTTAAAGCATACTAGTTATGGCAGCTACTGGAAGGTAGTTGTGCTTTCTGGGTTCGAGTCCCACTGGTTGGTGTTGTCCAAAGATTATTAATCTTCACTTGTGGTTTATGCAAGTATAGGCTTATAAGCTGGACACGAGTTCTCTCACATTGACAGTGGCTTGACGAAAAATGCAGACTGACCCCACACTCATCTGGTGCCTTCGGGAAGTGGAGATGTTTGGGATGTATATATATCTCGAACTCTCTACTTCTTTTGTAAGGTCTGATGGTGTAGTGGGTTAAAGCATACTAGTTATGGCAGCTACTGGAAGGTAGTTGTGCTTTCTGGGTTCGAGTCCCACTGGTGGGTGTTGTCCAAAGAATATTAATCTTCACTTGTGGTTTATGCAAGTATAGGCTTATAAGCTGGACACGAGTTCTCTCACATTGACAGTGGCTTGACGAAAAATGCAGACTGACCTCACACTCATCTGGTGCCTTCGGGAAGTGGAGATGTTTGGGATGTATATATATCTCGAACTCTCTACTTCTTTTGTAAGGTCTGATGGTGTAGTGGGTTAAAGCATACTAGTTATGGCAGCTACTGGAAGGTAGTTGTGCTTTCTGGGTTCGAGTCCTACTGGTGGGTGTTGTCCAAAGAATATTAATCTTCACTTGTGGTTTATGCAAGTATAGGCTTATAAGCTGGACACGAGTTCTCTCACATTGACAGTGGCTTGACGAAAAATGCAGACTGACCTCACACTCATCTGGTGCCTTCGGGAAGTGGAGATGTTTGGGATGTATATATATCTCGAACTCTCTACTTCTTTTGTAAGGTCTGATGGTGTAGTGGGTTAAAGCATACTAGTTATGGCAGCTACTGGAAGGTAGTTGTGCTTTCTGGGTTCGAGTCCCACTGGTGGGTGTTGTCCAAAGATTATTAATCTTCACTTGTGGTTTATGCAAGTATAGGCTTATAAGCTGGACACGAGTTCTCTCACATTGACAGTGGCTTGACGAAAAATGCAGACTGACCCCACACTCATCTGGTGCCTTCGGGAAGTGGAGATGTTTGGGATGTATATATATCTCGAACTCTCTACTTCTTTTGTAAGGTCTGATGGTGTAGTGGGTTAAAGCATACTAGTTATGGCAGCTACTGGAAGGTAGTTGTGCTTTCTGGGTTCGAGTCCCACTGGTGGGTGTTGTCCAAAGAATATTAATCTTCACTTGTGGTTTATGCAAGTATAGGCTTATAAGCTGGATACGAGTTCTCTCACATTGACAGTGGCTTGACGAAAAATGCAGACTGACCTCACACTCATCTGGTGCCTTCGGGAAGTGGAGATGTTTGGGATGTATATATATCTCGAACTCTCTACTTCTTTTGTAAGGTCTGATGGTGTAGTGGGTTAAAGCATACTAGTTATGGCAGCTACTGGAAGGTAGTTGTGCTTTCTGGGTTCGAGTTCCACTGGTGGGTGTTGTCCAAAGATTATTAATCTTCACTTGTGGTTTATGCAAGTATAGGCTTATAAGCTGGACACGAGTTCTCTCACATTGACAGTGGCTTGACGAAAAATGCAGACTGACCCCACACTCATCTGGTGCCTTCGGGAAGTGGAGATGTTTGTGATGTATATATATCTCGAACTCTCTACTTCTTTTTTAAGGTCTGATGGTGTAGTGGGTTAAAGCATACTAGTTATGGCAGCTACTGGAAGGTAGTTGTGCTTTCTGGGTTCGAGTCCCACTGGTGGGTGTTGTCCAAAGATTATTAATCTTCACTTGTGGTTTATGCAAGTATAGGCTTATAAGCTGGACACGAGTTCTCTCACATTGACAGTGGCTTGACGAAAAATGCAGACTGACCCCACACTCATCTGGTGCCTTCGGGAAGTGGAGATGTTTGTGATGTATATATATCTCGAACTCTCTACTTCTTTTTTAAGGTCGGATGGTGTAGTGGGTTAAAGCATACTAGTTATGGCAGCTACTGGAAGGTAGTTGTGCTTTCTGGGTTCGAGTCCCACTGGTGGGTGTTGTCCAAAGATTATTAATCTTCACTTGTGGTTTATGCAAGTATAGGCTTATAAGCTGGACACGAGTTCTCTCACATTGACAGTGGCTTGACGAAAAATGCAGACTGACCCCACACTCATCTGGTGCCTTCGGGAAGTGGAGATGTTTGTGATGTATATATATCTCGAACTCTCTACTTCTTTTGTAAGGTCTGATGGTGTAGTGGGTTAAAGCATACTAGTTATGGCAGCTACTGGAAGGTAGTTGTGCTTTCTGGGTTCGAGTCCCACTGGTGGGTGTTGTCCAAAGATTATTAATCTTCACTTGTGGTTTATGCAAGTATAGGCATATATATATATATATATATTTATATATATATATATATATATATATATATATATATATATATATATATATATATATATATATATATATATATATATATATATATATATATATAATTTCGTAAACCTCACCCTGTAAACATTCATGTTTCTACATGTTAAACAAGCTACGAGGATAAGGGAAGGGGATGTTCCCTCCATGCTGGATATTATATTTACCAGGAAAGAGAAAGATATATTTATCATTCAGTACCTCCCTCCTTTGGTACCTCCCTTTTCCTCCTTTCAGTACCTCCCTCCTTTTACCCAAGTGACATGGTCACTTGGGTAAAAGTGACCATGTCTTTTTGGGAATAAAGTATGCAATGCATTATAATCTGGAAGGAAATGAGCTTGAAGCAGTTGAAAAACCTGACTTGTGGAGAGGTCATTATGGGGAACTCAGATATTTCCTTAAGGAATTTGACAAACACTTGCTGTTAGGACATGAAGTAAATGAGATGTATGTCAAGTTTTGTGAAATATATGATAATGGCACAACAAAATTTATACTAAAGCAGAGATGCAGAACTAGGAAAAGGGGAAAAACTGCCCAAACATACAAGCAATACAAAGATGCGAGAAACAACAATAGCAGTAAGGAGAGGGGCAGAAAGACTATGACTTTCGGTCATATTCAACAACACAAATATACATACACACACACACATTATTGGAAAAAATTGGAATTGGAATATTGGAAAAAATAATTAAAACTAAATGGGTAGAACACCTGGAGAGAAATGATATAATTTCAGACAGACAGTATGGTTTTCGATTTGGAAGATCCTGTGTATCGAATTTATTCAGTTTCTATGATCGAGCAACAGATATATTACAGGAAAGAGATGGTTGGGTTGACTGCATCTATCTGGACCTAAAAAAGGCATTCGACAGAGTTCCACATAGAGAGGTTGTTCTGGAAACTGGAAAATATTGGAGGGGTGACAGGTAAGCTTCTAACATGGATGAAAAATTTTCTGACTGATAGAAAAATGAGGGCAGTAATCAGAGGCAATGTATCGGACTGGAGAAATGTCATAAGTGGAGTACCACAGGGTTCAGTTCTTGCACCAGTGATGTTTATTGTCTACATAAATGATCTACCAGTTGGTATACAGAATTACATGAACATGTTTGCTGATGATGCTAAGATAATAGGAAGGATAAGAAATTTAGATGATTGTCATGCCCTTCAAGAAAACCTGGATAAAATAAGTATATGGAGCACCACTTGGCAAATGGAATTTAATGTTAATAAATGCCATGTTATGGAATGTGGAACAGGAGAACATAGACCCCACACAACCTATACATTATGTGAGAAATCTTTAAAGAATTCTGATAAAGAAAGAGATCTAGGGGTGGTTCTAGATAGAAAACTATCACCTGAAGACCACATAAAGAATATTGTGCGAGGAGCCTATGCTACGCTTTCTAACTTTAGAATTGCGTTTAAATACATGGATGGTGATATACTAAAGAAATTGTTCATGACTTTTGTTACGCCAAAGCTAGAATATGCAGCTGTTGTGTGGTGCCCAACAACAGAAGTTGGCCCATATCTTAAGAAGCACATCAACAAACTGGAAAAGGTGCAAAGACATGCTACTAAGTGGCTCCCAGAACTGAAGGGCAAGAGCTACGAGGAGAGGTTAGAGGCATTAAATATGCCAAAACTAAAAGACAGAAGAAAGAGGTGATATGATCACTACATACAAAATAGTAACAGGAATTAATAAAATCGACAGGGAAGATTTCCTGAGACCTGGAACTTCAAGAACAGGAGGTCATAGATTGAAACTATAGCTTAACACAGATGCTAAAGAAATATAAGAAAATTCACTTTCGCAAATAGAGTGGTAGACGGTTGGAACAAGTTAGGTGAGAAGGTGGTGGAGGCCAAGACTGTCAGTAGTTTCAAAGTGTTATATGACAAAGAGTGCTGGGAAGACAGTCTCATCCTGTAACTACACTTAGGTAATTACACACACACTCTATATATATCTATATATATATATATATATATATATATATATATATATATATATATATATATATATATATATATATATATATATATATATATATGTATATGCGGAAAATCCACAGAGAAATATGAAATGAGGTGAACGTTTCGGCTTTGTTAAAGCCTTTGTCAACACCAGACTGACTAAGGAGAAGGGAGAAGGGGGAGGATATATAGGCCGACACCTGACCAACCCATCCCTAGGGTTGGTCAGGTGTAATTAACCAAAAACAGGTATAGCTTAGCTTAGAATGGTCAAAGAGGATTAAGCGGTCAGAGAATAAGGATGAAAGATTAAAGAAAAGCCTCATGAACACACAATATATGAATATACAGTTATAATGAGACATTGTAAGCCTCTCTATCAGAGTTGTTTCTTAAACTGTTGTGCAATATTATAACTTAAAAATGGATCAAGTTTGTACATTCCAGTACTAACATTAAGAAGATTTGGAGACTGACTGATTAGAGCAGACTCAATCAAATTCCGTTCCACGAAATCACCACAACACAAATTGGTGATTCTTAAATTGTCAGATCAGCCGTTTGATGAGATACCCCGCATAGTGCTTATGAAAAACATCGATTTACTTAAATTTGAAGTTCGTGAATGTTTTAAAGTTGTGAATAACTGTAAGTACGCTTTTCTCCAAGCCATTCCGCCTGAGTGGAACCGTTGTATGATGGATTACTGTTATACTACTTTGAGGTCTACCTGCAGAAAGGTGAGTACTAAACTTGATTTCAAATTAAAGAGACTTATTCAACAAAGTGACTGGAATAAACACTCCAACCGGGATTTTGTTATAAACCTCTCGGATAGACAGCTTGATAATGACACGATTACTGCATTAGGATATGGCCTGAGCTTTGCCATATCTAACGGAACAGTCAATTATGTAGATATTGCCAAAGGTTTCAGCAATCTTGAAAAGTATAGCAATGTCTCAGTTGAAGATATTAATGTGTGCAAAGGTATGATGTATGGCGTTTTACTTAACAATTCTGTTCCTAATTGTCCAAGTCGATTTGTTCATGCGTTCAAAAATCTCAAAAAAGATAGTTCATTACATATTACCAAGGCTGATAAGTCAAATGCAGTAGTTATTATGAATAAAGATGACTATGTCCGAAAAATGGAGTTACTCTTGGAAGACAGGGATACTTATCTATTGGGTAACAGAGATCCTACTGAAAAAGTGATTGCACATTTTAACAAAACTCTTAAAACTGTGTGTAAAGGCGATAAAGAGTTGATATCTAGGCTAACAAGTCGATCCCCCTCTCTTCCTTACATGTATGGTCTTATAAAAACTCATAAGCCATATAATCCGGCAAGGCCGATTATTAGTTCAATTGGTTCGGCGGCTTATAAACTCTCTAAGTGGTTAGTCAAAGTTTTGTCCCCTATAGTTGGTACTATTTCCAACTCACACTTGACAAACAATGTGGACTTAGTTAATAAGCTATCAACACTGAATTTAAATTTTGATTTTAAACTTATAAGTTTCGATGTGACCTCTTTATTCACTAAAGTTCCTGTTGATGATCTGTTAGAATTTCTACGTGAGGAACTGCCTAAATATAATTTGAGCTTGCAGACCAATAAAGTATTGGAACTTATTAAATTGTGTATAAAAGACAATTATTTTAGTTTTAATGGAAAAAAAAATTTCAAACAAACATTTGGTATGGCGATGGGCAATCCCCTGTCCCCAGTTTTAAGCAATTTGTATATGGAATTCTTTGAAACAAAAATCTTATCCAGGATTATCCCGGCTAATGTAGTTTGGTTTAGGTATGTTGATGATATTTTGTGCTTATGGCCGTGCAACAAAGACCAGATAGTTTTTCTTAATGAACTCAATTCTTTGGTACCTTCAATAAAATTCACTTGTGAGACTGAGGAGAATGGTACTCTTCCGTTTTTGGACATTATGATTCATAGAGTCACTAGAAAGTTCAAATTTAATGTGTATAGGAAACCTACCAACGTGGGGTCGTATGTTCATTTTTATTCGAATCATCATAGTAAAGTTAAACAGGCAGTATTTTCAGGAATGTTTCTACGAGCTTTGAGGATTTGCAGCCCTGAGTTTTTTGATGAAGAGATTGCTAAAATATATGAAATTGGGAAGAGTTTACAATATTTTAAGAAGTTTTTGGATTTCTCGTTTGTACAAGCCAAGCGTACGTTTTATAATCACGTCCCTAAGGCGAAACCAAAAATTATTAACTCATTGGTGGTACCTTATGCGAGTGGACTTGAAAAATTGTCTCTGATTTTTAAGAAACTTAATATAAATTTGGTGTTCACTAATAGTACGATCAAATCCAATTTAATAAAAAACTCTCCTGATACAGCAGGTTGTGTGTATTCGATTCCCTGCAATGATTGTGATTCTGTGTACCTTGGACAAACAGGAAAGTCCTTACAATTGCGGTTGTCACAACATGCTTATAGTATTAGAACTGCCCAAACGTCTAATGCATTGTATCTACATACGAGTTTATGCGATCACAATATTAACTGGAATGGGGCAAAAAGCATTACCAATTGTGGTGATTTCGTGGAACGGAATTTGATTGAGTCTGCTCTAATCAGTCAGTCTCCAAATCTTCTTAATGTTAGTACTGGAATGTACAAACTTGATCCATTTTTAAGTTATAATATTGCACAACAGTTTAAGAAACAACTCTGATAGAGAGGCTTACAATGTCTCATTATAACTGTATATTCATATATTGTGTGTTCATGAGGCTTTTCTTTAATCTTTCATCCTTATTCTCTGACCGCTTAATCCTCTTTGACCATTCTAAGCTAAGCTATACCTGTTTTTGGTTAATTACACCTGACCAACCCTAGGGATGGGTTGGTCAGGTGTCGTCCTATATATCCTCCCCCTTCTCCCTTCTCCTTAGTCAGTCTGGTGTTGACAAAGGCTTTAACAAAGCCGAAACGTTCACCTCATTTCATATTTCTCTGTGGATTTTCCGCATAAAATGATCAGTGTTTTGTGATCGTCAATTGCATATATATATATATATATATATATATATATATATATATATATATATATATATATATATATATATATATATATATATATATATATATATATATATGTCGTACCTAGTAGCCAGAACTCACTTTTTGGCCTACTATTCAAGGCCCAATTTGCCTAATAAGCCAAGTTTTCCTGAATTAATATATTTTCTCTATTTTTTTTCTTATGAAATGATAAATCAACCCATTTCATTATGTATGAGGTCAATTTTTTTTATTGGAGTTAAAATTAACGTAGATATATGACCGAACCTAACCAACCCTACCTAACCTAACCTAACCTATCTTTATAGGTTAGGTTTGGTTAGGTAGCCGAAAAAGTTAGGTTAGGTTAGGTTAGGTAGGTTAGGTAGTCGAAAAACAATTAATTCATGAAAACTTGGCTTATTAGGCAAATCGGGCCTTGCATAGTAGGCTGAGAAGTGCGTTCTGGCTACTAGGTACGACATATATATATATATATATATATATATATATATATATATATATATATATATATATATATATATATATCGTACCTAGTAGCCAGAACGCACTTTTCAGCCTACTATGCAAGGCCCGATTTGCCTAATAACCCAAGTTTTCATGAATTAATATATTTTCTCTATTTTTTTTCTTATGAAATGATAAAGCTATCCATTTCATTATGTATGAGGTCAATTCTTTTTTTATTGGAGTTAAAATTAATATAGATATATGACCGAACCTAACCAACCCTACCTAACCTATCTTTATAGGTTAGGTTAGGTAGCTGAAAATGTTAGGTTAGGTAGTCGAAAAAACATTAATTCATGAAAACTTGGCTTATTAGGCAAATCGGGCCTTGCATAGTAGGCTGAGATGTGCGTTCTGGCTACTAGGTACGACACATTATATACATATTTATATATATATTTATTTATATATATATATATATATATATATATATATATATATATATTAATATATATATTAATATATATATATATATATATATATATATATATATATATATATATATATATATATATATATATATATATATCGGACAATTAGTAAAAAAAAAAAAAAAAAAATACACACATTAAAATTTTTACCTTGTACCTAGATCCACCAGGCCTGTTTGGTGCATGTTAGTAGTGTGGTTGAGGACTACGACGACGCGGGCGGCACCTGCCAGGTGGCACTCAGGTGAGTGCCACCCGACAGGTGTCGCGCAGGGTGTAGTCACACAGGGTTTTGGGGGAATTTCCCGGAAGTTTGGCGCGTTTCGGACGCGTGCGAGCGTCCTGTGTTTGGGTAAGTGGTCATGAAAGAGAGTAAGTTATGTTGATGAGTGCCAGGTGGTGCGCGCGGTCGTCGTCGCAGAGCGGGTGTCTAGTCACAGGGGGTTTGGGATGGGAATTTCCCGGAAGTTTGGCGCGTGTCGGTCTTGAGTGGCGGGTGAGCAGGTGCAGCCCCCCCTCCGCGCGGGTCTAGTCCTCGGGGATAGGGGAAAGATATGAGTAGTGTGAGAGTAAGTGATAGAGTAAGAAAATAGAAGGAAGAGAGAGGAAGGAGTAAATGAATATGTATGTGTGTTTAGCGTAGACTTAATCCAGTGTGCGATAATAATTTTTGATGATCGTGAGTAAGTAGAGATAGAGTGTAGATGCAAAACACAGTCTGTTATGTTGTTTGAGGTAAGGGAGGGGTATGGGATGGATGGATGGAGGGAATGGTGAGTGGAGCTCCCCCTCATCGGCATGAGAGTGCTCTGGGCCATTATGCGGTTAGACAAACCCATTAACTACCCTACAGGAAGCCCTTAAGTGGTGTTGTAAGAAATGCATGGAAAAGACACGGGAGTGCACCTGGCTTTTTTTGTGTGTTCGGGTCATGAAAGAGTGAAGTCACTCTCGTTGTGAGACTGCAGTAGGCCATTATGCGGTTAGACAAACCATTAACGCCCCTACAGGAAGTGCTAAGTGTGCCAGGATGGGGGGCGAAGACTCCTGCAGGAGGAGTGTGTACCATTACCTTAAGCGTTTTTCAATGTCCGCGGAGGGGTAAGCGTATGGGTCGCAGGTTGGAGCCCGAGTGAACGACTTTCCAACTAGCTCGGTATTTCTCCTCCAACACCCGGAAGTGGTGGGGCACCCATTACCAATGCGTTTCGCCAGGGTCCGCGACTCTCTCTATCTGTCTCTGTCTCTGTCTCTCTGTCTCTCTCTGTCTCTCTCTCTCTCTCTCTCTCTCTCTGTCTCCCTGTCTCTCTCTCGCTCTGTCTCTCTATCTCTATCTCTCTGTCTCTCTGCCTCT
Organism: Procambarus clarkii; assembly: GCF_040958095.1. Lineage (NCBI taxonomy): Eukaryota > Metazoa > Arthropoda > Malacostraca > Decapoda > Cambaridae > Procambarus > Procambarus clarkii. The sequence continues at coordinate 33,289,454 of NC_091186.1, read as the reverse complement.
CTCTGTCTCTCTGGCTCTCTGTCTCTCTCTCTGTCTCTCTATCTCTCTGTCTCTCTGCCTCTCTCTGTCTCTCTGGCTCTCTGTCTCTCTCTCTCTGTCTCTCTGTCTCTCTCCTCTCTCTCTCTCTGTCTCTCTCTGTCTCTCTCTGTCTCTCTCTCTCTCTCTCTCTCTCTCTCTCTCTCTCTCTCTCTCTCTCTCTCTCTCTCTCTCTCTCTCTCTCTCTCTCTCTCTCTCTCTCTCTCTCTCTCTCTCTCTCTCTGTCTCTCTCTCTCTCTCTCCTTCATATTGTTCATTCATTCATTCATTCATAGTTCCTTTTCATTAAAACTATTTCAGTTTTACATATATAAACAAAGCCAGGGAGTAGTTTTTACTAATACGTCTTCTCTAGTATCCAATGATTTTCTTCGAGATTTAAAACACAGCTATTTCAAACATATTAAAATACAATAATTTGGTATCGAGCTTCAGCTCCTATCCTGCCTTAATTCCCTGCCCTATAATGAATACTAACAGTCCTATCCCTCTAAAATTAAAAAATAATCATATTTCAAACATAGTTCAATACAGTAATTTAGTTACCGAGCTCCAGCTCTTGTCCTCCACCTTACTTCCCTCACACATCCTCGTTAATACCTATTCAATTTCCCTGAAATTTCTACCCTCTGTATTTCAGACTTAGTTTAGTAAATCCAAACAATTATCAAACTCTAGCTCTTGTCCCCGGCTTAGTTCATTTGTACAAGATCGTTAGTAACAGATAAATTTTCCCGAAATTTAAAGCAGACATACTTCAAAGTTAGTAAATAATATCAAGTCAGTTACTGAGCTCTAGCTCTCGTCCCCCAACTTAGTTCTCTCTCGTATAATTGTAAATAACCCATCAATTTCACTGTAATTTTTACCCTCAGTATTTCAGTCACCGTAAATAAGATCAAAACAGTTAACGAGCTCCAGCTCTCGTCCCCGCCTTAGTTTTCTCTCGTATCTTTGTAAATATCCTATCAATTCCCCTGAAATTTTTACCCTCTGTATTTCATAGTAAATATGATGTAAACAATTATAAAACTCTAGCTCTTGTCCCCAGCTTAGTTCATTTGTACAAGATCGCTAGTAACAGACCAATTTTCCCTGAAATTTAAAGCAGTCATACTTCAAAGTTCGTAAATAATATCAAGTCAGTTACTGAGCTCTAGCTCTCGTCCCCCAACTTAGTTCTCTCTCGTATATTTGTAAATAACCCAGCAATTTCACTGTAATTTCTACCCACTGTATTTCATAGTAAATATGATGTAAACAATTATAAAACTCTAGCTCCTGTCCTCTGTCCAAGTCCACTCCTGTAAATTTATTACTATCAGTCCAATTCTCCTGAGATTTGAACACCAACTACATTTTCAGTCATAGTAAATAAAAACCGGTTCAGTTATCAAGTTTCAACTCTTGCCCCCCTCAGCTTAGTTCATTTTTTTGTACAAGTTCTTTATTTTCCAACTAAATCACCTTGAGATTTAAGATCGCTTTATTTCTAACGTAGTAAAATTAATCTGGACATTAACCAAGCTCCATTTCCTCAGTCTTAGATCATCGAACATAATTATATCCGTTTAAGCCCCTCTCCAGCCTAACTGTTTATCAGAGTAAACACCATCCATAGCGCGAGTTTACATGCAACATCAACCATTAATAATCGTTCGATCCAACAGAAAAAACAGAGACTCGTGTTAACATAATAGGTGAAAAAAAGTTAATCTTTCTCTTATCACGTTTTATTCAATGACTGGTAGACACATACATATTTATCTTGGTAAAAACAAAACATATTAACTGTCAGACAGACAGACAGACAGACAGACAGACAGACAGACAGACAGACAGACATAGGTGAAAAAAAGTTAATCTTTCTCTTATCACGTTTTATTCAATGACTGGTAGACACATACATATTTATCTTGGTAAAAACAAAACATATTAACTATCAGACAGACAGAGACATAACACTCAGCTTAAAGCAGTTATCAGCGGAGTTTCAAAAGGTTTTTTTTTTTTCAACTATTATGAGCTGTTTTCCATGTTTCTTTAACACCATGGCTAAGTGAGCCAGAGCTGTGTAGTAGTGGACCTCCCATTCAAGCTTTTCATCAGGATTCAAGTCATCACTGTCAATCATTCCCAAGCCATAAGGAATTTTAACGCGCTTGATTGAATTATGACACTTAGTCATGCTTAAAATTTGATTAATGCATAGTTCAAAGCTCCATCGTCTCTTGATCTTAGTATCGTTGCGGAGTCCCTCCATTATACAATCTCTATCCTCCCCACACTGCTCTAATAGAATTTTTTGGTTAACAACATTATTTTCTATTGGTGGTCCTGCGCTATATCTGGTCACAATAGCTATAACATGTGGTAGACTTTCTGGTGAGGGGGAAGGAGAAAAGACAGCTCCTCCCACTTTAACGCGATCAGCCACCACCACATAGTTACTTAATGGTTGGATCGCTCGCTGTAGTCGTGTATAAGGATACATTTCCCAGATCACGCAAGACATTCCTCCTGAATGGGTGTGAATTGAAGGAATATCATACACTATACAGTCACCAGGATGGATCTCATCCATTGCCAGATAATCACCTTCTAGTTTGCAGTCTTTAAGACTGGTTAGTTTATGGAGCATGTACCTTGAACACATCTTGACAGTTAATAAACGCAAGTTTGCGGATGTAAGAATTATATACAGTATAGAGTTATCAGTTACTCTTTTCATTCCTCTATCACATCTATAAACACACTCAACTGTTTGTTAAAGCGGGAAGATAAACACAGAGTATAATATTATTTTTTATTATTATTAATTGCAAGCATGGAAAATGGTAACAATAGTAAATAAATAAAGTCAATAGTTTATATATATATATATATATATATATATATATATATATATATATATATATATATATATATATATATATATATATATATATATATGCAGAATAACCACATATGAAAAATAGAAAATGCTTAACGCGTTTTCGGCTAATTCGCCTTCATCAGAGCAAAGTAGAATGATTCTACTTTGCTCTGATGAAGGCGAATTAGCCGAAAACGCGTTAAGCATTTTCTATTTTTCATATGTGGTTATTCTGCATATTTGGATCAGTGTTTTTGTGATCATTGTTGCATATATATATATATATATATATATATATATATATATATATATATATATATATATATATATATATATATATATATATATTTCTAGTCAACTGTTAAATCAATCACTTCGATATCTCCTGTGAGATCTATTATAGGCACGGCTTTGCAATGGGGTTTTGTAGTTTCACCTCCAGCTTCATCTGCGTTCAAGTTGTTGTTCTTCATCCGATGATAAGCAGAGGCAACTCCTTCACTTAACTTATGTGTAAGCACACCGTGTGTAGGCAATGCTACAGGGATTGCATTGCTTGCAGAGTCAACCATCACAAATTTCAACCCGCGACGATGATAATACCGCTCCAACTTCATCATTATGGGTAGATATTTCTGCCTCCACACTTCTTGATTGTAGCTCTTCCAGTACTGACCACAGCCCATCCCAAGTCTAAAAGGGAAAATTATGCGGTTAATTTTATATTCTTCTTCTCTTGTTAAGATGATTGCAAAGGCCTTACGCAGAGATTTTGTAAACCAATAGCGACGCATTTCTTCTGTATCCAACTGCAAGCCTCTGTAGTAGTGCGGGTCGACAGCATATAACGTCTCGATTTCCTTCATCGTCATGTTCAGGGGTTTAGATGATTTCCCTCCGGCGTGATGAGTTATTAATCCGATGAGATGAGGTAGATGCGGGTCATCACCAATTCGATTGTTGAATTGAGGGGGTTCACCATAGACAATCTCTCCAGGCAGGGCTCGGTCTCTTCTCTCTGCACGATTTTTGTAGGGTAGTTTGCTCCGATGAATGCGAGCATAGGGAAAACTAGTCCATAATTCTTCAACCACCCCACTAGTCATCACACTACAGGCGTCCATACCATAGATGATGCAGTCGGAGTAAGAGTACTCCGAAAAAGATGAAAGGCTTCCAGCTACAGTCGTCAACATCTTATCTGATGAGTAGAGTAGAGGAAATGAGTCGGGGAGGGGAGAGCAGCCGCCCCTTTATACGGTCGTGCGAAGGTTACTGGGTTTCCTGTTTTGTTTCGTTCCTGTTTCCTTGGGGCGAACTAAAATCACTTTGACGTTATAAGGGTTTAATCTCCCCTGCATATTTTGAATAATGGGGAGGTGAGTACTTTCCCACTCTGCATCTTCACACCGACCTGTCAGTCCTACACCCCAGGGAAGAATAACTTTCGTGATCTCCTCGGTATCTTCAATATACAATAAGAGTTCTTCTAATGATTTCGTCAAGTATAACATGCGGTTTTCTTTCGTATCAGCACGCAACCCTTTAACCATAGAGTAATCTTTTGATTTACCGGCAATGGCTTGAGCAATATTATTCCTCTCAATAGGCTTCCCTAATCCATACTGCGTTGCCAAGGCTACTAAGCTTGGTGCTTGACTGTCTCTGCTGATGTGAATGGATCCAGGTGTTGGACGGTCTTCTCTGATGCATCTCTTTAGATTATACAATTGCGTTCTGGCGTAAGCGGTGGCATGAGAATATTTATCAGCAATGTCCTGGGACATACCGTAGGGGGAGCATGATATACAATTTACAGAGTAGACAATGCAACACTCTCGATTGTTAAACTCCTCATCCGTCATGTATCCGTGATGAATTTCTACAGAGTTCATTTTGGCTATGGAGTTCATTTTTTTTCCCCCAACTCGCTATAGATGAAACACAGGGGAGCGATGAGCGGGCAGTAATGAATTAGTATGATCTACCCACCCCCTTTTATCCTCGTCGTGTGTGACGCGCGTGCGCGCAGGCTCCCGGGATAGTTTCCAATTAATGATTAACCATACTCCATAGTTTCATATATTATATTATTTATTTATTATTTATTATTATTATTTAATAAACGTGGATTATAGTCCATTCTAGCAGTAAGATCTGTGTAATACTATATTCTCAACAATGAGGTTTTATATTAACTTCACACCAAGCTATGATTTTTTTCTAAGTTGTGGAGAGCTTGGTATATCCCTTCACTATAGAAATTAATCTAAGGTGTAGCATATATATATATATATATATATATATATATATATATATATATATATATATATATATATATATATATTATATATATATATATATATATATATATATATATATATATATATAATATTATCGGGTCTATGTTTGGTTGGGAGTAGTGCATATATATATATATATATATATATATATATATATATATATATATATATATATATATATATATATATATATATATATATATATATATATATATATATATATATATATATATATATATATATATATATATATATATGCACTACTCCCAACCAAACATAGACCCGATAATATTCTACAAAAACAAGAAGACTTCCAAACTCCTTATCAAAACAGTTCCGAAGGAGAACCCTCTACAGCAGTCAATCGTTGCATACTTGTACACTTGCCCCCATGAAGGATGCAACCTTCAATCTAAGTACATAGGTAAGACACCAACCAACCAAGCTGTGGAGGTGATTATCCCATAATCTTCAATCCCCGCCCCCCCAGGAATCACATGAGACAGGCTCTTGTCATCACTCTAACAAGAGAAATGTTGAACAAGAATAACTGCATAATAGACAAAACCATGGATGTAAGAAGATTGTGAATTATTGAGACAGTTCGCATAAGAATAGTTCAACTTACAATGATCACCCAAATCATGGAGGTGATTACTCTACTCACCGTGAGAGTAAGGTCGAGACTCAAACATAACACCTCCGTCACAGAAGACAATATCCAACGATATATATATATATATATATATATATATATATATATATATATATATATATATATATATATATATATATATATATATATATATATATATATATATATATATATATATCATATTTATCCCCAACAAAAAAAACTACTCCCTCGAGCAGTGTTTAGTGCGAGTGCAAACTTTAATCCGCTACTGGATAGAACAGATTAGATTTTTTTTTTCAATCCGTGCGATGCCAGCTATTTCATCTTTCCCAATACCTCTGCTTAAACTAATTGGGTTTACCATTAAGCTTATACATAGATTTCTCAATGAATATGTAGCGATATGCGTCACCCCATTCTCGAGGATAAATAGCCCGGAAACGGTCAAACCTTTACCACAATTTTGAGTGTTTGACCCAGCATGGATGTCTTTCGCAGCAAAACTTTCCGAAGCATGGAACGTTTGCGTTGTGAGCAGATGAGGTTAGACACCTTTGTGGGATGGCGTGTTGACTGGCTTTTGCCCCCGGATTTAGCCAGTGATGGATTCTACTTCACCAAATCCGTGGATTACTGCATATGCAGTTTCTGTTACGCCTTAATTGGAGGATGGGTGGAGGGGGAGGACACCCCCCGCAGTCGTCATGTAACTGCAGCTCCACACTGTCCTTTCATCACCGGTAAACGTACTGAAAATGTCAGCATTGCGCTAAGCAACATGGTCTACGCCTATGGATTGAATTTCACCTATTCCGTCCTGCAACTGGAAAGAGACGGAAATTCAGCCAACAGTTGTAAGTATCCATAACAATTATGTGTTATCTCATAGTCGCTGTGAATAACGTTGCTTGTATAGTCATTGTGAATAGCTTGATAATAAGATTGTGTGTGTGTGTGTGTGTGTGTGTGTGTGTGTGTGTGTGTGTGTGTGTGTGTGTGTGTGTGTGTGTGTGTGTGTGTGTGTGTGTGTGAGTGTGTGAGTGTTTGAACACATAGCTATCTTTCATAGTGTGTGTGTTTATAGGAACGGTAAGCGTATATATATTATTATATTATTACTATTATTTTAATAATTGTAGGTACTGTGGAATGGAGTGAGGAAAACTCTGGAATTTTACCATTCTCTATGCCCATTTACCCAGAGATGGCAGGGTATAAGTCTCGGTTGGCATCATTCGGCATCATCTGGCCTGATATGTGTGGTCAGTCTCTGGCAGAATTATCTCGAGCTGGCTTTTTCTCTTGTGGTAAGTATTGGAAGATATTATTATTATTATTATTATTATTATTATTATTATTATTATTATTATTATTATTATTATTATTATTATTATTATTATTATTATTGATGTCTTAATGTAATCACACAAACCCACTCTGTTTGAGACGTGCTAGTATTTACTTTCACATTTATATATATATATATATATATATATATATATATATATATATATATATATATATATATATATATATATATATATATATATATATATATATATATATATATATATATATATATATATATAACTGAAAACTCACACCCCAGAAGTGACTCGAACCCATACTGCCAGGAGCAACGCAACTGGTATGTACAGGGACGCCTTAATCCGCTTGACCATCACGACCGGACATAGGAAGTGATAGCCGAAGCTATTTGAACCACTTCCCCGCCGGCACTTGGATGGTAATCTTGGGCATAGCATTTTATCAAATCACCTCATTCTTTGGGGCACACGTGAGGAACACAAAACACGTGTGCCCCAAAGAATGAGGTGATTTGATAAAATGCTATGCCCAAGATTACCATCCAAGTGCCGGCGGGGAAGTGGTTCAAATAGCTTCGGCTATCACTTCCTTATGTCCGGTCGTGATGGTCAAGCGGATTAAGGCGTCCCTGTACATACCAGTTGCGTTGCTCCTGGCAGTATGGGTTCGAGTCACTTCTGGGGTGTGAGTTTTCAGTTGTATATAGTCCTGGGGACCATTCAGGCTTGTTTGTATATATATATATATATATATATATATATATATATATATATATATATATATATATATATATATATATATATATATATATATATATATATATATATATATATTCTTTTTTCTTAGGAGTTGGAGACCATATACGATGCTTTTATTGCGGTGGTGGACTTGTCAACTTCACACCTTCAGACGACCCCTGGACTCTCCACGCTCGGTACTACCCACGCTGTGTATACTTAAACTTGAAGAAAGATCGTGCCTTCATTAAAAATGCGGTTCCTTTCTCGCCTCCTCAACCGACAGTGGCAGTCGATGAAACATTGATAAATGCGCTTCTGCACGGTCTCGATTATTACAATGGACTCGCCGCTACTGTAGGATTTCCTTACATCGCCCTGCGAGGTGCACTAAGAGAATACCTCAAGATTAAAAAGGATTTATTACCTCTCCTTAGCGAATCTAACTGTGTAGAGGTTATGTTATGGTTTTTAGATGGCGTGGGTGAAAGTGAGGACACAGGTGCAGTAACTGAATCTCCCTAAGAAGTATTATCATCCCAAGGTGTTATTTTCCCCCGCCCAGTTCCCCCTGTAGTGGAGGTAGATGAAGGAGAGGAAGAGAATGCAGTGCATGGTGCAGTTAGGTTTTATTGTAAGGTATGTTTCACTCAAGAAATAAACACGGTTCTCATTCCGTGTAGGCATATGGTTGTATGTTTGGATTGTGTAACACGATGTGATAAATGTCCTGTATGTCGTGAAGATATAGCACATCTACTTCTTCCAATCATCTCTTAATAAAAACAAATCCAAAGTTGTTTCTTTTATATTATCCTTATGTATTATTATTATTATTATTAAGGCTGAGGGAGTTGGAGGTGTGTGGTAAGGAGGCACCCTCGTGAATGGGGGTTATATAGCTCACCCTTGACCTGTCAGGGCAAACACTCCGTCACCAACCCACCCACCCACCCACCAATCCAAGATGACCGCGCGTGCCTCTGGTGCCTCCAACGGTGTGGCCTCTCCTCACTCAGAGGGGGATGAGCGCTTAGGACAGGCTATTGCAATAATACGAGGTACGTTTCCCTTAAGTTGAGTCATATTGTGCTAAGATGCTTGTTGATGTTGTTTGCTAATGTTGATGTAAGAAATAATAACAATAATGTGAAGAGTGTGTGTGTGTGTGTGTGTGTGTGTGTGTGTGTGTGTGTGTGTGTGTGTGTGTGTGTGTGTGTGTGAGTGTGTGTGTGTGTGTGTGTTATGCTAGTAATGTTATGCTAGTAATGTAAACTTTTTTTTTTAGATTATCTGGAGAAAGCTGGCAGCAGCAGCAGTGGGCCCACCAGATCCACCTCTGGTGGTAACATCTTTATATTCTTGGGAACCACCCACATACACACGAACACGGGGGAAGTGTCTGTGTCCTCTCCCCCTACTCCCGTCGACTACGGTGTCAACCTCCCCTCACACACTGGTGATTCCAGCCGTAGCGATCAGGTCGCGACAGGTGTCGCCACACGCCCCGCGCGTGTGTGTCTCCCTACTCACCCCACTACGGCCCCAGTTGGTGGAGATTGTGGTGATAGAAGTAGTAGTAGTAACACCATCCCTCATTGTGTACCAACCACTCCTACTCCCGATCAGAGGGGTGGTGAGGTAATATATTTTATGAACACCGTTGAAGAGGTGTTGTCCCCCTCTTCTCTGTTGAAGAAGTGTTGTTATCCACCCCCCAGCCTTTTAACTGGGGGGTGTGGAGTAAGTAGTGACCCTACTACTAGTAGTACTGCTAGGGATAATAGGACTGAAGGAGAAGAAGTAGTGGTGAGAATGAGTGAGGATATTTCACAGAGTGGTGAGTATCCAGATCTCATGACTATGAGCGGAGGTCTCGATGATTCGGTGTTTGCCGGTATTTCACTCTCAGAGGATAACCCCGCTACTCAAACCGAAAATGATCTGAATGTAGAAGCTTTACTGGGTGAGCGTATAATGCTTACAGACAGTCAGCAACGTGGATTGCTGACTGACGTTGATGTGAATCTTTTCCTCAACCCTCAACTTAGCCCACTCCAAGGTATGTCTACTAACCTTAACCCCGAATCCAGTGCTCGTCCCTCCTCCTCCACATCCCACAACTCTAAACTAAGTTCACACAAAGCCACATCTCGGGCTAGACCTCGTGATGAGTGTAGCACTATGTCTCAGACTGTGATAATAAGTAGTGATGATGAAAACTTTACTCCTCTACGAAGGATTCGAGTTGGAGACGATCTTAATAGATCCTGCTATATTGACACCACCACCAGTGATAGCGAGTGTGATAGTGAGGTTGAGCGTGAAATAATCGCTCCTCCCCAACCTAAACGACAGATTAAACGAAAGGATGTTCGTCTAACTATAGAAAAAAAAGCTAGCAAAAATCTAAAATCTAAGTCTAAAGCCAGCAAAAACTTTTTGAAACTCCGCTGATAACTGCTTTAAGCTGTGTGATATGTCTCTGTCTGTCTGATAGTTAATATGTTTTGTTTTGTTTTTACCATGATAAATATGTATGTGTCTACCAGTCATTGAATAAAACGTGTTAAGAGAAAGATTAACTTTTTTTCACCTATGTCTGTCTGTCTGTCTGTCTGACAGTTAATATGTTTTGTTTTTACCAAGATAAATATGTATGTGTCTACCAGTCATTGAATAAAACGTGATAAGAGAAAGATTAACTTTTTTCACCTATGTCTGTCTGTCTGTCTGTCTGTCTGTCTGTCTGTCTGTCTGTCTGTCTGTCTGTCTGTCTGTCTGTCTGTCTGTCTGTCTGACAGTTAATATGTTTTGTTTTTACCAAGATAAATATGTATGTGTCTACCAGTCATTGAATAAAACGTGATAAGAGAAAGATTAACTTTTTTTCACCTATTATGTTAACACGAGTCTCTGTTTTTTTCTGTTGGATCGAACAATTACTAATGGTTGATGTTGCATGTAAACTCGCGCTATGGATGGTGTTTACTCTGATAAACAGTTAGGCTGGAGAGGGGCTTGAACGGATATAATTATGTTCGATGATCTAAGACTGAGTAAATGGAGCTTGGTTAATGTCCAGATTAATTTTACTACGTTAGAAATAAAGCGATCTTAAATCTCAAGGTGATTTAGTTGGAAAATAAAGAACTTGTACAAAAAAATGAACTAAGCTGAGGGGGGCAAGAGTTGAAACTTGATAACTGAACCGGTTTTTATTTACTATGACTGAAAATGTAGTTGGTGTTCAAATCTCAGGAGAATTGGACTGATAGTAATAAATTTACAGGAGTGGACTTGGACAGAGGACAGGAGCTAGAGTTTTATAATTGTTTACATCATATTTACTATGAAATACAGAGGGTAGAAATTACAGTGAAATTGCTGGGTTATTTACAAATATACGAGAGAGAACTAAGTTGGGGGGACGAGAGCTAGAGCTCAGTAACTAACTTGATATTATTTACGAACTTTGAAGTATGACTGCTTTAAATTTCAGGGAAAATTGGTCTGTTACTAGCGATCTTGTACAAATGAACTAAGCTGGGGACAAGAGCTAGAGTTTTATAATTGTTTACATCATATTTACTATGAAATACAGAGGGTAAAAATTTCAGGGGAATTGATAGGATATTTACAAAGATACGAGAGAGAACTAAGGCGGGGACGAGAGCTGGAGCTCGTTAACTGTTTTGATCTTATTTACGGTGACTGAAATACTGAGGGTAAAAATTACAGTGAAATTGATGGGTTATTTACAATTATACGAGAGAGAACTAAGTTGGGGGACGAGAGCTAGAGCTCAGTAACTGACTTAATATTATTTACTAACTTTGAAGTATGTCTGCTTTAAATTTCGGGAAAATTTATCTGTTACTAACGATCTTGTACAAATGAACTAAGCCGGGGACAAGAGCTAGAGTTTGATAATTGTTTGGATTTACTAAACTACGTCTGAAATACAGAGGGTAGAAATTTCAGGGAAATTGAATAGGTATTAACGAGGATGTGTGAGGGAAGTAAGGTGGAGGACAAGAGCTGGAGCTCGGTAACTAAATTACTGTATTGAACTATGTTTGAAATATGATTATTTTTTAATTTTAGAGGGATAGGACTGTTAGTATTCATTATAGGGCAGGGGATTAAGGCAGGATAGGAGCTGAAGCTCGATACCATATTATTGTATTTTAATATGTTTGAAATAGCTGTGTTTTAAATCTCGAAGAAAATCATTGGATACTAGAGAAGATGTATTAGTAAAAACTACTCCCTGGCTTTGTTTATATATGTAAAACTGAAATAGTTTTAATGAAAAGGAACTATGAATGAATGAATGAATGAATGAACAATATGAAGGAGAGAGAGAGAGAGAGAGAGAGAGAGAGAGAGAGAGAGAGAGAGAGAGAGAGAGAGAGAGAGAGAGAGAGAGAGAGAGAGAGAGAGAGAGAGAGAGAGAGAGACAGAGAGAGAGAGAGACAGAGAGAGAGAGACAGAGAGCCAGAGAGAGACAGAGAGACAGAGAGAGGCAGAGAGACAGAGAGAGAGAGATAGAGAGACAGAGCGAGAGAGAGACAGGGAGACAGAGAGAGAGAGACAGAGACAGAGAGACAGAGAGAGACAGAGAGACAGAGACAGAGACAGATAGAGAGAGTCGCGGACCCTGGCGAAACACATTGGTAATGGGTGCCCCACCACTTCCGGGTGTTGGAGGAGAAATACCCGAGCTAGTTGGAAAGTCGTTCACTCGGGCTCCAACCTGCGACCCGTACGCTTACCCCTCCGCGGACATTGAAAAACGCTTAAGGTAATGGTACACACTCCTCCTGCAGGAGTCTTCGCCCCCCATCCTCGCACACTTAGCACTTCCTGTAGGGGCGTTAATGGTTTGTTTAACCGCATAATGGCCTACTGCAGTCTCACAACGAGAGTGACTTCACTCTTTCATGACCCGAACACACAAAAAAAGCCAGGTGCACTCCCGTGTCTTTTCCATGCATTTCTTACAACACCACTTAAGGGCTTCCTGTAGGGTAGTTAATGGGTTTGTCTAACCGCATAATGGCCCAGAGCACTCTCATGCCGATGAGGGGGAGCTCCACTCACCATTCCCTCCATCCATCCATCCCATACCCCTCCCTTACCTCAAACAACATAACAGACTGTGTTTTGCATCTACACTCTATCTCTACTTACTCACGATCATCAAAAATTATTATCGCACACTGGATTAAGTCTACGCTAAACACACATACATATTCATTTACTCCTTCCTCTCTCTTCCTTCTATTTTCTTACTCTATCACTTACTCTCACACTACTCATATCTTTCCCCTATCCCCGAGGACTAGACCCGCGCGGAGGGGGGGCTGCACCTGCTCACCCGCCACTCAAGACCGACACGCGCCAAACTTCCGGGAAATTCCCATCCCAAACCCCCTGTGACTAGACACCCGCGCTGCGACGACGACCGCGCGCACCACCTGGCACTCATCAACATAACTTACTCTCTTTCATGACCACTTACCCAAACACAGGACGCTCGCACGCGTCCGAAACGCGCCAAACTTCCGGGAAATTCCCCCCAAAACCCTGTGTGACTACACCCCTGCGCGACACCTGTCGGGTGGCACTCACCTGAGTGCCACCAGGCAGGTGCCGCGCGCGTCGTCGTAGTCCTCAACCACACTACTCATGTTTCAGTATGAAAAATATTAAGTTTTTTGGTTAAAATTGTTTAACTTAAAATTTAAATTTTTAAGTGAATTTTAAACTTTAAAAAAATTATTTAATTTTTTGGTTACTTACTTAAAATAACATTATATAGTTCTTGTTTTTGTAGAAATGCCAATTTCTTCTTTTGCCCTTCCAGACTGTATAGTGACCCCAGGCCGTTTGTTCATATCTTCATTATTCTTCGAACAGTGGTTGCACAATCAGACCCACGTACACTGGTTAAAAGCATCAGCTAAAAGCAACAACAAAAATGTAGTACACTGACGAATTTTGAATATATATATATATATACAAATATTGGGATCAAAAAAGTCTGTAAATAACAAACCGACTCTCCTGTCTAATAACGATGGTCAGCTTTCAGCCTCTGATTCTGCTATTGAGTTCAATAGGTTCTTCTCTTCCATTGGTTCATCCCTTGCTAATGATATTCCATCTTCCAGTACTGACATTAAGGACTATCTTACAGGGAACTATCCCCAGTCTCTGTACCTAAAGCCTATTAATTCCATTGACGTCAATGAGATAATCCTTTCCCTTAAAACCAAGTCTGGTGCCCTTGAGGAGATACCAACTTTAATCTACAAAAAAGCCTCCACATCTTTAGCCCCTGCTATTGCTTTGCTCTTCAACAAGTCACTTGAACTCCAAACCTTTCCATATATTCTAAAAAAGCGAGAGTAACGCCTGTCCACAAATGTGGTGATCACACAGATGTTAACAACTACAGACCTATATCAATCCTGCCAAACTTGTCAAAAAAATTTCAAAAACTAATCTATAAGCAGCTTTACTCATATCTAGCCAAACTCAATATACTTAGCCCTTGCCAATATGGCTTCAGGCCCAAAAAAAGCACTAACGATGCACTTATTAGTATGCTTAACTCGATTCATACAGCTTTTGATAAAAATGAGTTCCCTGTTGGGTTATTTGTGGACCTGCGTAAAGCTTTCGATACTGTCAACCACCAAAACCTTCTTCTTAAATTACATCATTATGGTGTCAGAGGACACTCCCTACAATACCTCAAATCCTACCTTACTGACAGGCTCCAATGTGTTTCTGTGAATAATACAATTTCGCCCACCCTACCCATCAACATTGGTGTTCCCCAGGGCAGCATACTTGGCCCTCTCCTCTTTCTCATCTACATTAATGACCTTCCAAATGCCTCCCAACACCTCAAACCAATCCTATTTGCTGACGACACAACCTTCATTTACTCCAGTCCTGATCCCCTTGCTCTAAATGCCACAGTAAATACTGAGCTAAATAAAGTCCATCTGTGGCTAACTGCCAACAAACTCACCCTTAACATTGACAAAACTTTCTATATTCTGTTTGGCAATAAATCCTCTAATCAAATAAATCTCAAAATAAACAATACCCAAATTTGTAACAAATTAGATGGCAAATTCCTTGGCATTCACATTGACCACAAGCTGAATTTCCAGGGACACATTCTAAACATATCAAAAAAAGTTTCAAAAACTGTGGGCATTCTTTCTAAGATCAGATATTATGTACCACGCCCTGCCCTGGTGACTCTCTATTACTCCCTTATCTATCCATATCTCAACTATGGTATTTGTGCTTGGGGCTCTACTACCCAAAATCACTTACGTCCTCTAATTACTCAACACAAAGCTGCTATTAGGACAATATCCAATTCTGGCCCCAGACATCACTCGGTACCCCTATTCAAATCCCTGAATATGTTAGACATTAAGTCACTGCACATTCTCTCATGTGTACTATACATATACAAAACGCTAAATTGTAATGCCAATCCTGATCTCAAAAGCTTCATAGAAGGTTGTAACAGAACCCATGAGCACCACACCAGAAATAAATACAGTTTTGATATTCCTAGAGTACGACTTAATCAAACCAGAAATGCTCTACAAATCAAGGGGCCCAGGATGTGGAATGACCTTCCCAACCATGTTAAAGACAGTACCTCTTTCAACCAGTTTAAGTTAAAAACGAAGCTATACCTAATAAATTCCCTGTAACCTACCTTACCTCTCTATTGTCAACCCATGTATGTTTTTTGTTTTTTTTGTTGTTTTACAAATCAACGCTGTTTTAATGTAATTTTCTGTAATAATTTGTAATTGTATTTGTGCTGTTTTTTCAACAATGTTCCCCCCTCTTTTACCTCTATTTTTATTTGTACTCAACGCATTTTTTTCTTTTTACCCATTAGTTTTAAGCTTTAGTCAGTAGTATTTTTTCCTGCCCGAAACGCTTTGCGTAATAGTGGCTTTAGGCATTGTATGTACTAGCTCTTATCTATAAAGCCAACAAACTTTGTAAAATCTCTTTATGTATGTACCTTTGCCTAAATAAAAATTATTATTATTATTATATATATATATATATATATATATATATATATATATATATATATATATATATATATATATATATATATATATATGGATATCCATGGAGTGTGGATAACCACACTTATCCAGACCTAACGACCCTCAGAAGCGCCCTGATGGGGTCACCTTGCTACCTTGGAAGGATGGTAAGCAAGTGGTATGGGACTACACGTGCGCTGCCACACTGGCCAGTACCTACCTCCACTACAGCACACGTGAAAGCGGTGGTGCTGCTTCTTTCAGGGAATCGCAGAAAATTATTAAATACAGAGGTCTAGCACACTGCTACAGCTTTGTTCCGATCGGCTCGGAGACCCTCGGTTCGTGGGGAAAATGTGCATTGAAGTTCCTGAAGGAGTTGGGGGACAAATTGATCAGCGCTACAAAAGACCAGAGAGCAAAAAGTTTCTTGTTCCAGCGCCTCAGTGTTGCGATTCAGAGGGGAAATGCCTGTTGCGTCTTGGGCACTAGTCCAACTTCAGAGGAATTCGAAGAAGTGTTTGACTTGCAACAATGATCGAACCCGTCTGTGACATTCATCAATGTTTCCCATTGTTGTGTTCTTCAAGAGATCCATAACCTTTAAGCACCTTTTTGCATTATTATTTTTGTATCAACCCATGTATATCTTGTAACCATCAAATGCATAATAAAGCACAAAAAATATTCAAGGAAGGGGGTGGTAGGAGAAAAGCACACAGAAACTGTATTGGAGGGGATCTAAACATTCCCTCTAATGCGTTATGCGTGGTTTCCTCCGAGGCTATGGGTCCCCCTTCTTCCAGCTAGAGGTGGTACTCCCTTCCTATTTTATATATATATATATATATATATATATATATATATATATATATATATATATATATATATATATATATATATATATGTATGCTACAACTTGGCTGATAATAAAGCCATTCACAACTGCAGGCCTAATAAAAAAAGGAGGTGGCATAGCAATATCTTACAAAGATACCTTCATCTGCAATAGTGTCATTAGTAATAGAGACGACTATTGTGAATATATCTTTGCCAAGTTCTCCAGTAAATCCCTTAAATCCTCCTTGACTATAAGTGCCATCTATAGATTTCCCAATACCAACATAGCTTCATTCTCAGATAACGTAAGGAATCTTATCATAAATAACAATCTCAACAAAAATCAAACCAACTTAGTGGTTTGTAATGGTGAACAAAACATGCAGATACTTATATATAACCTGTGAATAGAGTGTAATAACAGCAAAACTATTTGTTTATTGTTTTATAACCATAATAATTGAATCACTAATATGATTCACTAATATATAATCCTAATAATAATCAATAATATATAATCCATTGAGCATGCTGCATCTCTTTCAGTCTCTTTGCAATTTGAACAAGAGGGTTTTTAATTGATCGAACCATATTCTTAAAGTAAAGTAAATGAGATGTATTCCATATTTTGCAAAATATACGATGAAGGCACACAAACATTCATACCAAAACTATATATATATATATATATATATATATATATATATATATATATATATATATATATATATATATATATATATATATATATATATATATATATATATATATATATATATATGCATATAAATATATTATATATATACTGATAATTAGCTAAAAATATATTCAAGTAAATGTAAATTATTTTACCTTGCACCTAGATCCACCAAGCTTGTATGGTGTGCATTTCAGAAACTTCGGAAATCTGGAACGATCTGGAATCTCTTATCTGCAATGAAACAATACATATTATTGCACTTGCCACAATACCACACAAGAATCAGTACGCCTTACCACACAATCAGTACGACTGTTTTCAGTGAGCCACTGAACACACTGAAGATTGAAAACCCAAATGAATTTTTCATGGATATGATACCAACATCAAATCATAAATCAGATGTGATCCTATCCCCACTGGATTTTGAAGAAGCCATAGACAGTATGCCTATGCACTCTGCAACAGGCCCTGACTCTTGGAACTCTATATTCATCAAGAACTGTAAAAAAACGTTATCGCAGGCCCTTCACATTCTTTGGAGACAAAGCCAAGATACTGGCATTATCCCTGACATACTAAAAACAGCAGAGATAGCACCGCCCCATAAAGGAGGAAATAAGGCAGAGGCAAAAAACTACAGACCGATAGCACTAACATCGCACATCATAAAAATCTTTGAGAGAATGCTAAGAAGTAAGATCACAAAATACATGGAATCACAGCATCTCCATAACCCCAGACAACATGGTTTCAGAACAGGGCGCTCTTGCCTATCACAGTTGCTGGACCACTCTGACATGGCACTAGATGCCATGGAAGACAAACAAAACGCTGATGTAATTTACACAGATTTCGCAAAAGCCTTTGACAAATGTGACCATTGTGTTATTGCACATAAAATGCGTTCAAAAGGAATTACCGGAAAAATAGGCAGATGGATATACAACTTCCTGACTAATAGAACCCAATGTGTAGTAGTCAACAAAATAAAATCTGGACCATCAACCGTAAAGAGCTCAGTCCCCAAGGGTACTGTGCTTGCTCCAATACTTTTTCTCATCCTCATATCGGACATAGACAAGGACACAACCTATAGTACTTGATCATCCTTTGCAGATGACACTAGAATCTTCACGAGAGTAGGCAACATAGAGGACACGGCAAACCTCCAATCAGATGTAAATCAGGTCTTTCTATGGGCTACAGAAAATAACATGGTGATTAACGAACATAAGTTTCAGCTCATGCGCTACGGAAAAAATGAAAATATAAAAACGGAAACCACTTACAAAACTCAGTCAAATCATAACATTGAACGGAAAAGCAACGTAAAGGATTTGGGTGTACTGATGTCAGAAGGCCTTACATTTAAAGAACACAATAAAGTAGCCGTCACAACTGCAAGAAAAATGACAGGATAGATAACAAGAACTTTTCACACTAGAGATGCTATACCGATGATGATAGTTTTCAAGACGCTAGTGCTCTCTAGAGTGGAATACTGCTGCATAATGAAAGCCCCTTTCAAAGCTGGAGAAATTACTGACCTATTTATTTATTTATTTATTTATGCATATACAAGAATGTACATAAGGAATGTGAGGATACAATTATGGTAATTACAGTCTTGTAAAGCCACTAGCACGCGCAGCGTTTCGGGCAGGTCCTTAATCTAAGAAAATTTTAAGGAGGTAAATACTTGCAAAATTTATAGACAAAAAAATGATAACAGATTACATGGAATGAAAAAAAAAAAAGATGAGAGAAAATTATAGGTACAGTATATTAAAGCACATAGGTAGCTATGATTGATTGCAATGACAGCTTAAAATGGTAGTTGACAACAAATTGGTAGGCACAATACAGCAGAAACAATATAAGATTGATTGCAATGACAGCTTGAATGGTAGTCGACAAAAATTGGTAGTCACAATACAGCATATGGCTAGCACATAAAAGAAGACAGCAATGAACACAATGATAAGGTTGTTTGATATTACATAAAAATTAGGAGATTGGGTACCACTAGGTACAGAGCAAATTTAAAGCTCAGTGTAGGAAACTAAATAGATGAAGTTAGGTACTTTTTGGTTTTGCTTTTAAATAAGGCAAAAGTTTTACAGTTTTTCAATTCACTAGGGAGTGAGTTCCATAAACTAGGTCCCTTAATTTGCATAGAGTGTTTACACAGATTAAGTTTGACCCTGGGGATATCAAAGAGATATTTATTTCTGGTGTGGTGATAATGGGTCCTATTACATCTGTCCAGGGAGAGTTTCAGAGCATGGTTTGCATTTAAGAACAGGGTTTTGTAAATGTAGTTGACACAAGAGAATGTGTGGAGGGAGTTAATATTTAGCAAGTTTAGAGATTTAAACAAGGGAGCTGAGTGTTGTCTGAAAGCAGAGTTAGTTATTATTCTGATAGCAGATTTTTGCTGTGTGATGATGGGCTTAAGGTGGTTTGCAGTGGTAGACCCCCATGCACAGATACCATAATTAAGATAGGGGTAGATTAGTGCATAATATAGTGAGAGGAGAGCAGAGTTAGGAACATAATATCTGATTTTGGAGAGTATACCAACTGTCTTAGAGACTTTCTTAGTTATGTGTTGAATGTGGGTGCTGAAGTTGAGTCTCTTGTCTAGGAATAGGCCAAGAAACTTGCCATCATTTTTATTACTGATGTTAATGTTGTCTATCTGTAGCTGAATTGCATTTGATGATTTGCTTCCAAATAAGATGTAGTAAGTCTTTTCGATGTTTAATGTTAGTTTGTTCGTTGACATCCATAAGTGGACTTTTTTTAATTCATTATTCACAACATTATTTAGTGTATGTGGGTTGAGGTTTGAGTAGATTAGGGTAGTATCGTCAGCAAACAATATAGGTTTGAGAATATTAGAGACATTAGGCAGATCGTTTATATATATAAGAAATAGAAGAGGTCCTAAGATGCTGCCCTGTGGCACTCCAACGGTAATTGGTAGAGTGGAAGAAGTTGTATCATTGATGGTTACATATTGGTGTCTGTCACTAAGATAGGATCGGATGTAGTCAAGGGCAAGGCCTCGGATTCCATAATGCTGGAGTTTAAGTAAGAGGTAGTTGTGATTAACAGTATCAAAGGCTTTTCTTAGGTCAATGAAGAGTCCAATCGGAAACTCATTTTTGTCAAGGGCTGAGTAGATAATGTCAAGGAGACTAATGATTGCATCATTGGTACTCTTTTGGGACCGGAAGCCAAACTGGCAGGGGCTGAGTATGTCGAATTTTACGAGGTAGGAATAGAGCTGTTTGTAAATAATTTTTTCAAATATTTTTTATAGAATGGGTAGATTTGATATTGGTCTATAATTGTTTATGTCCGCCGGATTGCCTCCTTTATGGACTGGCGTTACTCTTGCTTTTTTGAGGATATCAGGGAAGGTGTGACACTCTATAGATTTGTTGAACAGTAGTGCTATGGGTGGGGCAAGGGCATGGGAGGCTCTCTTGTACACAATGGATGGAATTTCACTGGTGTTCCCTGCCTTGGTTTTTAGAGAGTGTATGATGGACACAACATCTGCCGGGCTGATTGGTGAAAGGAGAAGAGAGTTTGGATAGCTGCCTGAGAGATATGTGTTAATATGTGTCTGAGTCTGTGGGATTTTACTGGCAAGATTAGCACCAACCGATGAAAAGAAACTATTAAATTCATTTGCCATTTCTAAATCAGTTGACGGTATATCCCCATCCTTGTAGAGTTTTATTTGGTTATGTGAGTGTTGTTTAGTTCCTAGGATACTAGAGATAGTTTTCCAAGTGTTTTTCATGTTGCCTTTTGCTTCATTGAATCTATTCACATAATATGCAAGTTTTGCCTTTCTTATGATACTGGTAAGCATTGATGAGTACCTTTTAGCTACTTCCTTTGAAACTAGGCCAATCCTAACTTTCTTTTCATATTCATGTTTCTTGTTGATTGAGTTGAGAATGCCACTTGTGAGCCATGGATTGTTTAATCTTTTGTCAGTTACTTGCTTTGTAAGAAGGGGACAATGAAGGTTGTAGAGGCTTAGAGTTTTGGAGAGGAAGAGGTTAGCTAATGAATTTATATCATGGGTATTATTGAATTCAGAATCCCAGTTAATATTGTGAAGTGCCTCTGTAAGATTGTCTAAAGCTGATTCACTGTGTAGCCTAAATGAAAGTTTCTTGCTTTTTGGTGGTGTTATGTCCATGTTCGCTATGAGAAAGGTAGGATAGTGGTCAGTTGTTCTGTCGTAGATTATACCAGATACAAGGGGAGCTGTTATGTTTGTCCATATGTGGTCCAAGGTAGTGGCTGATGTTTGAGTGACTCGGGTAGGTTTGGTGATAGTGGGGATTAGCATACAGGAGTTCATGCTGTTAAGGAAATAGTCAACTTGAGAGCAGTTTTGTTGACCCAGGTCAATATTAAAGTCTCCTCCCAGAATGATGTGGTTTTTGTTGAGATTGTTGTTTATAATAAGATTCCTTAGGTTGTCTGAGAAAGAAGCTATGTTAGTATTAGGAAATCTATAGATGGCTCCAATAGTCAAAGAGGATTTAAGGGATTTAATTGTAAACTGAGCAAAAGTATATTCACAGTAGTCATCTCTGTCACTAATAACACTGTTGCAGATAAATGTATCTCGGTAATATATAGCTGTGCCACCACCTTTTTTATTAGGCCTACAGTTATGAATGGCTTTATAACCAGCTAAGTTGTAGAGTTGGGTATAGTCTTTATTTAGCCAAGTTTCTGTTAAAATAATGAACGATAGGTTAGTACCTATTGCTGTGAGTAATGCATTTAAATCGTCAAAATGTTTACCAAGTGATCTAACATTTTGGTTATAAACTGATAGATAGGTGCTATTTTGGAGTTTGTTTTTAGCCTGGTGTGCTGTGAAATACTTACAATAATGATGATCAATGTGCTGGTTGGTATAGATATGAGACAGAAGATTTTGATCAGGATCAATATCAGTGTGCATAGAGATGCAGAGGGACCACGATACAAGATACACGATAAAGCAAAACACAAGAATAAGAGCAGATACAATAAAATAGTAACAATTTAGAAGTAAAATAAAGATCCAATAGATAGCCAGGGAGGACACAGAAGTTACATAAAATAAAACACAAAAAATCAGTAGAGACTGACAATATAAATGTAAAATATAAAATAGTAAGAAAAATAATAATCATAAAAAAAAATGATCTTGAAGATAATTAGCTTAGTAATGGTTAATTAACAGGGTAATAAAAAGCCCTAGGTTTAGTGACAAGGGGATTAACTAAGAACAAATAATTAAGAGTATAAAACAGGCAAAGATGACAAACAAAAAATAAAGTAAAAATTAAAATAAAAATAAAAATAAACACCTTTGGAAAGGAAAGGCAGAGCTTAAGTACACTTTGGTTGTATGTGAGACTACAAATTATGTTCTGGTTATTCAGCTGTTATCCCACAGTCATCCAGGAAAGAAGTGAGGTGTGCCTCAGTGGTTATGACATAAGTTTTTCCAAAGTCAGTCTTCCTAGCTATTATTTTACCATCGCGCACAAAACAATGTTTAATAGCAGTGGATCTATTGCGAATTCCACGTAGTTTAAATAAGAGATTTTGTCTGAATCTGGTAAGACATTCGTTCACATAAACCTTGGATTTCATAGCGACTGCAGCAGTGATAAGGTCTGACTTGCGGGAGCAGCTATCTAACTTCACGCGTATCCTTCTGTTGTTTGCACCAGATGATTTGGTACCCAC
This sequence comes from Procambarus clarkii, assembly GCF_040958095.1. Lineage (NCBI taxonomy): Eukaryota > Metazoa > Arthropoda > Malacostraca > Decapoda > Cambaridae > Procambarus > Procambarus clarkii. The sequence goes on along the minus strand of NC_091186.1, from coordinate 33,266,105 downwards.
TCTATAAGCTGACTTAATGTCTCTTGCTTCGATTGAATAATTCAACTTAGTACGCAATTCCTGGATCACGATGGCAGTACAGTCTTCTCTGTCAGTTTCATGGGGAAAATCCTGTGATGAGATGATGACAGAATCAAGGAGCTTAAGTTGGTCTGATTCGTCTTGGGTTGCAGTGTGTTGCTTTTGTAGGGAGTTAAAGTGGTTCTCTAACTTTTGTAACATCTCTTCTTGCTTCTTAGAGGTTTCTGCTGGTTTAAAGTTAGTAACCGAGATCCGAAGAGAGCTTAATTCATGCTCGAGGTGGCCGACTCTGGCAGACAGATCTTGGTTAGCCTTGTGCATTGCCAAAGCATCACTCTGAAGCTTCATTATCAGGTCCGACTGCTCTCGGATTATAGACTTTTGGTCGTCATGTATTTGAGTCAATAATCTGAGCCATGGATTATCAGCGGGACGCTTAAAGTCAGTACATGGGGAGGCAGCTCGTTTAAGTTGCTCCATATGGTTACATAACTGTTGTAAGGCTCGAGTCAGTGACGACGCTTCAATCAGCTGGGAAGGTTTGTTATTGTTGACGCAGGGAGGGTCGGTACTCCCCCCGGTAGCCCCTAAGGGGGAGACAGCCGCATTATTCCTGTTGCTAGCTTGGCTGGTTGGGTTCATCCTGATAGGTGTGCTATCATTCTTTACGGCCTTGCCGAGCTATTCTTATGCATTTATCTTCGGTTTAACACAACAGGCACCAGACACACGCTAGGCATCATACACACTAGGATAAAACAAACATTTGGCTGGAAGTCAGAAAAGAATTCAAAGAATTTTACTGGAAAGGCTTGCTGTTAGGAAAGGAAGTAATTGAGATGAATTAATGTCAATTTTGTGAAATATATGATAAAGGAACAAAAACATTTATACCAAAACAGAGATGCAGAACTAGGAAACAGGATTTGTTCAACTGAAATTTCAAGACGGCCAGAGACCAAAAGACACAAAAATGGAATCAATATACGAAGAGGCCAAACCCCCAAACATACCAGTAATACAAAGAGAAACAACTACACGGCAGTGAGGAGAGAGGCAGAAAGAAATTTTGAAAAAAAGAATAAACAAATGTAAAGCAGAACAAATCATATTCTATAAATACAGCAACAACCAATTGCAGGTAAAGGATAATATTCAGAGCTTTTAAATGAATGGATGGCGAAATACTCAAGAAATTGTTCACGACTTTTGTTAGACTAAAGCTGGAATATGCAGCGGTTGTATGGTGCCCATATCTTAAGAAGCACATAAACTGGAAAAGGTGCAAAGACATGCTACTAAGTGGCTCCCAGAATTGAAGGACAAGAACTATGAGGAGAGGTTAGAGGCATTAAATATACCAAATATACTACACAAATATATATACTACACATACACAATACTAGGATGCACAATAAACTACCCTACACAGGCTGAGTATGGTGTGTACAATAAATGATTAGCTAAAAGATAAGAATGAGTTTGTATAAATGGGGTTAAATCAGAGTGAGAAAATGTAAGTGGAGTTCCTCAAAACTCTGTCCTAGGACCTCTGTAATTCATAATATATACAAATAATTTAGACTCAGGTTTGATCAGCAATATTTGAAAATTTCCAGATGATACAAAAGGGATTTTTTTCTGGATTCAGGATTATTTTTTTTATGGCTGAAAACATGTTTTCAGCAATAAAAGAAATACAGTATTGCTGGAACAACCGTCGACACCTTCAAGAGAAAACCTGAACATCTTCAAGAAGTGCTGGACAAACAAGGCTGTGGTGGATATGTGGGCCTGAGGGGCCTGTCCAAGCAACAGCCTGTTGGACCAAGCTCTCACATGTCAAGCCTGGCCTTGGAAGGGCTTGGTGAGTAGAACAACTACCAGAACCCTATAATGCATGTATCAAGCAGATAACTAGGTTGTAGAGGATAGATAACATAGTGATTATAAGAAAACTAAAAACTCACTGGAAGCAATATAAATTACAAGAGTTGATACTCAACTTCTTTTCATTGTACCTCCCGTGTGTCAGCTTATCACTCTACTGCTAATATCACGGTATTGCAGAATATCTGTCTCTACATTGCCAAGGTGTCCAGGCAGTGAGCACCACATAATGCAGTGCAGTCCTGTAAGAATAAGCACAATAAGTATGGGCATGGAGGGAGTGTAGCAGTGGCTTGTGAAGGGCTGGAGAGTAAATGGACATGCCCAGGAATAAAAAGCATTAGGGTAACAGAACATAGCCCATAAAAATAGTAATGACTGTGAATGAATAATTATATGAATGCAATAATATTTCATATCTCAATAGGAATACTAAGCAGGGTGCAAGACAAGGTACTGGTGGTGATAGTAGTTGGTACAAGTCCTCACATCCCCACAGACACCAGTAACAGCTCTCACCTCCCAACACAGTACCCTTGTTCCTTAACACCCACTTTGGACCTTTATTACAGAAAAATAGAATCAATTAATATAATAAAATATAAAATATAAGTGTTTACTTACGATAATACTATTGGTGGAACACAAAATCTTCTTCTTCTTGATAGTAGGTGCAGTTTGCATGGAGGGTTTGTCCTCGCCATGACTGAACTGACGACAAAATGGCTGCTGTGTTGATATGGCGTCAGATGACGCTGTGACGTCACAGGTGAGGGACGCTTTGCGCAATTACTCCCTCGTCGCTTGACCCCATCATTAATAATTTTGTTATTTTTATTATTTTATTTTAATTTATTTATGTACAAGAAGTTACATTGGGGGTTAACAGAGAATATAGAAAATAAGTTGAATTAACATTCTTGTAAAGCCACTAGCACGCATAGCGTTTCGGGTAAGTCCTTAAACAGAATTTTTTTTATAAATTAACAGTAAAATTGATAAAAAATGTTAGCAGGTATTTTACAGCTTTTCTTTACAGGTACAGATAATTTTAAGTAGAATAATTACAGTAAAATCAGCAAAAGTGTTTGCAGGTAATTTGAAGAAATTTTGACACAAAAGCAGATCAGAATGATACACAATAATAACAATACACAATAAAGAAACAAGGATTACTAGGTACATGAGGATAGCATTTCAGGGTTATACATTGTTCACTGAAGCACAATATGAAGATCATTTCGAGGAAAAGTTTCAAGGAATAATTGCAGTAGTATATGCACTGAATACAACAACCATATGATATCAGATGATATCTAAGATTACAATGTTAAAGTAATATGGCTTAGGTACAAATATTGGGGGGTCGAGTAACACTAGATACAGTGTGAAGATAAAGCCCATGGTAGAAAACTATGAAGATGAAATTAGGTACTTTTTGGTTTTATTTTTGAATATGGCAGAAGTTAGACAGCTTTTCAAATCATTAGGGAGTGAGTTCCATAGACTAGGTCCCTTTATTTACATAGAGTGTTTACATAGATTAAGTTTGACTCTGGGGATATCAAAGAGATATTTATGTCTGGTGGGGTGGCCATGTGTTCTATTACATCTGTCCAGGAAGAGTTTCAGAACAGGGTTTGCACTTAGAAAAAGGGTTTTATAAACGTAATTTACACAGGAGAATGTATGGAGTGAATTTATGTTTAGCATGTTTAGGGATTTGAACAAGGGAGCTGTGTGTTGTCTGAAGGTAGAGTTAGTTATTGTCCTGATAGCAGATTTTTACTGGATGATGATGGGCTTGAGGTAGTTTGCAGAGGTTGAACCTCAAGCACAAATACCATAAGAATGATAGGGATAGCTAAGTGCATAATAGAGTGAGAGGAGAACAGAGTAGGGTACATAATATCTGATCTTAGAGAGTATACCAACTGTTATAGAAACCTTTTTAGTTATGTGTTGTATATGGGTGCGGAAGGTGAGTCTCTTGTCTAGGAATAGGCCAAGGAACTTTCCATCATTTTTATTGTTAATGTTTACATTAGCTATCTGAAGCTGAATTGCATTTGTTGATTTGTTTCCAAATAAGATATAGTAGATCTTTTCTATGTTTAGTGTGAGTTTGTTGGTTGACATCCACAAGTAGACTTTTTTTAATTAATTGTTTACAACATTATTTAACAGGAATGGGTTGGGGTAGAGTAGATGAGTAGTATCATCAGCCAACAATATAGGTTTAAGTATGTTAGAGACATTAGGGAGATCATTGATGTATATAAGAAACAGGAGGGTCCTAGGATGCTGCTCTGTGGCACCCCTATGGTAAGTGGTAGAGTGGGAGAGGTTATATCATTGATGGCTACATATTGGTGTCTGTTACTAAGTTAGGATGGGATATAGTTCAGGGCATTTCAAAGTTGTTGTTGTATTTGTGTCTAGCTTCAGACACAAGCATGTTACAGTTATGTCTTAAGGAGTTGAGAGCAATTAAGGATGATAAAGAGTCACTTACAATTAATGTATCAAGTTTGGAGACTTGTACACATTTCAGTGCAAGGAGCAAGGCAAATAGTTCAGTCTGAAGGGTAGAGGCCCAGTTGTTTATACGGACTCCCCACTCAAAATATAAGTCATAGCCTATTGTCAGGACAACTGCACTTCCAGCTGCACCCGTTGGGCGCTGTAGGAAACCTTCAGTGTATATGATTTGAGAGAGAGAATGCTCTGTGGACAGAGCATCAATATGGCTTAAGACGTTGAGCTTTGCCTCAAAACAAAGCTGGGACTGATCTCTAATTTGCTCCTTTGATGGAAAGGGAGGGATTAAAATTGAAAAGGGTGTAATTTCCTACAGTGCAGGAAAGTGATGTTGTTATCTCTCTTGGTACAAATTATAAATCTGATACTTTCTGAGTTCAGTTCCAATTTTATTTATCCATTTGAAACAATGTTTACATTCAATAAAGAAATTCTGGAGGGCTTCTGTGCAAGGGTTAGGATGAGATAGCCTAAGCATTTTTATACCAATTTGACAGTTAATTTTAGTAACACGATAAACAACGCTCGGAATATTAAGTTCCTTTCTCATATTAAGTATCTTTGTGGTACGAAGGCACCCAAGGATTATCCTCAAGGCTTTGTCTGCAATTTTTCAAGCCCTCCAAGCTTTCTTTCAGGATGCCTTAAAGTTAGTTTAGTTCATTTATTATGCACCCCATACCCATCTTGTGGGCGGTAGTGGAAAGGGTTGCAGAGGCACATAATGGGCTCAGGGACTGAACCCCACAATTCATTTAGCTAAGCAAGTTACAATCTTGATGAGCCAGTTACAAAATTCAGTATAAGTCGTCACATCAACAATGGGTTCGAGATCGACCACAAGTACAGTTTCTAAATTAAGCAACTGACATATGTGGAGAGCTAGTGTTACAATTGATATGTTTGTCCTGCACACCGCCCCCCATCCAGTGGGCAGCGGTGGATATGTTACAATCACTTAGTTACTACCTACAGTTAGCAAACTGGGGATATTTGGCTAAAATTTCTGGTAGCAGATCATTTTGAATTAAATATTTACATATCGTTGGTACATTGGTTATAGAATTGTCTCTGAATTCACTATCACATAGTGACGGAGGGTGTGCGAATAATTTTGTTGACACAGTTAACATTTAGTCAGATCAAGCAGTCTCCGTGGTGTAGTGGTAAGACTCTCGCCTGGCGTTCCGCGAGCGCTATGTCATGGGTTCGTATCCTGGCCGGGGAGGATTTACTGGGCGCAATTCCTTAACTGTAGCCTCTGTTTAACGCAACAGTAAAATGTGTACTTGGATGAAAAAACGATTCTTCGCGGCAGGGGATCGTATTCCAGGGACCTGCCCGAAACGCTACGCGTACTAGTGGCTGCACAAGAATGTAACAACTTTTGCATATATCTCAAAAAAAAAAAAAAAAAAATCTACATCAGCAGATAATGAGAATTCCCAGAAATACTTGTAACCGAGTCTAAGCCGAGCAGTAGAAACATCTAGAAGTCTACTGATTTTTTTGGATGAACCATAGATGTGTGGCTTCTCTTGCATGATAGTACTGAACGAAAGTTAATCGCCCCAAACACTTTCGCGTTTTGGGCAAGTTACCCCTCCACACTCTCCAGTTTTTTTTAGACATTCCCTGGTAGTGTGCGGAAATACTGAAAAGTGTATACTCTTTTCAACTTTGTCACCTTAATTCTCGTCCTATGTCTTTCATTTTGGTATCAATGCGTTCGCAATAGAATTCCCAACAGAACTATGTGCATATAATGTCAAAGACAGCAGCGCGCTCCACCCGCCGACAAGATGAATGTAGGCCAAGGGTACCAGAAAAAGAAAGCTGAGCCACCCTCAGGCAACTCTCATTACATTAGAGAGCGTGGTAATACTGAAAAGTGTATACCCTTTTCAACTTTGTTACCTCAATTCTCATCCTAGGTTTTTCAATTTGGTATCAATGTGTTCGCAATAGAATTCTCTACAGGACTAAAGGCATATAAACTCCAAAAGCCCGGCTTACCATCCGCAACAAACAGAGTAAGTGAGAGTGTGTTACCAGGGAGCGCACAAGAGCGATAAAATGTATACACTCTTTCATTTTGGTCACCCCAATTGTCATCCTAGGTCTTTCATTTTGGTATCAATGTGTTAGCAATAGAATTTACTGTCTAATAACGATGGTCAGCTTTCAGCCTCTGATTCTGCTATTGAGTTCAATAGGTTCTTCTCTTCCATTGGTTCATCCCTTGCAAATGATATTCCATCTTCCAGTACTGACATTAAGGACTATCTTACAGGTAACTATCCACAGTCTCTGTACCTAAAGCCTATTAATTCCACTGACGTCAGTGAGATAATCCTTTCCCTTAAAACCAAGTCTGGTGCCCTTGAGGAGATACCAACTTTAATTTACAAAAAAGCCTCCAGATATTTAGCCCCTGCTATTGCTTTGCTCTTCAACAAGTCACTTGAACTCCAAACCTTCCCAGATATTCTAAAAAAAGCGAGAGTAACGCCTGTCCACAAATGTGGTGATCTCACAGATGTTAACAACTACAGACCTATATCTATCCTGCCAAACTTGTCAAAAAATTTTGAAAAACTAATCTATAAGCAGCTTTACTCATATCTAGCCAAACTCAATATACTTAGCCCTTGCCAATATGGCTTCAGACCCAAAAAAAGCTCAAACGATGCACTTATTAGTATGCTTAACTCGATTCATACAGCTCTTTATAAAAATGAGTTCCCTGTTGGGTTGTTTGTGGACCTGCGTAAAGCTTTTGATACTGTCAACCACCAAAACCTTCTTCTTAAATTACATCATTATGGAGTCAGAGGACACTCCCTACAATACCTCAAATCCTACCTTACTGACAGGCTCCAATATGTTTCTGTGAATAATACAATTTCTCCCACCCTACCCATCAACATTGGTGTTCCTCAGGGCAGCATACTTGGCCCTCTCCTCTTTCTCATCTACATTAATGACCTTCCTAATGCCTCCCAACACCTCAAACCAATTCTATTTGCTGACGACACAACCTTCATTTATTCCAGTCCTGACCCCCTTGCTCTAAATGCCACAGTAAATACTGAGCTAAATAAAGTCCATCTGTGGCTAACTGCCAACAAACTCACCCTTAACATTGACAAAACTTTCTATATTCTGTTTGGCAATAAATCCTCTAATCAAATAAATCTCAAAATAAACAATACCCAAATTTGTAACAAATTAGATGGCAAATTCCTTGGCATTCTCATTGACCACAAGCTGAATTTCCAGGGACACATTCTAAACATATCAAAAAAAAATTCAAAAACTGTGGGCATTCTTTCTAAGATCAGATATTATGTACCACGCCCTACCCTGGTGACTCTCTATTACTCCCTTATCTATCCATATCTCAACTATGGTATTTGTGCTTGGGGCTCTACTACCCAAAATCACTTACGTCCTCTAATTACTCAACACAAAGCTGCTATTAGGACAATATCCAATTCTGGCCCCAGACATCACTCGGTACCCCTACTCAAATCTCTGAATATGTTAGACATTAAGTCACTGCACATTCTCTCTTGTGTATTATACATATATAAAACGCTAAACTATAATGCCAATCCTGATCTCAAAAGCTTCATAGAAGGTTGTAACAGAACCCATGAGCACCACACCATAAATAAATACAGTTTTGATATTCCTAGAGTACGACTTAATCAAACTAGAAATGCTCTACAAATCAAGGGGCCCAGAATGTGGAATGACCTTCCCAACCATGTTAAAGACTGTACCTCTCTCAACCAGTTTAAGTTAAAAACGAAGCTATACCTAATAAATTCCCTGTAACCTACCTTACCCTTCTATTGTAAACCAATGTCTGTTTTTTTTTAAAGAGCGCTGTTTGTCGACATAATTGTATTTGTGCTGCTTTTTAATCTATGTTTTCATTTCTTGTTTTCATTCTACTCATTATGCTCAATTAGTATTAAGCTTGTCATTTAAGTTTATCATGCCCGAAACGCTTTGCGTAATAGTGGCTTTAGGCATTGTTCGTACTAGCTCTACCTATAAGCCAACAAAAGCCTTGTAAGCCTTATAAGCCTTGTAAAAATTTATTGTATGTATGTACCTTACCTAAATAAAATTGTATTGTTGTTGTATTGTATTGTAATTATCTACAGGTTTAAATGCATATAAACTCCAAAAGCAAGGTGTACCATCCGCACAAAACAGAGAAAGTGAGAGAAAGTAACCCGGGAGCACTCTAGTGCAATGTAATGTGAACACTCTTTTCACTTTGGTTTCCTCAATTCTCGTCATATGTCTTTCATTTTGGTATCAATGTGTTCGCAATTGTATCTGCTGGCATTTTACCCTTTGCTTGGATCTGAAGGGTTTTAGGCTCACCACGATGCAATCTGATAGTACCGCAGGTGTATATACCTATCTTCAAGCAGCAATTCACTCATTCTAACCGACTTATAATAGTTATCCATATATAAATGGTAATCTTTGTTCTACCTGTCCTATTCTACCTGTTAACCTGTCATATGAAGAAAGATTGTCAACGCTTATATTACATTCTCTAGAAAAGCGAAGAATTAGGAGTGACATATAGTAGAGGTGCACAATGGGACGAATGGACATAACAAAGGGGACATTAATGGGGTATTAAAAGTAGCAACACAAGACAGAACTCGAAACAAAGTGTAAAAATTGGAAAAAATTAGATTTAGGAAAGAACTGCATGGGTAAATACACTGGGTTTGTACCTTAAGGTTCATGTATGCAATATTACAGAGTTCCAGTTAACTCCCATGCATGCAATCAATTTATGTTATGTTTATGTTTTTTATGTTAAAATGTTTTTGTTGATTTGTTTGTATATTTTCATAAGTAAAGCATGCTTACTGTCTTATTCAAAGTTTTATGATAACTTTGCAAGGTTTAAAACATAAAGTTCAACATATATTCTGGTTTTCATACAGGAATTATATGTTAATATAACATCATAATAACGTAATGATGTCGTGTAAATAACGTTATACTGACGTCATATAAAAGTTATATTTATGTTATAAGAACGTAAATTGGATAGGTTTACATAAAGTAAACAAAAAAACTAAATGTTGACTGAAAATTATTTATTCTTAAATATAAAGCATGAAAACATTATAATACCATAGCATTCACTATTATTTTTAAATTTTTACATAAATCTTAAAAAACTGTGTCTCAAGAATAAATGTTTTTAGTTATATCCTTTGGTTTTAAGAACGTCAGATATACCTATTTATGTCAAAAGTTACAGTATTACCTTTGTGGCACCATTTAAAAACGTCCACAAACGTTCTGTGTTTGCTGGGTATAAGCTTTGACAATCTTTCTTCATATGACAGGTTTCTATTTTGGGGTATTAACTTTGTTATCCTCCGCTGGACGCATTCTAGTAAATTTATAACCATGATGTGGATATACTGTGACCAAAAGTGAAGTGCATATATATCTAAATGGAGCCTACCCAGAGCAAGATATATCTGAAGAACAATGAACCGATATCTTAATTATTACTAATGTTTCAATACATAAATCCCTGTGTTCTGTTTGCCTTATTACGAACATTTATTCATTGATTTTTGTTTGTTTTAAATTCTTACTAATCATAACTCCCAGATCCCTTTCACAATTCGACTTCATAATCTCAGCACCATGCATGCATCTAGCTTATATCTTGTAACTCGATCTATCGTCATTACCTATCCTTTAAACAAATAAAAAATAAAAAAAAATGACCTTACATTTTTACATACATGTAAACCTTACATTTGTCAGTATTAAACGGCATCCGCCAATCTTTTGACCATATTTCAGTACCCAATTTAGATCGTTCGATCGATCAATTTAGACCTCCTTGTATCATGTATCATCATACATGATGATATAATGATACACACTACTGGGTATGCTGATGATATAATGATACACACTACTTGTTATGCTAACATGCAGAACACTCTTAACTCTGTATTAGTCTCATGTCAGGACTTAGGTTTAATCATATCTCAGCAGAGGAAACAAAGATACTAAACGGGTGTCCACCCAGGCAGGGAGGAGCTGTTCACAAGATGCAACTGTATGATGGCTCCCAGCTTGATTATGTTAACAGATTCAAATCCCCTAAAATTTGCCTTGTATTGTCCTTTTGTATTCAAACTCTGTCGTCAGGATAAAGAGAGGCTCCATAAGCCCTCTTGGAGATGTTGCAGGTTATCACTCAGGCTATGGTGCCAATGTTACAATTGTCAAAATGATGTACCTTGCATACATCAGATCTTTAGTGGATTATGCTGCACCTCTGCTTGCCTTGATGACTGAAAGAAAGCTTAAAGGGCTTGAAAACTTGCAGAACGAAGCCTTGAAGATAATCTTTGGATGCCCCTCGTACCACAAAGATACTTAACATGAGGAAGGAACTTAATATTCCGAGGGTTGTTTATCGTGTTACTGAAATTAACTGTCAAATTGGTATAAAAATGCTAAGGCTAGCTCATCCAAACTCTTGCACAGAAGCCTTCCAGAATGTCTTTATTGAAGGTCAACATTGTTTCATGTGGCACTGTATCAAAAGCTTTGCTAAGGTCAAGGTACACAACATCACAATCCTTACCACTATCAACTGCCTCAACTATGCTGGAATAAAAAGAGAGCAAATTTGTTAAACATGAACGGCCATGTGTAAAACCATGTGTTGCGACTTAACCCCATTGATTCTAAATCTTTGATTCCTTTGGTATAGCCATGCCCTAATTTAGCTTAATATAGAATCCACAATATAGTGAGCCTCTATCTTTTTAATCAGTCTTTTATGTGGCACTGTATCAAAAGCTTATATTATTAGTGGAAAGTCCGTATAAACAACTAGGCCCCTACCCCATTCAATCCGAACTATTTTCCTTGCTTCTTGCACTGAAATGTGTACAAGTCTCTAAACTGATACATTAATTGTGACTCTTTATCATCCTTAATTGCTCTCAACTCTTTAAGACATACTGTAACATGCACGTGTCTGAAGCTAGACACAAATACAACAAAATTATTAATGATAACAAGAGACTTCGAACTAGGTACCTCACAGGAAGGTGTCCTCAGCCCTACCTTATTTAATATCTTAATAAACACGCTGTTAAACTCTGTACCGAGCAAACCCAACGTCCACATCATTATAGCTATGCTGATGATATAATGATACACACCACTGGGTATGCTGATGATATAATGATACACACCACTTGGTATGCTGATGATATAATGATACACACCACTGGGTATGCTGATGATATAATGATACACACCACTTGGTATGCTGATGATATAATGATACACACCACTGGGTATGCTGATGATATAATGATACACACCACTTGGTATGCTGATGATATAATGATACACACCACTGGGTATGCTGATGATATAATGATACACACCACTTGGTATGCTGATGATATAATGATACACACCACTTGGTATGCTGATGATATAATGATACACACCACTGGGTATGCTGATGATATAATGATACACACCACTGGGTATGCTGATGATATAAACAATTTTCAGTAAACATTTCGTTTTTTTGTTTACTTTATGTAAACCTATCCAATTTACGTTCTTATAACATAAATATAACATTTATATGTCGTCAATATGACGTTATTTCCATGACATCGTTACGTTATTATAATGTTATATTAACGTATAATTCCGGTATAAAAAGCTGCAATATATTGAGCTTTATATTTTAAACCTTGTAAAATTGTCGTAAAACTTGGAATAAGACAGTAAGCATGCTTTATTTATGAAAATATAGAAACAAATCAACAAAAACATAAACCACATGTCACCTAGCTATAATTCTTTGTCTTTCTAGAGAATGTAATTTAAGCTTTGATAATCTTTCTTCATATGACAGGTTTCTATTTTGGGGTATTAACTTTGTTATCCTCCGCTGGACGCATTCTAGTAAATTTATAACCATGATGTGGATATACTGTGACCAAAAGTGAAGTGCATATATATCTAAATGGAGCCTACCCAGAGCAAGATATATCTGAAGAACAATGAACTGATATCTTAATTATTACTAATGTTTCAATACATAAATCCCAGTGTTCTGTTTGCCTTATTACAAACATTTATTCATTGATTTTTGTTTGTTTTAAATTCTTACTAATCATAACTCCCAGATCCCTTTCACAATTCGACTTCATAATCTCAGCACCATGCATGCATCTAGCTTATATCTTGTAACTCGATCTATCGTCATTACCTATCCTTTAAACAAATAAAAAATAAAAAAAAAAATGACCTTACATTTTTACATACATGTAAACCTTACATTTGTCAGTATTAAACGGCATCCGCCAATCTTTTGACCATATTTCAGTACCCAATTTAGATCGTTCGATCGATCAATTTAGACCTCCTTGTATCATGTATCATCATACATGATGATATAATGATACACACTACTGGGTATGCTGATGATATAATGATACACACTACTTGTTATGCTAACATGCAGAACACTCTTAACTCTGTATTAGTCTCATGTCAGGACTTAGGTTTAATCATATCTCAGCAGAGGAAACAAAGATACTAAACGGGTGTCCACCCAGGCAGGGAGGAGCTGTTCACAAGATGCAACTGTATGATGGCTCCCAGCTTGACTATGTTAACAGATTCAAATACCTTAAAATTTGCCTTGTATTGTCCTTTTGTATTCAAACTCTGTCGTCAGTATAAAGAGAGGCTCCATAAGCCCTCTTGGAGATGTTGCAGGTTATCACTCAGGCTATGGTGCCAATGTTACAATTGTCAAAATGATGTACCTTGCATACATCAGATCTTTAGTGGATTATGCTGCACCTCTGCTTGTCTTGATGACTGAAAGAAAGCTTAAAGGGCTTGAAAACTTGCAGAACGAAGCCTTAAAGATAATCTTTGGATGCCCCTCGTACCACAAAGATACTTAACATGAGGAAGGAACTTAATATTCCGAGCGTTGTTTATTTATCGTGTTACTGAAATTAACTGTCAAATTGGTATAAAAATGCTAAGGCTAGCTCATCCAAACTCTTGCACAGAAGCCTTCCAGAATGTCTTTATTGAAGGTCAACATTGTTTCATGTGGCACTGTATCAAAAGCTTTGCTAAAGTCAAGGTACACAACATCACAATCCTTACCACTATCAACTGCCTCAACTATGATGGAATAAAAAGAGAGCAAATTTGTTAAACATGAACGGCCATGTGTAAAACCATGTGTTGCGACTTAACCCCATTGATTCTAAATCTTTGATTCCTTTGGTATAGCCATGCCCTAATTCAGCTTAATATAGAATCCACAATATAGTGAGCCTCTATCTTTTTAATCAGTCTTTTTTGTGGCACTGTATCAAAAGCTTATATTATGAGTGGGAAGTCCGTATAAACAACTGGGCCTCTACCCTCTTCAATCCGAACTATTTTCCTTGCTTCTTGCATTGAAATGTGTATAAGTCTCTAAACTGATATATATATATATATATATATATATATATATATATATATATATATATATATATATATATATATATATATATATATATATATATATATATATATATATATATATATATATATATATATATATATATATATATATATATATATATATATATATATATATATATATATATATATATATATATATATATATTGGTGTATACTGGCAGCAGGTTTTCTTTCAAACATGTTTCATTGAATATGACCGCATATTCTGTATTTATTATTTTCTGGTTTAGGGCTTCTATTCCTCTAACTATTTTCTTAGCATCAGGGCTTAATTGGAATAGGAGTTCTCCAAAACTCATTTTCGTACTTTTAAGGTGAAGAAAAGAAGTGATTTACTATAGAGTGTATTACACTTATTTGTATAATTTGCACGACGTTTCGAACCTCCATGGTTCATTCTCAAGTGAACAGATCTTACAATACTAGTTGATTTTATACCCGCATTAGGTCAGGTGATAATACAATGAAGGTGAAAAACATGGGGGGATACATAAGGGATAAACATAGGGGCTGCAGAAGGCTTATTGGCCCATACGAGGCATCTCCTATCTAAACACAAAGATTAATCCAGTGTAATTGGCCTATTATGTTGGATATTGTCTTCTGTGTTGGCATCGATATGTTCTTGTCTTGTCCTTACTCTCATGGTGGGTAGAGTAAATAGTTCCGTGATTTGGGTGTTCATGGTAGGTCGCTCTATTCTTATGTGAATTGCCTCAAGAATTTGTAATCATCTTGAATCTTGGGTTTTGTCTATTATGCAAGTATTCTTGTTCAACATTTCTCTTGTTAGAGTAATGTCATGGGCTTGTCTCATGTGATTCCTAGGGGCACCAGATTGAAGATGGCATGTCAAACGCCTCGTCAGCTTGGTCGACGTCATACCTATGTACTTACATTGAAGGTTACATCCTTCGTGGGGGCAAGTGTACATGTATACAACGCTTGACTGCTGTAGAGGGTTCTCCGTCGGCTTCGGGCTGTTTTTGATAAGGAGTTCGGAAGTCTTCTTGGTTTTGTAGAATATTATCAGGTTTATGTTTTGGTTAGGAGTAGTGCTTTTTACTCCTTTACGGATTATTTCTTTCATTATTCTTTCCTCTTTTATATGTTCACTGTGCATGGTTGATTTGTAATATAATTTTATTGGGGGTGTTGTGGTTTCTGTTCTAGGTTCTGATTTATACCAACGGTCCAAGTGTCTTCTTATAGCAGCGTTTATTTCCGCGTTGCTATATCCGTTGTTCACCAATACCTGAGTTACTCTTTCAAACTCTCTAATCACGTTGCTCCATTCAGAGCAGTGGGTAAGCGCTCGACGAATATAAGCATTGAGAACACTGGCTTTGTATCTTTGGGGGCACTCACTTCTACCGTTCAGGCATAATCCTATGTTGGTGGGCTTGGTATATACGTTGGTGCTTAAAGAGGTTCCTGTTTTTGTTATTAGTACATCCAAGAATGGCAGACTGTTATTTTCACTATTTTCATGTGTAAATCGGAGTACTGACTTTCTCTCTAGGTGTCTTTTTAGGTCAATTAGTTCATCTGAGTCTTTTACTATTACGAATATGTCATCTACATAACGGCAGTATACAGTTGGTTTTTGTCTGCTACTGAAGACCCTATCTTCGATGGTTCCCGTATAAAAATTCGCAAATAAAACTCCTAAGGGGGAGCCCATTGCTACTCCGTCTATTTGTAAATACATGTCTCCTTGTGGACTGATGAAAGGGGCTTCCTTTGTACATGCTTCGAGAAGACTTTTCAAGTGTGGCTCAGGTATGTCTAATTTGGGGGTGCTCTCGTCTCTGTATACTCTGTCCAGTATCATTCCTATGGTTGTGTCGACTGGGACGTTGGTAAAAAGGGATTCAACGTCCAGGGAAGCGATGATTCCATCGGGCTGGGTAGATTTGATCAATTCTAGGAAATCTGCTGATGATTGTAGACTAAACTTACTTGGAGTGTATGGAGTTAGGAGTTCATTGAGTTTCTTTGCCAGGTGATAAGTTGGGGTTGGTATTTGGCTGATTATAGGGCGTAGTGGGTTACCTGGTTTATGCGTCTTAACATTGCCGTAGGCATATCCTAAGCCATAGTCGCCTTGAAGTTTATTGAAATGCACACTACCTTTCTTTGCGTTGATTGCTGTAATTGTTTTGTTTACTTTCCGCTTAAGGTCTTCTACGGGGTTCCTCGTGATTCGTTGAAATTTGGAGTCGTCACTTAGGATGTCGCTAATTTTGTTCATGTATTCATGGGTAGGAATCAATACATATGCTGCTGTTTTGTCGGCTTTTCTTATTGTTACGTCTTTCAGATTTTTTAGTTGTTTCGCTGCTTCTTTGAGTCGTGGGGTTAAAATTGTAGATGAATATGTTCCTCGTTTTTTCCCTGCTTCTGCAAGTAGTTCAGCTTGAAGTGTGTCAGTGGTGATGACTTTTTTGTTGTCTTCTAGCTTATGGATATCGTCCAGAAGCATTTCGATTTCCAGGCGTTTTTGATGCATCTTTGGTTTAGATAAGAATTGACAATTTAGACCAAGATTTAAGAGGTCTCGTCGGTCCTGGGTAAGATCATAAGAAGTCAGGTTAAAGTAGCCATCTTTAGGACGAGGGATTTTTAGCTGTCCACCGTTTAGGGATGTTAACTTACGGAGTGTCTTTGTTTCTACAAGAGTTTTATGTTGTTGTTTCAGGTTAAATAGTTCACTGTTGATGGTTTGCTTGAGTTGGATAGGGATGTCGTACTGGGTCCATTTGTTTAACAGATGCTCCGCCTGCTCTATAAAGGTTTGGAGGGCTTCCTTCTTCTTGTTTAGTTGATGCCGAATGAGCTCTTGCCTATACCTATAGGTAAACTCTGTATTGCGGACTGCTGGGTCATGTGGGTTTATATTGGTGTATACTGGCAGCAGGTTTTCTTTCAAACATGTTTCATTGAATATGACCGCATATTCTGTATTTATTATTTTCTGGTTTAGGGCTTCTATCCCTCTAACTATTTTCTTAGCATCAGGGCTTAATTGGAATAGGAGTTCTCCAAAACTCATTTTCGTACTTTTAAGGTGAAGAAAAGAAGTGATTTACTATAGAGTGTATTACACTTATTTGTATAATTTGCACGACGTTTCGAACCTCCATGGTTCATTCTCAAGTGAACAGATCTTACAATACTAGTTGATTTTATACCCGCATTTGGTCAGGTGATAATACAATGAAGGTGAAAAACATGGGGGGATACATAAGGGATAAACATAGGGGCTGCAGAAGGCTTATTGGCCCATACGAGGCATCTCCTATCTAAACACAAAGATTAATCCAGTGTAATTGGCCTATTATGTTGGACATTGTCTTCTGTGTTGGCATCGATATGTTCTTGTCTTGTCCTTACTCTCATGGTGGGTAGAGTAAATAGTTCCGTGATATTTGGTGGGTAGAGTAAATAGTTCCGTGATATATATATATATATATATATATATATATATATATATATATATATATATATATATATATATATATATATATATATATATATGTATATATATATAATGTGTGTTAAGGGGGAGTGGAGTAACCTGCAGCACCAATGGGAAACACAGCCTGGCCAAATATCAATAAGTGTCTAGGGGAGTGAAAGGCTAACAAAAAATATTCCAGTTTACTGGGCATTAACATAACATAAAAAAGAATACAATCTATAAACTCACACTCAATGATTTATCCAGCTTGTCAAAGCTGGGCATGATCATCAACAGGTCTCAAAACTGCATACAATCAGCACTAGCTGACGCCAGGCTCTATCGTGGCGCAGTGGGACACTAGCGCCTATTATGCTGCTAATACCAATACAGGGTGGAGGTGGGGGTGTCACAAACATTAACAAATGAGGCATGAGGAACCAATATCATATACAGCACAATGGCATCACTTAAGATCCTCAGCTACCCACCTCACTAAGATATATAACAGCACCTATCACCTGTTATAAAGGATGCACAATGGTAGAATTGATCCATGGTATACATTACTGCAACATGACAAATATCTTAGCAGTCAAATGACACAAATAAGGTCACAAAACCCGGACCGTAGCGGCAATCACATGCGCTCGACTGAGAAAATCAAAGAGTGACCGCCCAGAGTCAGCTGACTCCTCTCCACATCACTGCCTAATACATTCCATCTATTAACTACTCTGACACTGAAAAAGTTCTTTCTAACATCCCAGTGGTTCATTTGGGTACTAAGTTTCCACCTGTGTCCCCTTGTTCGCCTAACACCCGTGTTAAACAGTTTATCTTTATGTACCCTATCAATTGCTCTGAGAATTTTGTAGGTAGTGATCATGTCTCCCCTTACTTTTCTGTCTTCCAGTGTCATGAGGTGCATTTCTCGCAGCCTGTCCTCGTAACTCATGCCTCTTAGTCCTGGGATTAGCCTATTGGCATACCACTAAACTTTTTCAAGCTTCGTCCTGTGCTTGACAAAGTGTGTGTGTGTGTGTACGTGTATAACACACGTACATATGTGGTACGTATGTACTACATAATTGTAAGGCGTTTGCTGAATTAGAAAAGTCGGCTAGCAGTCCACCCTTAACGACACAATTAACTCATTACATAAAAATACGTGGCTGTGCAACAGTGTGTGGGAATTGGGGAACTGGTGATCATTCAGACGACTGGTGAGGACCAACAATGACGTAGAAGGATGGCACCAGCGTCTGAATCAAAGGGCAGTGAGGGACAACTTGGCTTTATATATTTTAATCCCCTTACTGTACCGTGAGGCGTCCCTGGTAACCTTGCAATACCAACTGGTTTCTGATCAAAAGCTAAAGTCCAGTCGCTGCAAGGGCAATAAAGAGAAACAGGAACATTTGTGGAAGCTTTGGGACCGTTACGAGGAAAAACAGATAAGGAGGAACAGATTCCTCCTTATCTCCGAGGATAAAAACAGATTCCTTGAGGAACCTCACAGTTCCTCAAGGAATGTTCGCGTTTTATCCCAGGAAGTGCCTGAACTAGAATTATAAAACAGCAGTCTGTTTACTGGTTGTTATTTAACTTAAGTTACTTGTAAATGATAATGTAAAAATAGCCACTGAGAACTGATGAGTTGGCCAAGACTTTTGTTCGTAAAGAGGGAATTGATTACCAAGTTGGACTGCCTTTGAGCAGCCTGAGGGCAGCAATATCCCAGGAACATCAACTAAATTTCGGAGACTTGAGGCAAAGTGAAATTCACACCAGTTACTCCATCTATCATCATTCTATTATGCAGGAAGAACCGCACGTCTATGGGTCATCCAATAATGTTAGCAGACTTCTAGATTTTTTTTTTTTTTTGAGATATATACAAGAGTTGCTACATTCTTGTACAGCCACTAGTACGCGAAGCGTTTCGGGCAAGTCCTTAATCCTAAGGTCCCTGGAATACGATCCCCTGCCGCGAAGAATCGTTTTTTCATCCAAGTACACATTTTACTGTTGCGTTAAACAGAGGCTACAGTTAAGGAATTGCGCCCAGTAAATCCTCCCCGGCCAGGATACGAACCCATGACATAGCGCTCGCAGAACGCCAGGCGAGTGTCTTACCACTACACCACGGAGACTGCCTGATGTTACCACTGCTAGGCTTAGGCTCAGCTACAAGTACCTCTGGGAGTTTGTAACATCTGCTGATGTAGATTTGACTAAATTTAAACTCTGTCAGCAAAACTATTCGCATACATTATACAATGTATCTGTAATGTATCATTATGTAATGTATCTATATATATAATGTAATGTAGAGACATACATTCGTCATTATATAATGGAATGTGAAAAAATCGCGCAATTTAGAGATAACACCATCAATAGTGTCCAAGAAATGTGTAAGTACTTCATTCATAATGATGTGCTGCTCGAAATCTTAGCGAAGTATCCAAAATTTGCTTACTGTAAGTAATGCATGTACATGACTGTAAAGCTGCCGCCCAGTTGGGTGGGTGTGGAGCAAGACTAGTAACTGTGTGACTCACCATAGATGTAAAGTGCCTTGTATAGTGACTGTTGTGAGCCTCTTGTTGATCACTTGTGACACAAAAGATTATTGATGTGTGTATTTGTGTAGGTGATTAGATAGGTATGTGTATGTTGTGACGATAATCTCTTTCAAGAGAGATAACCACTGAAGCACACCTCACTTCTTTCCTGGATGACTGTGGGATATCAGCTGAATAACCAGAACATAATTTGTAGTCTCACATACAACCAAAGTGTACTTAAGCTCTGCCTTTCCTTTCCAAAGGTGTTTATTTTTATTTTTATTTTTTTATTTTTTTTTTTTGTTTGTCATCTTTGCCTGTTTTATACTCTTAATTATTTGTTCTTAGTTAATCCCCTTGTCACTAAACCTAGGGCTTTTTATTACCCTGTTAATTAACCATTACTAAGCTAATTATCTTCAAGATCATTTTTTTTATGATTATAATTTTTCTTATTATTTTTTATTTTACATTTATATTGTCAGTCTCTACTGATTTTTTGTTTTTTTATTTTATGTAACTTCTGTGTCCTCCCTGGCTATCTATTGGATCTTTATTTTACTTCTAAATTGTTACTATTTTATTGTATTTGCTTTTATTCTTGTGTTTTGCTTTATCGTGTATCTTGTATCGTGATCCCTCTGCATCTCTATGCACACTGATATTGATCCTGATCAAAATCTTCTGTCTCATATCTATACCAACCAGCACATTGATCATCATTATTGCAAGTATTTCACAGCACACCAGGCTAAAAACAAACTTCAAAATAGCACCTGTCTATCAGTTTATAACCAAAATGTTAGATCACTTGGTAAACATTTTGACGATTTAAATGCATTACTCACAGCAATAGGTACTAACCTATCGTTCATTATTTTAACAGAAACTTGGCTAAATAAAGACTATACCCAACTCTACAACTTAGCTGGTTATAAAGCCATTCATAACTGTAGGCCTAATAAAAAAGGTGGTGGCACAGCTATATATTACCGAGATACATTTATCTGCAACAGTGTTATTAGTGACAGAGATGACTACTGTGAATATACTTTTGCTCAGTTTTCAATTAAATCCCTTAAATCTTCTTTGACTATTGGAGCCATCTATAGATTTCCCAATACTAACATAGCTTCTTTCTCAGACAACCTAAGAAATCTTATTATAAACAACAATCTCAACAAAAACCACATCATTCTGGGAGGAGATTTTAATATTGACCTGGGTCAACAAAATTGCTCTCAAGTTGACTATTTCCTTAACAGCATGAACTCCTGTATGCTAATCCCCACTATCACCAAACCTACCCGAGTCACTCAAACATCAGCCACTACCTTGGACCACATATGGACAAACATAACAGCTCCCCTTGTATCTGGTATAATCTACGACAGAACAACTGACCACTATCCTACCTTTCTCATAGCGAACATGTACATAACACCACCAAAAAACAAGAAACTTTCATTTAGGCTACACAGTGAATCAGCTTTAGACAATCTTACAGAGGCACTTTACAATATTAACTGGGATTCTGAATTCAATAATACCCATGATATAAATTCATTAGCTAACCTCTTCATCTCCAAAACTCTAAGCCTCTACAACATTCATTGTCCCCTTCTTACCAAGCAAGTAACTGACAAAAGATTAAACAATCCATGGCTCACAAGTGGCATTCTCAACTCAATCAACAAGAAACATGAATATGAAAAGAAAGTTAGGATTGGCCTAGTTTCAAAGGAAGTAGCTAAAAGGTACTCATCAATGCTTACCAGTATCATAAGAAAGGCAAAACTTGCATATTATGTGAATAGATTCAATGAAGCAAAAGGCAACATGAAAAGCACTTGGAAAACAATCTCTAGTATCCTAGGAACTAAACAACACTCACATAACCAAATAAAACTCTACAAGGATGGGGGTATACCGTCAACTGACTTAGAAATGGCAAATAAATTTAATAGTTTCTTTTCATCGGTTGGTGCTAATCTTGCCAGTAAAATCCCACAGACTCAGACACATATTAACACATATCTCTCAGGCAGCTATCCAAACTCTCTTCTCCTTTCACCAATCAGCCCGGCAGATGTTGTGTCCATCATACATTCTCTAAAAACCAAGGCAGGGAACACCAGTGAAATTCCGTCCATTGTGTACAAGAGAGCCTCCCATGCCCTTGCCCCACCCATAGCACTACTGTTCAACAAATCTATAGAGTATCACACCTTCCCTGATATCCTCAAAAAAGCAAGAGTAACGCCAGTCCATAAAGGAGGCAATCCGGCGGACATAAACAATTATAGACCAATATCAAATCTACCCATTCTATCAAAAAATATTTGAAAAAATTATTTACAAACAGCTCTATTCCTACCTCGTAAAATTCGACATACTCAGCCCCTGCCAGTTTGGCTTCCGGTCCCAAAAGAGCACCAATGATGCAATCATTAGTCTCCCTGACATTATCTACTCAGCCCTTGACAAAAATGAGTTTCCGATTGGACTCTTCATTGACCTAAGAAAACCCTTTGATACTGTTAATCACAACTACCTCTTACTTAAACTCCAGCATTATGGAATCCGAGGCCTTGCCCTTGACTACATCCGATCCTATCTTAGTGACAGACACCAATATGTAACCATCAATGATACAACTTCTTCCACTCTACCAATTACCGTTGGAGTGCCACAGGGCAGCATCTTAGGACCTCTTCTATTTCTTATATATATAAACGATCTGCCTAATGTCTCTAATATTCTCAAACCTATATTGTTTGCTGACGATACTACCCTTATCTACTCAAACCTCAACCCACATACACTAAATAATGTTGTGAATAATGAATTAAAAAAAGTCCACTTATGGATGTCAACGAACAAACTAACATTAAACATCGAAAAGACTTACTACATCTTATTTGGAAGCAAATCATCAAATGCAATTCAGCTACAGATAGACAACATTAACATCAGTAATAAAAATGATGGCAAGTTTCTTGGCCTATTCCTAGACAAGAGACTCAACTTCAGCACCCACATTCAACACATAACTAAGAAAGTCTCTAAGACAGTTGGTATACTCTCCAAAATCAGATATTATGTTCCTAACTCTGCTCTCCTCTCACTATATTATGCACTAATCTACCCCTATCTTAATTATGGTATCTGTGCATGGGGGTCTACCACTGCAAACCACCTTAAGCCCATCATCACACAGCAAAAATCTGCTATCAGAATAATAACTAACTCTGCTTTCAGACAACACTCAGCTCCCTTGTTTAAATCCCTAAACTTGCTAAATATTAACTCCCTCCACACATTCTCTTGTGTCAACTACATTTACAAAACCCTGTTCTTAAATGCAAACCATGCTCTGAAACTCTCCCTGGACAGATGTAATAGGACCCATTATCACCACACCAGAAATAAATATCTCTTTGATATCCCCAGGGTCAAACTTAATCTGTGTAAACACTCTATGCAAATTAAGGGACCTAGTCTATGGAACTCACTCCCTAGTGAATTGAAAAACTGTAAAACTTTTGCCTTATTTAAAAGCAAAACCAAAAAGTACCTAACTTCATCTATTTAGTTTCCTACACTGAGCTTTAAATTTGCTCTGTACCTAGTGTTACCCAATCTCCTAATTTTTATGTAATATCAAACAACCTTATCATTGTGTTCATTGCTGTCTTCTTTTATGTGCTAGCCATATGCTGTATTGTGACTACCAATTTTTGTCAACTACCATTCAAGCTGTCATTGCAATCAATCTTATATTGTTTCTGCTGTATTGTGCCTACCAATTTGTTGTCAACTACCATTTTAAGCTGTCATTGCAATCAATCATAGCTACCTATGTGCTTTAATATACTGTACCTATAATTTTCTCTCATCTTTTTTTTTTCATTCCATGTAATCTGTTATCATTTTTTTGTCTATAAATTTTGCAAGTATTTACCTCCTTAAAATTTTCTTAGATTAAGGACCTGCCCGAAACGCTGCGCGTGCTAATGGCTTTACAAGACTGTAATTACCATATTTGTATCCTCACATTCCTTTGTACATTCTTGTATATGCATAAATAAAAAAATAAATATAAAGATTGAACCTGCTCTTCCTCTACTTTAAGTTACGCCCCAGATACAAGTATAAGATGCTACATTCAAGATACGTCACCAGTAGCACAAAACGTTTTGACCAGGAGGCAAAACGTATCCACGATCCCCCTACTCCACACACCCTCCACGCGCCGGCTCGTCAGTCAAACCAGCTAACTACCCTTCACCAGCTTGCCTGCTTCTGATTGGTGACTCGCCAGCCACGCACCTGCAACTGCACCTCAGCGCCCTCTACACGAATCGACGTCTGAGCCTGACTAGCTATCCACTTCAGAATATTCCTTGTGCTCTTACGGATGACATCTCTCTCTGGCATACTCGCTCATTAGCTCGTATACGAAGGGAGGTTTCAGCCATAGCCGATATTCTCAGCTCCATTTTAACATTGTATTTTGTATTTCACATTGTTTTTTAATTTTCTTTATTATTTAACTGTAATTTAACTTCCCGAGATTTGTCTATTTTCATTTGTTTAAAGTAAATATATTAAAGTTTCATTGTTCATATTTTGCGTTTTACGTGTTCCTCCCTCTAACTTATCACAGACAACAGGCAAGCAGTCTATAATTTTGTTTAAAGTGTGACCAGGCTTTGACACCTGCCATTGGAGGACTGCCGAACATCAACACTCCAACACTTTCCCGTCACATTTTAATGGGGGCCTGTCCTAGGAGCTTCACTCGGGTACTAGTACCAGAACGTCAATTTGTGGTAAGCGTACTTCACTTTGCTAAAGTAGCCTTTCAATATTATCATTAATTTTTATATGGTGCTGTGTGTATTGTGCATTCCGAGAGTAGCATATGGTGAGTGAGATAACTTTGGATTACGTGGTGACTGTAGGCGCCGCAGTCATTCTCTTAATTGGTCATCTCTCCCTCCGTGTTATTACTAGTGTTTACCACCTTTTGTCCCTAGGATATTTCTCATATTTTCGGCAGATCATCATTTTGGTACCCTGGTACTTTGATTTGTCTCTGGGTCAAAACACGTGATCTTCTGCAATCCGACCGAAGGAGGAAAAGAGGGCCATAGTTCCTCTAGAACGGTTTACGTTGCCGAGTTGGGACCTCGGCAGCCGTTCTCGTCACCAGTTGACACTCGCGCCCCTACACGTCGGTCAGAGATAATGATATTTACTTAGGTAGGGAATTAGCTTTTTTACAGAGCACAAAGTTCGCTAATTCTGTAAGTATCGTATTCATTTGGTGGGAAACCCTTGCTTATGTCCTTTAGAGACTCGGTAAGGTATGCCTACATTCCTGGACTACCTAATTCATTTTTGGAGCAATTAAATGTTTCATTTGTTTTAGAAACTGTTTCACTTATTTAGTAGGATTTTCTTGCCCTTATTCTCTTACATTGAGTACCGGGTACAAGATTTCCTGCGACTTTGACTAATCATTTACCATGCTATAATTAACTTTAATTGTTAAAGATTAAAATTCCACAGGATAGTTACCAGTTGCCACGTTATCCTGTTTCTGACATTTGCCATATCACAACTATATTCGTGTACATTTATTTGCTATCTTTCACTGTTTCGTCTCCAAGCTTTCCGCAACGATCCAGCTGGTGAAATAGGGACATTATGTCGTGCCAAGAGGACTGAATTACAAACTCTTGCACACGAGTATCACCTAGATGTTCCCCATGGAGCCAACAAATGAAATGCATAACCTAATCATGGATTACCTCTTAGAAGAAGGGAAAATTGACTGACACTCACGAAACTTATTCTATTGCAGATAAAACTGATTTGGCGACTATGGAACTCGAACTAGAACTCGCCAAGCTCGAAAGGGAGCAGAGAAAAGAGGAAGCTGCAATCAGGAAAGAACAAGAAAGAGAAGCCGCCTTGAGGAAAGAAGCCTCCTTAAGGAAAGAGCAAGAAAGAGAGGCGGCCCTAAGGGAACGAGAGGCAGCCTTGAGGAAAGAACAGGAACGTGAGACAATAATACTCTGTGAGCGTGTGAGAGTACAGCTTGACGCAAAATATCGTCACCTGGAGATGCAACGCGAGCATGATAAACGGCAAGCTGCTTTGGCTATAGAATGTCGTCAACAAGAACTCGCGTTGGAAACTACGCACCTCACTCAACGCCAGCAAGCTACCGCCAGTCTTCCCGTAAGTTTCAATGTCTCCCATGCAAGTAAGTTAATGCCACCATTCGTTGAGACAGAGATCGACGTCTTTTTTACCACCTTTGAAACCCTAGCTAATCAACTTAGCTGGCCTGTTGACCAATGGTCCACCCTTCTCGGAGTGCATCTTACAGGTAGAGCTGCAGTTACTCTCGGTACCTTAGCGTCTGAGAATGACTACCAGACCCTGAAGCAAGCAGTGTAGGACGCCTACCTTCTCTCCACCGAAAGCTACCGACGAAAATTCCGTGACCATCTTAAGGCAAGTACCACCACCACCTTTCTAGAATTTGCCAATACAAAGAAAATATATTTTATGAAATGGCTGGAAGCAGCACATGTCTCTACATTTGCAGAACTCGTCAACCTCATGCTAGTTGAGGAATTCTTGACGTGTTCCCCCTTCCGTCCGTTTATATTTAGCAGATAAAGAAGAAACCGACTACATCAAATGTGCGAAGTCGGCTGACACCTACAGCCTCGTCCACCGGCTGACACCAGAACCACCTTCCAGTAAGAAGTCTTGGTACAGTTACGATAAAGTGAGTACAGTTCAAGCGAGCGAGCAATTGTATTGCAAACTCTATGGACATACCATAGACAGATGTGTGAAGGCTCAATACAAGAGCAATGAATCTACTAAACCCAAACACTCCTCCTAAGTCCGGAAAGCCTGTAATGAATGTTGGTGTTAATGATCTTTCTCTCTTCAGTAAACTCTCTCTCTTCAGGGGGAGCCGGTCGGCTGAGCGGACAGCACGCTGAACTTGTGATCCTGTGGTCCCAGTTTCGATCCCGGGCGCCGGCGAGAAACAATGGCCAGAGTTTCTTTCACCCTATGCCCCTGTTACCTAGCAGTAAAATAGGTACCTGGGTGTTAGTCAGCTGTCACGGGCTGCTTCCTGGGGGTGGAGGCCTGGTCGAGGACCGGGCCGCGGGGACACTAAAAAAAAGCCCCGAAATCATCTCAAGATAACCTCAAGATAACCAACGGTACAGATTCGGAGGGAAGTTTCAAATTGAAGATCTTGAGGAACACAGCGGCTCTTCAGTCCATTATCATAAAGTCGGCTGTGCCTAACGTCGCCTACACCGGGGAAACCGTCCTTGTCACTGACCTCACTGCTACCACTCCTTATCCTCTCGCCAGAGTCCACCTGGATTGTCCCTTCGTGACTGAAGTTCAAGTCGCCATCAGGGAAAAGCCTTTTCCCATGCCTGGAGTGCAACTTCTCCTTGACAACGACTTGGCAGAAGATCTGTAACCGCCCAACCTGATCATCACGAACAAACCCCAGGTGTGTACTTCTGTAACGGATAATCCCATCTTTGAATATGTTCCAACAGAGGTTAAAGAGGGTGATAGTTTCTCCTCCGGTTTTGGTGACCACCCGTGCACAAGCTGCACGCCCACAACCAGCTGACTCTACTGCTACCGCTGTCTCTAAAGACCCTCAGAATCTACCTCCAAATCTTACCAAGTTGGAGTTCCGTAAGTTACAGAGGGAAGATCAATCATTAACACCATTATTCTTTCAGGCTGAGACTCAACCTGACAGTATCCCTAGGTTCTTCCTAGAGAATGAGTTGCTCTACCGCAGATACAGACCCAGCAAGCTGGAGGATGACGATTGGGCCAATGTCGAACTAGTGATTCCCACCAGCATACGGCCCGATATTCTACACCTGGCCCACGGAGCTCTTTCTCACTATGGCTTCAACAAAACCTTCCACGGAATCAGACAAGACTACTACTGGCCAGGTATGGTAAAAGACGTAAAGAAATGCGTACGAGAGTCATATATGTCAGATGGCAGGTAAACCTAACATCTCTATTCCCCAGGCTCCTTTGAAACCCACCCAGGTGCCTGCGGAACCTTTCAACTCATCATAGACTGTGTTGGTCCTTTACCCCGGACCAGTTCTGGCAACGCCTATATAACTATCATGTGTCCTACCACCAGGTTTCCCATAGCAGTTCCAGTAAAGAACATTACGGCTGCTACAGTGGTGAAACGCCTATTGAAGATCTTCACCCAGTATGGATTTCCAAGAGAGGTTCAAAGTGACTGTGGCGCCAACTTCACCAGTGATCTCTTCAAGAAGACTCTGGAGGAGTTCAACACCACACAGGTACTGTCCAGCCCCCATCCTGCTTCACAGGGTTCTCTTGAACGTAGTCATCAGACTATTAAAGCACTCCTAAAGAAATTCTGCAATGAGACTTTGAAGGACTGGGATAGACAACTTGATCTCATAATGTGCAATTTTTCGAGGTCTCCCCAATGAGTCGCTAGGAGTTTCTCCTTATGAGATGCTCTACAGACGTAAGTACCGTACTCCTCTCAAAGCTTTCAAGGACTCTCTACGTAATGCCACCTTCAGTGACCATCAGAATGTGCCTCGGTGTCTTCAAAACCTAAAACACATTCTAGAGTCCGTAAATTTGCTAATGACAACCTAGTGAAAGCCCAGGAGAGGATGAAGACTCATTTTGACCAGAGTAGCAAATTAAGGAAATTTAAACCAGAGACTTCGTATTGGCATACCTTCCTATCCCAGGTTCTCCATTGAAAAACAAATTTTCAGGACCCTACCGTATCAAGGAGTGCAGGAACAACTACGTTCTTGAGACTTCAGATAGGCGGCGGACGAGCCAGCTATGCCACGTCAACCTCCTGAAGCAGTATCAAGGTATTCCCCCACTGTGCTGATATCTTTTTTTTTTTTTTTTTTGAGATATATACAAGAGTTGTTACATTCTTGTACAGCCACTAGTACGCGTAGCGTTTCGGGCAAGTCCTTAATCCTATGGTCCCTGGAATACGATCCCCTGCCGCGAAGAATCGTTTTTTCATCCAAGTACACATTTTACTGTTGCGTTAAACAGAGGCTACAGTTAAGGAATTGCGCCCAGTAAATCCTCCCCGGCCAGGATACGAACCCATGACATAGCGCTCGCGGAACGCCAGGCGAGTGTCTTACCACTACACCACGGAGACTGTCTGTCCCTACATCTAAAGGTCCATACCTCCACAGTGAAACCTTCCCTGCTTCTCCCGAAAGCATTAACACTGAATTGGTGCTTTCCAAATCGGAAATCCTACCTGATCTTCATCCCAATTTACATTACTATAATAGTGCTCCTTTGCCATGTTCTAATCCTATTCTCACCTCGCCAGATATCGCGAAGCCTTTCATCCTCCATGTCGACGCCAGTGGTATCGGCATCGGGGGTGACCTAATGCAACAACGAAGTGAGGAGAATCTACCTGTTAGCGACTACAGCTACAAGGAACCACCGCACAATTGACGGGGAGCTACTCATCGTCCTGCACTTTCAGCACTTCGAACCATACCTGAAAAGTGCTCGGTCTACCACCATCTACGCAGACCACAACACCCTACACTTCCTGCAGCAAGCCCAATTCAACAATCGACGGCTTCTACAATGGGCTTGATATCTGCAGAAATTCAACCTGGAGATCTCTACATTAAGGGGTCTGACATCATCATAGCAGACGCCCTCTCCAGAGTAAAAAAAAAACGGCGGGAAACGCTGGCGGGTGGCACCGCCTCCGACACTGCTGCTGAAAATTCGTGTTAATTTCGTCTCCACTCAACGTTGCATGGCCTAACTGCTGCCCAGCGCGAGTTAAGTGCATGGAGACTTAATATGCCATAACTCACAGTGAACCCTAACAGTAATCAACCAAAATTAACCATTTTTCGCCTGCCTATCTACGACCCTTCTGCCAAGCGTTCCCCATACGCCTATCCCTACTATAATTCATCAAGTATCTACCTTTAGAAACACTACCAAGAATCTATCGCTGGAAACATGCCCAAACATAACAACAAGCAAGGTAGGGGTGCCTCTCGCTCTGGATCCATTACTCCTAGAGATCTGAATGGAACACTGGCAACGCTGCAACCCTCGCCGATGTTAGTAAACACAGCATCCGCTCCCCCTCCTCACTCCCCCCTTTCAACTCACCTCGAATCTCTAGCTGTAGAATTCATTCAATCTATGGCTCCCTGTCTAAACTTCAAACCTCTCAGAAGTAACCCATGGCTTCAGAAACTGCACAACCTTGTGCAAATGCAATCTGAAGCTATTTCGGCCCTCCAAGCCACAGTCACCCGACAACAACAAACCATAGACCGCCTCCTTGAATCGTCGACGAACAACAACCAAGAAATTCTCAACTTACAATCTGTTGCAAATGGTGCAATGGATCAAATACATAAGATTCAGGCCGAGGAAACCCTCTCAGCTCAAAGTGACCTCCTTCAAAAGCTGGAAAAACAGATCAATCTCCTTCAGATTCACCAGGCGGCTTCCGAAGATAACCAAGAGCAACGGGTCCATAGAATTACCCAAGTCGGCCCAAATCAGGCCAAAACTACCCAAATCGTCCTAGCATTACGTAAGTAATGAAGAAATATGGTATATTTACTTACTATAATGTTGGTGCTACACGTAGAATATGATCAAACCTATTTTTACTCTGAAATAATCTAATTTCATAACGAAATAAGACGTAAATATGTGAGAGGTGACGCCATAGGAAGTCGACGGTCCAAGCGACAATTGTGTGGAGCGACTTATCCAAGATATATGGTCGCCTGGAGAGTGTTTGCTGCCATAACAGCCTCCTGTACACAGTGATCCAGTCGTCGTATTTCATGGCTCAAATTGTCGCAAATTTAATTGGTAATATTAACAAGTAGAATGTGTATTTATAATAATATTTTTCATAAACAGCCACAAAATATTTAATATTTATTAAAAAAAAGTGTCTGGAAGTTAAATCAATTCCACATGACAATAAATTTGTTATATAGATACTAGCGTTATTCGTTGGTATGCGTTCGCTATTTAAACTACTCCAGTCCTTTTCGTTCATAGAACACCGAACCCTACACGCTCTCTGATATATTGCTTAATTAACAAATATTCACAAATAAAGCTTATATTTATATATGTTATCAGAAAGGCAGATATAAAATAGTTTGTGTTAATGCATCACAGAGATTATACCTTATTAGAGAGGAAAAATATTCATATTTTAAACAAGGCTTCTTGGCCGACGCTCTCCCTTTCGATGGGAACTATGACCTTTTGAAAATCAATGTTAATTGAATCTATATATTGTAAAAAACGAAGTTTTTAATGTCATCAGAAAGACATATAAGCTGCATGTTAATACTTTGGTATAAATATAACTGAAGTGAAAGTGAAGATATATGCCTTTTTATAGTTACTTGATGGCTCGCTCAGGGAGTGTGAAGGCCTGCACACAAGCCAATCAATTTTATAATTAATGTACATATATGCAAAGTAACGTCAAAGGTTTTTATTTCAGAATAAAGACAGATGTAGACGATAATGTAAATACATTTCAAGGAAAACATATCTTAAATGAAAGCAAAGATATGGTCAAATAAATAGGCAATACCACACCATCGCCAGTGTCCGGACACATGAATATTCGCATTAGGTAGGTGAAAGGAAATGTACCCAACCATTTCCATTTACGCGACCAGTTTCCGTTCTTATGTTCTTACATTTATTGAAATTTATCATCATCATCATTTACAGAAATAAATTAACATAAAAATGTAGTAATTTTAATACACAAAACAGAAGTAGATATGTATGTAAATTATGACGCAGGATAGGATCACTATTGCAGAACTATTCGCATACTTTGCGTCATTATATACAGTACTGGAATTTAAAAAAAATCGCGGAATTCAGAGATAACACCATCATTGGTGTCCAAGAAAAGTGTAAGTACTTCATTTATAATGATGTGCTGCCCGAAATCTTAGCGAAGTATCTAAAATTTGCTTACTGTAAGTAATTCATGCAAATGATTGTAAAGCCGTCGCCCAGTTGGGTGGGTGTGGAGCACATGACTGTTAAGCTGCCGCCCAATTGGTTGGGTGTGGAGCACATGACTGTAAAGCTGCCGCCCAGTTGGGTGGGTGTGGAGCACATGACTGTTAAGCTGCCGCCCAGTTGGGTGGGTGTGGAGCACATGACTGTAAAGCTGCCGCCCATTTGGGTGGGTGTGGAGCACATGACTGTTAAGCTGCCGCCCAGTTGGGTGGGTGTGGAGCACATGACTGTTAAGCTGCCGCCCAGTTGGGTGGGTGTGGAGCACATGACTATAAAGCTGCCGCCCAGTTGGGTGGGTGTGGAGCACATGACTGTTAAGCTGCCGCCCAGTTGGGTGGGTGTGGAGCACATGACTGTTAAGCTACCGCCCAGTTGGGTGGGTGTGGAGCACATGACTGTTAAGCTGCCGCCCAGTTGGGTGGGTGTGGAGCACATGACTGTAAAGCTGCCGCCCAGTTGGGTGGGTGTGGAGCACATGACTGTTAAGCTGCCGCCCAGTTGGGTGGGTTTGGAGCACATGACTGTTAAGCTGCCGCCCAGTTGGGTGGGTGTGGACCACATGACTGTAAAGCTGCCGCCCAGTTGGGTGGGTGTGGAGCACATGACTGTTAAGCTGCCGCCAAGTTGGGTGGGTGTGGAGCACATGACTGTAAAGCTGCCGCCCAGTTGGGTGGGTGTGGAGCACATGACTGTTAAGCTGCCGCCCAGTTGGGTGGGTGTGGAGCACATGACTGTTAAGCTGCCGCCTAGTTGGGTGGGTGTGGAGCACATGACTGTAAAGCTGCCGCCCAGTTGGATGGGTGTGGAGCACATGACTGTTAAGCTGCCGCCCAGATGGATGGGTGTGGAGCACATGACTGTTAAGCTGCCGCCCAGTTGGGTGGGTGTGGAGCACATGACTGTTAAGCTGCCGCCCAGTTGGGTGGGTGTGAAGCACATGACTGTAAAGCTGCCGCCCAGTTGGGTGGGTGTAGAGCAAGACTAGTAATTGGACGACTCACCATAGATGTAAAGTGCCTAGTATAGTGACTTGTGAGCCTCTTGTTGAATCACTTGTGATACAAAGATTATTGATGTGTGTATTTGTGTGGCTGATTGAATATGTATGTGAATGTATATGTATGTATATGTATATATGCAATTGACGATCACGAAACAATAATCATTTGTATGCGGAAAATTCCATATTTCATTTCTCTGGATTTACCGCATATGTATATATATGTACATGTATGTATGATTATGTGTACATGTATATATAACATTAATAAGAGGAAATGAAGATGAAGAAATGATAAAAAGAATGGCAATAGTGGATAGTAGTAACACACTTAAGAATTATTCAGTAATAAATACAAACTCGTCCTTCACCTATGATAAAGGAAAGTCAACTTGGAAGGATTCAATTTACATGAGATTAAGATTAGGATACAAATATATCTGGCAATACGGAGTTGATGTCAGTGAAAAAGATAAGGTTATGCGCACGCCCACACCTTAGAACAATATGTATTAGAGTGTCAACTTATTGATAACTATAGAAATAAGGAAATAAGTAATGTACCACATCAAATTGTTTGTATGTGTGATAATGGTATGATAGACAGTATACTTAGGAGCTACAAAAATTTTGCCCCAAGAGTGTAACAATTGTATGCTGTACTTACTATATTAACCTGCAATGTTAAATGGGATTCTTGTAATGTTAATTGTCTATTTGTACTTACTGAATTTGTGCGCCCCTTGAGGGACTTGAAGTAGAGGGGGTAGAAATAGCCTAAGCTACTCCATCCCTTTCAGATGTATTTTTTTCTTGTCTCAATAAACATACTTGAACTTGAACTGTAAATATTTGTGGCTTCCTGACCATAAAGTTACCGCCGCAGTCGAGGGTAAGAGACCGGATGTACCCAGTATACAAGCCGCACTAGCTATTAGTTCATAAAAGCTGACAACTTACCCAGATAAACATTACTTCCTAATTATATATATATATGCAAATAATACAATTAAAATGTTTAAAACGTGATTATATATATGTATCATGTGGACAGTTTTTAATGTAATTTTTTCTCCTGATATTCGGGTTCTTTATTATGCTTCATCTTGAGGCAAAGCCCAATACCTTACGCCATATTGATGCTCTGTCTACAGATCATTCTCTCTCTCTCTCTCTCAAATCATATACATTGATGGTTTCCTACACCGCCACACGGGTGCAGCTGCAAGTGCAGTTGCCTCTACCCATCAGACAGAACTATTTGCCTTGCTTGTTACACTAAAATGTGTACAAGTGTGTGTGTCTATGTATGTATTAACACGATGTACTGAACGGGGTGAGAATAGCTTGAGCTACCTCATCCATTTGTGTGTATTTTACCTCAATAAACTTATTTCAATTTCAATTTCAATTCAAGTCTCCAAACTTGATGCATTAATTGTAAGTGATTTTCTACCATCCTGCATTAATTGTAAGTGATTTCTATCATGCTTAATTGCGCGCAACTCTCTAAGACACAATTGTAACATGGCCGTGTCTGAAGCTAGACAGAAAACACAACATTATTAGTAATGGTAACATAAGCCATTTCATGTGAATTCCATCTTCGTTGACCTCCGAAACTTGAGGAATGGTCCAGAAAATAGCTACTAAAGTTTAAGTCAAGTGTGAAGATACTTTAGTTGATACTTAGATACTTCCAATAAGTGTAAACATAAGTGCTGACGATGCTACCTTCCTCTATTCAGACCCCAACCCAAACGCACTATATAATAATGAAAATAATAGATTTAAAAAGTCCACTCATGGATGTAAACTAACAAAATCACACCAAACATAAAAAAGACCGACTACTATTTTTGTTCGAAAGTAAATCCTGAAACCAAATTCAACTTCAGATACACAATGTTAACATTAGCAATAATGATTATGGAAAGTTCCTTGACCTATACATAGACAAGAGACTGAACTTCAGCATCCACATACAACACATATGTGAGTGGTGAGAGAGAGAGAGAGAGAGAGAGAGAGAGAGAGAGAGAGAGAGAGA
The DNA here is from genome assembly GCF_040958095.1 of Procambarus clarkii. Taxonomy (NCBI): domain Eukaryota; kingdom Metazoa; phylum Arthropoda; class Malacostraca; order Decapoda; family Cambaridae; genus Procambarus; species Procambarus clarkii. The sequence continues at coordinate 33,230,781 of NC_091186.1, read as the reverse complement.
GAGAGAGAGAGAGAGAGAGAGAGAGAGAGAGAGAGAGAGACAGAGACAGAGACAGAGAGAGTGAGAGAGTATTCACCTAGTTGTGCAGGCGCGGGTTGAGCTCTGCTCATTCGGCCCGCCTCTCAACTGTCAATCAACTATTACTGACTAACTAATTTTTTTCTCTCGCACACACACACACACACACACACACACACACACACACACACACACACACACACACACACACACACACACACACACACACACACACACACACAAACAATAGACCGGGTAAACAAGGATAAACTATTCAACACGGGTGGGACGCGAACAAGGGGACACAGGTGGAAACTGAGTACCCACATGAGCCACAGAGACGTTAAAAGGAACTTTTTCAGTGTCAGAGTAGTTAACGGATGGAATGCATTAGGCAGTGATGTGGTGGAGGCTAACTTCATACACAGTTTTAAATGTAGATGTGATAGAGCCCAGTAGGCTCAGGAATCTGTACACCAACTGATTGACAGTTGAGAGGCGGGACCAAAGAGCCAAAGCTCAACCCCCGCAAGCACAAATAGGTGAGTACAAATAGGTGAGTACACACACCAGGAAGCAACCCGTAGCAACTGTCTAATTTCCAGGTACCTATTTACTGCTCGGGGACATCACATTAACATTTACAGAGAGTAGGGAATTAATTAGGTATCTGGGAGCTAGTTAACTGTTGTGGGATGTATATCTTGAGGTACTGTATACAATGTTCACAACAGAGCAATGTATAATCATTTCATTGTATACAACACATTGAGAAAGAATGAAGGTTAGATCCGAAAATTATTGTGTGGCTCTCTCATGACTTGTTTCCGGCGCGAAGAGTTGTGAATTTACATGAAAATGTACCAACAAAATCTTGTTACATAGCAGTAGGAGTAACATTTACTCCCTAGGTCCACGAGTCTAGAGCGCTGTCCACTCGGCCACCACCTCCCTTATGAGAGGGAGAGAGTGAGTGTGTGTGTGTGTACTCACCTAATTGTGCTTGGGGGGTTGAGCTCTGGCTCTTTGGTCCCGCCTCTCAACTGTCAATCAACTGATGTACAGATTCCTGAGCCTACTGGACTCTATCATATCTACATTTGAAACTGTGTATGGAGTCAGCCTCCACCACATTACTGCCTAATGCATTACATCTGTTAACTATTTTGACACTGAAAAAGTTCTTTCTAACGTCCCTCTGGCTCATTTGGGTACTCAGTTTCCACCTGTGTCCCCTTGTTTGCGTACCACCCGTGTTAAACAGTTTATCTTTATCTACCTTGTCAATTCCTCTGAGAATTTTGTAGGTAGTGATCATGTCTCCCATACTCTTCTGCCTTCTAGTGTCGTGAGGTGCTTTTCTCGCAGCCTTTCTCCGTAGCTCATGCCTCTTAGTTCTGGGACTAGCCTAGTGCCATATCTCTGAACTTTTTCAAGCTTCGCGTTGTGCTTGACAAGGTACGGACTCCATGCTGGGGCCACATACTCCAGGATTGGTCTTACATATGTGGTATAGAAGGTTCTGAATGATTCCTTACACAGGTTCCTGAAGGCTGTTCTGATGTTAGCCAGTCTCGCATAATCACACACTCACGTGTGTGTGTGTGTGTGTGTGTGTGTGTGTGTGTGTGTGTGTGTGTGTGTGTACTCACCTAGTTGTACTCACCTAGTTGTGTTTGCGGGGGTTGAGCTCTGGCTCTTTGGTCCCGCCTCTCAACCGTCAATCAACAGGTGTACAGATTCCTGAGCCTATCGGGCTCTGTCATATCTACACTTGAAACTGTGTATGGAGTCAGCCTCCACCACATCACTTCCTAATGCATTCCATTTGTCAACTACTCTGACACTAAAAAAGTTCTTTCTAATATCTCTGTGGCTCATTTGGGCACTCAGTTTCCACCTGTGTCCCCTAGTACGTGTGCCCCTTGTGTTAAATAGACTGTCTTTATCTACCCTATCAATCCCCTTCAGAATCTTGAATGTGGTGATCATGTCCCCCCTAACTCTTCTGTCTTCCAGCGAAGTGAGGTTTAATTCCCGTAGTCTCTCCTCGTAGCTCATACCTCTCAGCTCGGGTACTAGTCTGGTGGCAAACCTTTGAACCTTTTCCAGTTTAGTCTTATCCTTGACTAGATATGGACTCCATGCTGGGGCTGCATACTCCAGGATTGGCCTGACATATGTGGTATACAAAGTTCTGAATGATTCTTTACACAAGTTTCTGAATGCCGTTCGTATGGTGGCCAGCCTGGCATATGCCGCTGATGTTATCCGCTTGATATGTGCTGCAGGAGACAGGTCTGGCGTGATATCAACCCCCAAGTCTTTTTCCTTCTCTGACTCCTGAAGAATTTCCTCTCCCAGATGAGACCTTGTATCTGGCCTCCTGCTCCCTACACCTATCTTCATTACATTACATTTGGTTGGGTTAAACTCTAACAACCATTTGTTCGACCATTCCTTCAGCTTGTCTAGGTCTTCTTGAAGCCTCAAAAAGTCCTCTTCTGTTTTAATCCTTCTCATAATTTTAGCATCGTCCGCAAACATTGAGAGAAATGAATCGATACCCTCCGGGAGATCATTTACATATATCAGAAACAAGATAGGACCGAGTACAGAGCCCTGTGGGACTCCACTGGTGACTTCACGCCAATCGGAGGTCTCACCCCTCACCGTAACTCTCTGCTTCCTATTGCTTAGATACTCCCTTATCCACTGGAGCACCTTACCAGCTACACCTGCCTGTCTCTCCAGCTTATGTACCAGCCTCTTATGCGGTACTGTGTCAAAGGCTTTCCGACAATCCAAGAAAATGCAGTCCGCCCAGCCCTCTCTTTCTTGCTTAATCTGTGTCACCTGATCGTAGAATTCTATCAAGCCTGTAAGGCAAGATTTACCCTCCCTGAATCCATGTTGGCGATTTGTCACGAAGTCCCTTCTCTCCAGATGTGTTACCAGGTTTTTTCTCACGATCTTCTCCATCACCTTGCATGGTATACAAGTCAAGGACACTGGCCTGTAGTTCAGTGCCTCTTGTCTGTCGCCCTTTTTGTATATTGGGACCACATTCGCCGTCTTCCATATTTCTGGTAGGTCTCCCGTCTCTAGTGACTTACTATACACTATGGAGAGTGGCAGGCAAAGTGCCTCTGCACACTCTTTCAGTACCCATGGTGAGATCCCATCTGGACCAACAGCCTTTCTAACATCCAGATCCAGCAGGTGTCTATTGACCTCCTCTCTCGTAATTTCGAACTCCTCCAAGGCCGCCTGGTTTACCTCCCTTTCTCCTAACACAGTGACCTCACCCTGTTCTATTGTGAAGACCTCCTGGAACCTCTTGTTGAGTTCCTCACACACCTCTCTGTCATTCTCTGTATACCTGTCCTCGCCTGTTCTAAGTTTCAATACCTGTCCTTTCACTGTTGTTTTCCTTGTGATGTGACTGTGGAGTAGCTTTGGTTCGGTCTTGGCTTTGTTTGCTATATCATTTTCAAAATTTTTCTCTGCTTCTCTTCTCACCCTGACGTACACATTTCTGGTTCTCTGGTATCTCTCTCTGCTTTCTGGTGTTCTGTTATTCCGGAAGTTCCTCCACGCCTTTTTGTTCAGTTTCTTCGCTTCCATACATGCCCTATTATACCATGGATTCTTCTGTTGCTTCTCGGATTTTTCCCTTTGGGCCGGGATGAACCTGTTTACTGCCTCCTGACACTTTTGGGAAACATAGTCCATCATACCCTGTACAGACTTGTCTCTGAGGTCTGTGTCCCAAGGTATTTCACTTAGGAAACTTCTCATCTGTTCATAATTCCCCTTTCGGTATGCCAGCCTTTTGATTCCTAGTTCTTTTTGGGGAGAGATAAGTCCTAGCTCTACCAGGTACTCAAAATTCAATACACTGTGGTCACTCATTCCCAAGGGCGCTTCCATCTTAACTTCCCTTATATCCCATTCATTTAGGGTAAATATCAAATCAAGCATTGCTGGTTCATCTTCTCCTCTCATTCTTGTTGGTTCTTTGGTGTGCTGGCTTAGAAAGTTTCTTGTTGCCACGTCCAGCAGCTTAGCTCTCCATGTTTCTGGTCCTCCATGCGGGTCTCTGTTCTTCCAATCTATCTTCCCATGGTTGAAGTCTCCCATAATTAGTAGTCCAGATCCATTCCTGCTAGCAACAGAAGCTGCTCTTTCTATTATGTTAATGGTGGCCATGTTGTTTCTATCATATTCCTGTCTAGGTCTTCTGTCATTTGGTGGTGGATTATATATGACTGCGACTATAATTTTTTTCCCTCCATTTGTTACAGTACCTGCTATGTAGTCACTGAAACCTTCACAGCCCTGAATATCCATCTCCTCAAAATCCCAGCCTTGCCTTACCAGCAGAGCTACACCACCCCCACCTCTTCCTTCCCTCTCTTTCCTCATAACATAATAGTCCTGTGGGAACACTGCATTTGTTATCGTTTTCGTGATCTTTGTTTCTGTGAGGGCTATTATGTCTGGGTTTTCCTCTAGTACCAGTTCTCCATGCTCATTTGCTTTATTTGTAATTCCATCTATGTTTGTGTACATCGCTTTGAGGCTCACTTTCTTCTGTCCCTTCTCAAATCGCCTCCTTGGTGAGTGTTCTGCTGGTGGGGGAGGCTGTTCCATGGGTGTGAGGACCTGTGAGGTGGATAACAGGGTCTCAGAGGATACTGGGATGAGGTGCGGGGAATCCAGTGAAGGGGGAGGGACAGGGAGGATATGGGGTGAAAGGGGAGGGAGGACGGGAAGGAAAGGGGGGGAGGGAGGACTCGGGAGGAGGGGAGGGGTAGAAGGGTGGGGATTGGGTGTGGGGGGAGGGAGATTTTGCTGAACATTTGAGTGGGGGCAGGGAGGGTTTGGGGTAGGGGGGTTTTCTATGCAGAGGAGGGAGGCGGGGTTGTCCTCCCTTCTGGCGTTACTGGGTAGCTGGTTGTGGGTTCCCCCCTCGCCTCTGGGGGTGTTGGGTTGGGAGCTGTGACTTCCTGGTTTTCCCCTCTCGCCCTTCGCCTCTTCCTTGCTTCTGCCGCCACGGCTCTCTCCTCCCTTGTCATGTCTCTTTGGAGGAATACATTTTTTAATTTTCCCACGTTTTTCAGGGAGCTCTTCCTTGATAGGATCTTCTCCTTTGTGTTCTCGCTTGCAAACACTATCTTTATCATTCGGTCTCGGTCTTTGTTGTACCGGCCTAGCCTGAAAACCTTCTCAATGCTATGCTCAGCCCCTTCCATGTCTAGTGCCTTTAGTACTTCATTCACTGCTGCTTTGTCCTTGTCACTCCACTCTGTCCTATTAGATCCTTCCTGCTCCTTAATACCCACAGCAACCACTGATCTGTTCCTTTCCAGCAGTTGGCTAGTGGAGCGTGCCACCTCCTGCGAGGTGGCTGCTTTCATGGCCACCTCCATCACTGCAGTCATTACTTCAGAGTTATTTTTTTTTAGTATTTCCGCAAATGTTGCTTTTATTGTGGCATTCTCATCCAGAAAACTATTACCACCTTCTCCCTGGGTGGTTTTCTGATTCTCAGCCTCGATACCATTTTCTTTGAGGGCTCTAATCTCCTCCTTTGCTGCTGTCATCTCTCTTTTCAGGTTGCTTATTTCGTTCTTCATTTCCTGCATCATTTCTTGCATCTCACTCTTGATGTCTTCCAGAAACTGGGCGAACATTTCCTTCATCTCGTCACCTTGGCTCTTTCCTGTTCCCCTGGGACCTCTGGCTGCCATGCTTGACCCTGTTGGGATGGGGGAGGGAGAGAGAGAGAGAGAGGAAGAGAGAGAGAAAGAGAGAGAAAGGGAGTGATAAAGGGAGAGATAAATGGGTGGGTGGGGGGGGATCCGACCCTTCCACTGAAGTGAGAAGAAAGTAGAAGGGGAGCGGGGGAGGAGATGGAGAGAGAGGCGGGAGGGAGAGAGAGGAGAGGGAGAGAGTGGGTGAGGGAGAGAGTGGGTGAGGGAGAGAGCGGGTGAGGGAGAGAGCGGGTGAGGGAGAGAGGGGGGGAGGTGTGTGTGTGTGTGTGTGGGCAGAGAGGGAGGGGGAAGGAAAGAGAGGGAGGGAGAGGGGGAGGGAGGGGGAAGGAAAGAGAGGGAGGGGGAAGGAAAGAGAGGGAGGGAGAGGGGGAGGGAGAGGGGGAGGGGGAGGGAGAGGGGGAGGGGGAGGGAGGGAGGGAGAGGGAGAGAGGGAGAGAGAGAGAGAGAGCAGGAGAGAGAGAGCAGGAGAGAGAGAGCAGGAGAGAGATAGTGGGAGAGGGAGAGAGGGAGTGGGAGAGAGGGAGAGTGGGGAGGGGAAGAGTGTGTGTATGGGCGATGCGGGGGACTGGGGGTGGGGGGGGGGCGGAGATGGCGACTAAGTCAGGTCAGGTCCGATGGTGGGGTCAAGATGGGGGGGGGGATAGTAAGGTCCTATCCCAAGTGTTAATGCCTTTTTCCCTGACTGGACAATTGTGTGTGTGTGTGTGTGTGTCTGTTTTAGCGTGTGCACACTTGTGTGCGTGTATGTGTCAAGATATCCCTTATGCGTTACCTCTGCCTAAATGAGCCACTCTGAGATTTTTAAATATATATGATATCCTGAACGAGAATTTGATAATCTTTTACCTCAATCTGTACACCTGATTAATTGACCAGAGAGGGGTACATACCAGTCTACCTCCCGCTCACACAACCAGATGAGCTATGTATGATGACGATGGTTATCCGTCGTTGTCTCCCACTAGGTGATTCACTAAGTGCTGGTAGATTGATGAGGTCGTTCTTCTCTTTCAACACAAAGCTCTGGAGTCAGTCACTGTATCGTTATGTGACAGTTCACTAATTCACTGTACCACTGATCACAGTCACCACTCAACAGCACAATCAGGTAGCTCCACGGCGGGTCGTCCCACCCGGTCAGGTCACACACTTACATGCACCGGTGATGCCCTAGCTCCACTTTTGGTTTCTTCGCCAAATCTTCGCACTATCACTAGCGATATGACTATGCTATGTTGCACCCTGCTAGCTACACACTGCGAGAGGCCAAATACTATGATCTAGCCTCTATACTCCTTCAATATCCCGAGAAATTGACGAATTTCCGCAGACCTCACTAATCGCGTGTGTCTCCTACCGTCTCCGCGCGCTGTGTGTGTGTGTGTGTGTGTGTGTGTGTGTGTGTGTGTGTGTGTGTGTGTGTGTGTGTGTGTGTGTGTGTGTGTGTGTGTGTGTGTGTGTGTAAAATATACATTGAGGACAGGCAGCTTGTGCATGTCTATTCGTTAGGTGTATATCGAGGTCCACCTCCAAGGTCGAACTACTGACCTCCACATTCACCCTGGGCACAAGTAGTCTCGAACCACTAACCCCAGGAGCAGGAGACAGTAGTTCTATTAACTACTTTACCTACAGCATAAAGAAGAATTCCAGAAACAAGAAATGGCAGTTGTTAACTGCTTCTGGAATCCTTCCTCGAATGTAGATGTTGCAAGGTTCTTTGATTATGTAAGTTAACAATAAAGAACTAGATACAAATTAAATGTGTGCTATAAAATATGTGTATGTGACATATATTCATATAAGCACAGACGTTGCGGTATTCAGAGTAAGGACAGTTTTTCCTCAGACCCATGCTCACAGTTCCTAGAAACCAGGACAATTTAGTAATCATGCGAAACTGCGGCATCTCTTACCGAGTCCATTTTGAACAAAAGGTAGTGAACAAAAATATCGAGTACATACAAGCAAAATATATATTGAGGCATTAAGTGTGCAACTTCATCATAGTGAATAATAATAATGGTTCTGTCAACTATGGGTTTCACAATAAACTAAAGGTAACAGGATGAGCATGGGTTGCACAAACTATTGGTAACAGGATGGGTATGGGTTGCACAATAAATTACTGCGCTAGGATGAGTGTGTGTGTGTGTATATTATAAATATATGTGTGTATATATATATATATATATATATATATATATATATATATATATATATATATATATATATATATATATATATATATATATATATATATATATATATATATATATATATATATATATATATATATATATATGTCGTACCTAGTAGCCAGAACGCACTTCTCGGCCTACTATGCAAGGCCAGATTTGCCTAATATGCAAAGTTTTCATGAATTAATTGTTTTTCGACTACCTAACCTAACCTAACCTAACCTAACTTTTTCGGCTACCTAACCTAACCTAACCTATAAAGATAGGTTAGGTTAGGTTAGGTAGGGTTGGTTAGGTTCAGTCATATATCTACGTTAATTTGAACTCCAATAAAAAAAATTGACCTCATACATAATGAAATGGGTAGTTTTATCATTTCATAAGAAAAAAAATAGAGAAAATATATTAATTCATGAAAACTTGGCTTATTAGGCAAATTGGGCCTTGCATAGTAGGCCGAGAAAGGCGTTCTGGCTACTAGGTACGACATATATATATATATATATATATATATATATATATATATATATATATATATATATATATATATATATATAAAATTAGGAAGTAATGTTTATTTGGGTAAGTTGTCAGCTTATAAGAACTAATAGCTAGTGCGGCTTGTTTGATTTGATTGTTGCCGCCGAAGGAGTCTAGTTTATTGTGCACCCCATACTCATCCTGTGAGCGGTAGCGCAAAAGCATTACAGAGGGCACAAAAGGTCTTTATCAGACCTCATCTTAGATTATTACATAAACAATTTCTTCAATCCTTCACACCTTATAGATACAATGTCAGCGAGTTACAGAGAAAGTGCTATTACAAGAGCTACATATTTACAGTAAGTCATCATACATTAATGGTAGGTCTTGTCGTTAATACATAATAGTTTGGCCAATGGGGATATTACAGAGTCACAGGGGAGCTTCTGTTTATTATTAATCCTCACAATACACTACTTGTTTCTGAATCTCATATGTCGTTCATCTACTGGAAGCAAAATGTGAGTACAGTGCAAGGATTTCAGGTAATTTATCCATAGTAATAAGATAGGTTGCCATATCATACAGAGTGAGCTTAGATTTATCTCTAAAAGGCTCAATTTTACAACAATCGAAGATATAGTGTTCGAGTGTGTGTCCCTGCCTATGTCCACACACTTTACACTTTACTTCATCTAGATCCCTATACAAGCCCAACTGCCAGAGATACTTGTAGCCAAGTCTTATACGAGCTGCGACAACATCTGTTAGTCTACTGACTTTGTTACTTGCCCCATACACATGTTTTATTTCACACATTTCATTGTGATGAACGATGGACCTGCTAGTTCCAGTTTGCACTGTTCTACTTTCTTCAAATCCATCCAGGAGTTCTCGTCTAATGACACTTTTAAGGGACCTATTTGATAACTCAAGATTCCATTCAATACTGTCTTTATTTACTGCAGCCTTAGCAAGGGCGTCAACTTTGTCATGTTCCTGCATGCCAATGTGAGAAGGAATCCACAACATTTTTATATTTACCCTCTTGCTAAGTATTCTTATATATCTACGTCTAGCTTCCAAGACAAGCACGTTATTACTTGATTGCAAACTGTTTATTGCTCGTAGTGAGGATAGGGAGTCAGAAATAATTAAGCTGTCTACTTCAGTGTTGTCAATAATTTCGAGTGCTACCAGTATCGCAACCAACTCGGCTTGCATTGTGGATGCCCAGTTACTAATTCGGATATTTCTTTGAATTGTGCTGCCATCGGGCTGATGAGCAATAACAGCACTTCCTGCCCTCCCTGTAGCTGTATTGAGTGATCCGTCAGTGTATATGGTCTGTGCAATGTTGTTTTCAGCTTGTATATTGTGAATGTGTTCTATGGTGCTTAATTTAGCAGCAAGCTGAGCATGAGGGTTGCTTGTGATTAGTTTCTTGGTGGGGTATGCAGGGGTCAGGATGTCAAAAAGTACTATCTGCCAGGGTGGAAGGAAGGGCTGTACTCTTTCATCTGTATATACATCGTGCAGTCCCATCATTTTAATATGAGTGGCAGTTCTTTGAATCCATTTAGACTCGCTAGTTCCATTTCGTATGTGTTCTAACAGTGCAACTGACACAATGTTGTTTTTGTTATCACGCAGCAGCTTTAGTCCCATCATAAGATTAATTTCAAATATTCTATCTCTAATGCTAAGTATATTTAATTCTTTCCGCATGTTGAGAACTTTGGTAGTTATAGGACAGCCAAGTATAATTCTGAGTGCTTCATTTTGCATTTTTTCCAGTCTATCAATACTTTTGCCATTCTGCAGGACCAAAGCTGGTGCATGATAGTCTATCAGAGACCTTATATACGCTAAATACATCATTCTTGCTATTCTAATATTAACACCATATTTCGGGCTGTACCCCACTACAGTTCTGAGAGCCTTGAGTCTGTCTCTACATTGTTGATGTAACTTATTGACTGCAGTTGAGGTACAAGGGACAGAGACACCAAGGTATTTGAAAGAAGAGACATAGTCTATTGGTATGTTGTCTATCTTAAGTTTTCGTGGTCCACTTTTGCGGTTGCCAATTTGTCTGTTAAATACCTTAGTTTTAGCAGCGTTGATTACAAGACCAAGGCTCTCACAAGCTGTATGTATACAATTTAAGACTGTTTGCATTTTGCGGTGGGTTTTAGTATGCACAAGGATGTCATCTGCATAGCTGATAGTGATGTTTGCCGGACTAGTTGGGATTGATTTTAGTAAAGCATTAATTAGAACATTAAACAAGGTAGGACTAAGTACTCTTCCATGTGGGGTGCCTAGTTGCATTACTTTAGTTTCACTCTTGTAGCCTTGGAACAGCGCAGAGGACTTCCGGTTGGTAAGATAGCCTCGTATCCACTGTAATAAATGTCCCCCTATATCCATTCTCGCTAATTCATACATAATCACTTCCCTATTAGCAATATCAAAGGCATTTTTTAAATCAAGAAATGTTGTGGACTTGTGCCTTTTATCTCCATGAACAGTAAGAAAGGTTGTGATACAGTTGTGTACACTTTTACCATGTGTGAAACCATTGATATCAGGTGACATGTGCTCTTTAACTCTATACAATAATCTATTAAGCACCATTCTCTCAAAGGTTTTGCACATGCAACTGGTCAGTGAGATGGGACGGAAAGCATCAGGTTGGCCAGGCTTTGGTACAGGTACCGTAAGACTGGTGGTCCATGATACAGGCAACTGCCCAGAGACATAGCTGGCATTAAACAATTCTAATAATGGGTTACCGGGTACACGATGTAGGAGTCTTAGAATATCATAGGTGATACCGTCCTCACCAGGAGCAGTGCTACTGCCCCTGGAGAGGGCTGCATCCAATTCATAATCTGTATATGGAACATCACATTCATCATGTTGCTTGCTCAACATGAAATTTATGAGAGAATTTCTGTCTGTGGACCTCGCCTGCAATTTCTCCCCAGTGCTAGCTGGTAGCATTCCAAGGCTGGAAACCTGAGCCCATTTTGCAATTAACTGATTGGCTTTCTGTAGCGGGTTTGGGTGTGAAACTTGTCTACTATTTTTACCAATAATTTTGTTTATGCCTTTCCAGGCTTTGCCCAGGGGAGTATGCAGGTTAAGTCCACTAACAAAACCCTCCCATTCATTTTGTCTCAGTTCAGTCATTCTCTCCCTTGCCGCTGCAAGCGCGGCCTGAAACCGTTTTAACATTTGAGGAGTTCTAAGGCTCTTATATGCTTTACCTGTCTGTCTAGCAATTGATTTAAGCTCTTTCAGTTTAGCATCATCATAGTACTGGTTGTGTCTGACCTGTTTACCAGTACTTCTTTTTGTTTGGCATGACTCACTATTTTTGATGGCCTCATAGGTATATGGGTACATCCGGTCTCTTACCCTCGACCGCGTCGGTACCTTTATGGTCAGGAAGCCACGGATATTTACAATGGGGCTCGGTCAGTCAATATGATTCCTTTGACATCACTCAACTTATATATTCTGTTCTCGTATTGACAATTTGAATGATATCAAGAATATTTTGAATATCTTCTGACATAGATGGTGCTGTAGTTGATTGTTGTTCATGACCTGTCCAGTGGGTCGAGACTGGTCTCATTAGCATCTCTCAGATTAGTGGGAAGAAATTCTTGCTGCAAGAATGTGTGTTCTCAGAGCTAACTAGGGTAACTAAAATACTTATTTCCTAAATAAATACTTTAATTGTAAATATTTGAAAATATATGGTATGTTTCCGAATTTCTGACGATATAAAACATATTGTGGTTTATAATTAAGTTCTTAATAGTGATCCTATCCTGCATCATAATTTACATAATATCTACTTCTGTTTTGTGTATTAAAATGACTACTTTTTATGTTAATTTATTTCTGTAAATGATGATGATGATAAAGTTCAATAAATGTAAGTAAGAACATAAGAATGAAGGTAACTGCAAAAGACTTATTGGCCCATACGAGGCAGCTCCTCGTATGGTGCTGCCTTTGATAAGTAATTACCAAAGAAGGCACCAAGCCGGGAAGGCTGTGTAGCACAATAAAATAAGTCTACTGCTCCTGAAGAGGACGGTATTACTTACAGTTTACTGAGATTAGTCTCACAAGTACCAGGTAATCCACTTTTAGTGTTGTACAGAATGAGTTTAAGTGAAGGAGTATTACCTGATGATTGTACAGTGTCATTGTTCCCATCCCCAAAGCACACTCAGATAATTATAGACCCATATCTCTAACATAATTTTGTCTATTAGCACAGTTTTCGGCGTGAAGGCATTGAGTAGATCTCGGCAATACAAGAAGTTTCAAGCTAAACTTTCTAATATGCTACACTCACCTGAGGTCCGTAGAAGAGCGAAATCTGATTATGCATTTTGGTTCTACAAGGTAGCCAACTCCATCAAAATATTAAATATGTACCCAACTCAATTAACGATTAATCAACCAATTACTCCATGGGATAACTTGGATCTAGCAGTTGATTTTGTAAATGCACCCAAGAAAGATAATGTACACTCTACATTATTAAAACAGTTAACACTGTGAAGCATCACTGAAAGTACTCAGAGTATGGGTAACGATGTGTATCAGTGCTATACCGACGGTTCTGTAGAAGAAGGTGGACGATGTACCGGATGTGCATGTAATATATTTGAACAATCTTCTCTCGTACATACATGAATGAAGCGCGTCAATGATTGGGCAAGTACAACTCAAACCGAACTTGCAGGCATATACCTTGCCACTGAATTTTTAAAACACAAAGGCAGTCGACTTACATACTGTGATTCGCAGAGTGCACTCCTGGTATTGAACGCACATAGTAGTGACACCCAGAAAATAGTCAGTGATATTCGAATGAATATTTTAGCTGCCAAAGAAAAGAGATTTGAAATTAAATTCCTATGGATACCATCACATGTTGGCATCTCAAGGCATGACACTGTTGATATGCTTGCAAAGACAGCCTGTAAAAAACCAGTGGTAGAAATTTATATGGGTGTTTCATTAGCAGTGACAAAGAGAATACTTAAGCAAACATCTAATGAAAATCTCACCGACCTAACAAATTCACAAAGACCTGAAAATTGTAGAATTAAATATTATGATAGATATCGTGCGGAGACATTCACATACAGGATTAATGGAACAAGAACCCAGCAATGTGATGTTATAGTGGCCATAATACGCTTGGGATATAGACGTATCTGGCAGCTTTCTCAAAACCCAAATGTCGAGTACACAATGTGTCAACTTTGTGAAAGAGAAAATATGCACTCTCTTGAACATTATATTGTAGAATGTCCCATACTGACTGACTTTCGCCCTCCTGGGCTAAGGTATGCTGAACTGTGTAATTACTATTTGAGTACTGGAACACTTGATGATATATTGAACTTGTACCCTAGATTGACCATGTAACGTATCAATTATACAATGAATGTATGTGATGTAACTCTATAACCTGAGCTTGTGAAAGCACCTTAATCACCTTCAGTGATTAAGTGCTTAATTGCACACTAGTTTCTCTATCAGTTATCTCACCTTGTCAGAGTAAAAGAGACAAATATATGTGTATGTATGTGTGCATATATGTATGTATATATATGTATATGTACGCATACGTCTGTGTGTGTATATGTGTATAAAGTATATGTGGAAGCTGGTCAGAATTCAATTTCACCTTTGTAAATGCACGTTAATGACACTATGTAAAAGACACATCGAACACTTTATGTAGGGCATACGTAAATCTGTGTATTTATGTATTTACGTATGTAGCTTAGCCTAGCATTTTAAAAACACTACAATCACCTTATGTGGTTGATTGTTCAATAAATCCCTGAACTATATGTTTAACAAATCTCTAACCCTATCAATGGAGTTAGTTAGTTTAGTTCTTATATTATGCACCCTATACCCATCTTGTGGGCGGTAGTGGAAAGGGTTAGAGTCCATGGCGGACTGAAGAAAATGTATATATGCTGGTTAGCATTGTTAATGTGTGGCCACGTCTGTGGTAGAAAATAATACAAAAAATCAAATAAAGGTATTATTGAAACTTTATAGGAAAACATTAAATCCTAAATATATCTTTAATATTATACTTGAAATATTGTATACTTTGCTCTCTCTATCGTACTTCTGCACCTGCTGGCAAGTGGTTCGGTGCAGTGTGCAGGTGATGTTCATTACTGGGTGAGCTGGCAGGTGGTGCTCACCTGCCAGCTCACCCAACGAAAATTAGGTTTTTAATACACTTACACATTTATTGGGTCTTTCCTTCACCTTCATTCAAGCACTAGGGTATTACAGTAAGTGTTTTAATTATAATATTTATTAACGTTATTATTTTTAATTTTTATTATTATTAGTATTATTATTAACAGGAGAGGATCGAGTGTGTGTGTGTGTGGGGGGGGGGGGGGGTATAATGGTACACATGTCCACATCCCAATGCCCGCCCTTCCAGGACTGGGGGTGCGGGGGTGTACAATAAACTATACCCACATCCGGCGGCAGCTTGTCGAAGGCGGAAGTGTAGCCTAGAGAATTTGTCATGATAATTAGTGATGACTCTTATTTTGATTATGGGTCCGTAATCCAGTTAAGCTTTTATTCTTAATTTATATTACAATGCTGGTAAAATACACTTCTTGATGATGAGTATGGAGTACAAATGAACTTATTGTGTACCCAAGTTCAAGTTCAAGTATGTTTATTGAGATAAGCAATAAATACATCTCAAAGGGATAGAGTAGCTTAGGCTATTTCAACCCCCCTCTAATTCAAGTCCCTCAAGGGGCGCACAAATACTGTGACTACAAATAGACAAATAACATTACAAGAATCCAAACAAGAATTGTGTACCCTATACTCACAGGATGAATATAGGGTACACAATAAACTACCACTCACATCATGGGTATGGGTTGCACAAGAAACTATCGCGCAGAGGATGAATATGGAGAGCAAAGTAAACAAAGATTCACACGATGAGAAAGGGTTGCGCAATGTCCTATGACTCACAGAATGAGTATTAGCTGCACAATAAACTACAGGTCACAGGATAAGTATGGGTTGCACAATAAATTACAGGTCACAGGATGAGTATGGGATGCACAATAAATTACCGCACAGAGGATGAGTATAGGGTGCACAAACTGGTTGGGTAAATGGAAATGGTTGGGTACATTTCCTTTCACCTAATGCGACTATTCATGTGTCCGGACACCGGCGATTGTGTGGTATTGGCTATTTATTTAACGATAACTTTGCATTCATTTAATAATTATATTAAGATATGTTTTCCTTGAAATGTAGTTACATTATCGTCTACATGGCTTTATTCTGACATAAAGACCTATGGCGTTACTTTGCATATATGCAAAGTAATTATAAAATTGATTGGCTTGTGTGGAGGCCTTCACACTCCCTGAGCGAGCCATCAAGTAACTATAAAAAGGCATATATCTTGACTTTCAATTCAGTTATATTTATGCCAAAGTATTAACATGCAGCTTATATTTATGTCTTTATGATGACATAGAAAACTTCGTTTATTACAATATCTAGATTAAATTAACATTGATCTTCGGAAGGTCATAGTTCCCATATCGGTAAGGAGAGCGTCGGCCATGAAGCCTTGTTTAAAGTATGAATATTTTTCCTCTCTAATAAGGTATAATCTCTGTGATGGATTCACAAAAACTATTTTATATCTGCCTTTCTGATAACATATACAAATATAATCTTTCTTTGTGAATATTTGTTAATTAAGCAATATATCAGAGGGCGTGTAGGGTTCGGTGTTCAATGAACGAAAAGGACTGGATCACTGTGTACAGGAGGCTGATATGGCAGCAAACACTCTCCTGGCGACCATATTTCTTGGATAAGTCGCTCCACACAATTGTCGCTTGGACCGTCGACTTCCTATGGCGTCACCTCTCACATATTTACGTCTAATTTCGTTATGAAATTAGATTATTTCAGAGTAAAAATAGGTTTGATCATGTTCTATGTGTAGCACCAACATTATAGTAAGTAAATATGCCATATTTCTTCATTACTTACGTAATGCTAGGACGATTTGGGTAGTTTTGGCCTGATTTGGGGTGATTGGGGTAATTCTATGGACCGATCACAACAACAACTTCATGACTCCCTGATAATTAGCTCTACTGATCTACCTGATGAACAACAAGGTGAGAATTGTTGTAACATAGCCCACTCCCTAATTAATTCAAAGATCAGTGTCAATGTTGAAATCAAATCAGCTATCAGGATTGATAAAAACAGTCCCCTTAGCAGCAGGAGAATGCTCATCAAACTTGCAAATCCCTCTGCGAAGTTTGACCTCATACAATCAGCTGCTAAGTATAAAACCAACCTCTATATAAATGAGTGTCTTACAAAGCAGCGTGGATCCCTCCTCTACAGGCTGCGTCAAATTCGCAAACAAAACCCTGGTGTTATCAAGCAGTGCTACACTAGGAATGGAACGAATTTTGTGAAGAAGGAAAGTACAGGAAAAAGATATGAAATAAAATGTGACCAACAATTACTGGCCTTCCTTAGTGATTGTGGTATATCTGAAAACCTGAACCCGACCAATGCCAGTACTTAAAATAACTCTTTCAGTGCCTGAGCCTAACCTAACTTAATCTAACTTTGTCTAAGGTGCTGTCTCTGCCTTACCATTTACCTAATGTTCTCTCATTCATATAATTTCCTAAATAATCCATCAAGTCTCCATGCACTTATGCAAGCATCTACCTCAGTTTCATTGTAAAATTTTACTCTTAAATCTAATCTTACCCTATTCCATTTAAATTGTAAATTTAAATGTATTGATCTATGTCATTTATTGAAATCAATTATTGATCTCATTTTGTTCTTTTAATTAAGTTCATTCTAATTATTGGTTAAAACTAAGCTAATTAAAATTTATTATCTTTAAGATTATTTTACTTTACAATTATCATTTGTCATTTTTTTTTTTATATATATTCATCTTGACAGTCTCTACTGATTTTTTTGTTCTCTCCACCAAACTTGTGTATCCTCCATGGCTATCTAGTAACTTGTATTCTACCTCTAATTGTTTCAATTCTTTTGTTTACTTGCATTTATTGTTGTGTTTTGCCATAATTATTCTCTAATTTTAGCAGACTCAATACTTTGTAAGTTCTTATTGTATTGTTATATTATTATATTGTTGTGTTTTGCTATAATTACTTTCTATTTTACAGCAGATTTAGTAATTGCTTATCTTATTGTATCATGACATTATCTTATCTATATGCTTACTGATATTGATCCTGATCGAAATCTTCTGTCCCATATCCACACAAATCAGCACATTGATCATCATTATTGCAGGTATTACACAGCAAATCTTGCAAAAAACAAACTCCTAAATAGCACCTGCTTATCAGTTTACAACCAAAATGTTAGGTCACTTGGTAAACATTTTGATGATATAAATGCACTTCTTACAGCACTAGGTACTAAATTATCTCTCATCATTTTAACAGAAACTTGGCTAAGTAATGACTATACCCAACTCTACAATTTAGCTGGTTATAAAGCCATTCATAACTGCAGGCCTAATAAAAAAGGTGGCGGTACAGCAATATTTTACAAAGATACCTTCACTTGCAATAGTGTTATTAGTGATAGAGACGACTATTGTGAATATACCTTTGCCAAGTTCTCCAGTAAATCCCTTAAATCCTCCCTGATAATCGGTGCCATCTATAGATTTCCTAATACCAACATAGCTTTATTCTCTGACAATGTAAGGAATCTTATCATAAATAACAATCCCAACAAAAATGACATCATTCTGGGAGGTGATTTCAATATTGACCTGGGTCTTCAAAACAACCCTCAAGTTGACTATTTCCGTAACAGCATGCACTCCTGTATGTTAATCCCCACAATCACCAAGCCCACCCGAGTCACTCAAACATCTGCCACTACCCTGGATCACCTATGGACTAATATAACAGCTCCCCTTACATCTGGGGTAATTTATGACAGAACAACTGACCACTATCCTACTTTCCTCATAGGAAACATTGACACATCACCACCAGAAACCAAAAAACTTTCATTCAGGCTACATAGTGAATCAGCTTTAGGCAATCTCTCTAATGCTCTCCACAATATTAACTGGGAATCTGAATTTAATAATTCACAGGACATAAACTCAACTAACCTCTTTCTCTCCAAAACTCTAAGCCTCTACAACACTCACTGTCCCCTCCTTACCAAACAAGTAACTGATAAAAGAAAAAATAACCCGTGGCTCACAAGTGGCATAATTAAATCAATCAACAAAAAACATGAATACGAAAAGAAATTTAGGAGTGGCCTAGTTTCAGTGGAAGTAGTTAAAAGGTACTCGTCAGTGCTTACCAGTATCATAAGAAAAGCAAAACTTTCATATTATGAGACTAGATTCAAAGAAGCAAAAGGCAACATGAAAAGCACATGGAATACCATCTCTAACATCCTGGGAACTAAACAACACTCCCACAACCAGATAACACTCTCTAAGGATGGCCTTACACTGTCATCTGACTTAGAAATGGCGAATGAATTTAATAGCTTCTTTTCATCGATTGGTGCTAACCTTGCAAGTAAAATCCCACAGACTCAGACACATATCAACACATATCTCTCAGGCAGCTATCCAAACTCTCTTCTCCTCTCACCAGTCAGCCCGTCAGATGTTGTGTCCATCATACACTCACTAAAAACCAAAGCTGGGAACATCAGTGAAATCCCATCCATTGTATACAAGAGCGCCTCCCATGCCCTTGCGCCACCTATAGCTCTGCTGTTCAACAAATCCCTTGAGTGTCATACCTTCCCTGATATCCTTAAAAAAGCAAGAGTAACGCCAGTTCATAAAGGAGGTAATCCGTCAGACATAAACAACTATAGACCAATATCGAACCTACCCATACTATCAAAAATATTTGAAAAAATTATCTATAAACAGCTCTACTCCTATCTCGTAAAATTCGACATTCTTAGCCCCTGTCAGTTTGGCTTTCGCTCTCAAAAGAGTACCAACGATGCAATTATTAGTCTCCTTGATATAATTTACTCAGCTCTTGACAAAAATGAGTTTCCAATTGGACTCTTCATTGACCTGAGAAAGGCCTTTGATACTGTTAATCATGATTACCTCTTAAGTAAACTCCATCATTATGGAATCCGAGGCCATGCACTGGACTATATCCAATCCTATCTTAGTGATAGACACCAATGTGTAGCCATCAATAATATAATCTCTCCCATTCTACCAATAACTGTTGGAGTGCCACAGGGCAGGATCTTGGGACCTCTTCTTTTTCTTATATACATTAATGATCTGCCTAATGTCTCTTACGTTCTGAAACCTATTTTGTTTGCTGATGATACTACCCTCATCTACTCCCACCCCAACCCACATACACTAAATGGTGTTGTTAATAATGAACTAAAAAAAGTCCACTTATGGATGTCAACCAACAAACTAACACTTAACATAGAAAAGACCTACTACATCCTATTCGGAAGCAAATCTACAAATGCAATTCAGCTTCAGATTGACAATGTAAACATTAGCAATACAAATGATGGAAAGTTTCTTGGCATATTCCTAGACAAGAGACTCAACTTCAGTACCCACATACAACACATAACTAAGAAAGTCTCTAAAACAGTTGGTATACTCTCCAAAATCAGATATTATGTTCCTAACTCTGCTCTCATCTCTCTATATTATGCACTAATCTATCCCTATCTCAACTATGGTATCTGTGCATGGGGTTCAACCACTGCTAACCACCTCAAGTCCATCATCACCCAGCAAAAATCTGCTATCAGAATGATATCAAATTCTGCTTTCAGACAACACACAGCCCCCTTGTTTAACTCCCTAAACATGCTAAACATAATCTCATTCCACAAATTCTCTTGTGTCAACTACATTTACAAAACCCTGTTCTTAAATGCAAATCCTTGTCTGAAACTCTTCTTGGACAGATGTAATAGGACCCATTATCACCACACCAGAAATAAATATCTCTTTGATATCCCCAGAGTTAAACTTAATCTGTGTAAACACTCTATGCAAATAAAGGGACCCAGTTTATGGAACTCACTCCCTACTGAATTGAAAAGCTGTCCAACTTTTACATCATTCAAAATCAATACTAAAAAGTACCTAATTTCATCTTCATAGTTTTTCGCTTTTTGCCTTAAAATTGCACTGTATCAATTGCTACCCAATCTCCCAACCTTTATGTTCCCAATTTGTACATCTTTACCATTGTGATCATTGCTGTTTTCTTATATGTGCTGCCAATCTGTTGTATGGTGTTTATAAATCTTGTTTATCTGTATCTTTTGCTACCCAGTCTCCCAATCTTTATGTACCCAATCTGAACATCTTTACCATTGTGATCATTGCTGTCTTATATGTGCTGTCAATCTGCTGTATGGTGTCTCTTAACCTTGTTTAAATTACTCATCAAGCTGTCAATGTAATCAATCAGAGCTTTAATATAACAATATGCTTTAATATACCTACTTATCTCTCTCATCTTCATTTTTCTCTTGTAATGTATCTTTATCATATATCAATTGTGATTGAAATTACCTACTTAAAATTATCTGCTAGATTAAGGACCTGCCCGAAACGCTGTGCGTACTTGTGGCTTTACAAGAATGTAAATACTGTACTATCCAATGTATTCTCACAAACCCAATGTACCTTCTTGTATATATATAAATAAATAAATAAATAAATAAATAAATAAATGAGGTAGAGGCTGCTCCTCCTGCCACTCTACCTCCTGAAGACATAACTTCACCGGAACCGCAGGCTTCGGGGGGGAGTTGTGACGATAATCTCTTTCAAGAGAGATTGAGCCTGCTCTTCCCTACTTTAAGTTACGCCCCAGACACAAGTAAAAGATGATACATTCAAGATACATCACCAGTAGCACAAAACGTTTTGACCAGCAGGCAAAACGTATCAAAGATCCCCCCCCCCCACTCCACACACCCTCCTCACGCCGGCTCGTCATCAAACCAGCTAACTACCCTTCACAAGCTTGCCTGCTTCTGAGTGGCGACTCGCCAGCTGCGCACCTGCACCTCAGCGCCCTCTACACGAATCGACGTCTGAGCCTGACCAGCTATCCACTTCAGAATATTCCTTGTGCTCTTACGGATGACATCTCTCTCTGGCATATACTCGCTCATTAGCTCGTATACTAAGGGAGGTTTCAGCCATGGCCGATATTCTCGGCACCATTTTAACATTGTATTTCACATTGTTTTTAATTTTCTTTATTAAACTGTAATTTAACTTCCCGAGATTTGTCGTTATTTTCATTTATGTTTAAAGTAAATATATTAAAGTTTCATTGTTCATATTTTGTTTTACGTGTTCCTCCCTCTAACTTATCACAGACAACAGGCAAGCAATCTATAATTTTGTTTGAAGTGTGACCAGGCTTTGACACCTGCCATTGGAGGACTGCCGAACATCAACACTCAAACACTTTCCCGTCACAATGTATATATGTGTACGTATATATATATTTTCTTAGCATCAGGGCTTAATTGAAATAGGAGTTCTCCAAAACTCATTTTCGTACTTTTAAGGTGAAGAAAAGAAGTGATTTACTAGTGAGGTAATTTCTTGAGGCAATTCACATAAGAATAGAGCGACCTACCATGAACACCCAAATCACGGAACTATTTACTCTACCCACCATGAGAGTAAGGACAAGACCAGAACATAACGATGCCAACACAGAAGACAATGTCCAACATAATAGGCCAATTACACTGGATTAATCTGTGTTTAGATAGGAGCTGCCTCGTATGGGCCAATAAGCCTTCTGCAGTTACCTCTGTTTCACCTCACATTTATCCCTTATGTATCCCCCCGTGTTTTCACCTTTATTGTAGTATCAACTGACCCAGTGCGGGTATAAAATCAACTAGTATTGCAAGATCTGTTCACTTGAGAATGAACCATGGAGGTTCGAAACGTTGTGCAAATTATATAAACAAGTGTAATACACTCTATAGTAAATTGCTTCTTTTCTTCACCTTAAAAGTACGAAAATAAGTTTTGGAGAACTCCTATTTCAATTAAGCCCTGATGCTAAGAAAATAGTTAGAGGGATAGAAGCCCTAAACCAGAAAATAATAAATACAGAATATGCGGTCATATTCAATGAAACATGTTTGAAAGAAAACCTGCTGCCAGTATACACCAGTATATATATATGTACATGTACGTATGAGAGTGTGTACATGTATATATAATAATTATAATTTTGTAACTAGTGCCACAAATTGTTATTTGCCTAGCTAAACGAACTAGAGGGTTCAGTTCCTGGACCGATTATGTGCCTCTGTAATCCTTTACACCACTGCCCATGGGATGGG
>NC_091186.1:33194227-33207285 GCF_040958095.1 Procambarus clarkii | reverse complement strand
AGAGTAGCCTGCGACTACTTGATATTTATATAATTCAGCTGACACTGCTACCATCTACTCTGGGCAACCAGCTGTCTCCTCCAGGCATGATGGGACAGGGGGTTGCGTTGAACCTAGGGAACCTAACCTAACCTATCCTAGGGGAGGGTGCTTATCGCTTCGTAATAAGCTACCGTATACAGACTATATAAAAAGTTAGGTTAGGTAAGTACTATTAGGTTCAAATGAGAATGTAGTGGTATACAGGATGTAACTTCTGGTGGTCGAGCCACCAAGGATCCTTATCGGAGAGGATGCTGGCCTGGGATAAGACATTATTTGTTCAATGTGATTTTGAGGCAGGACAAAATGTTCAGACATGAGCATGTTTCAGTTATGTATGTTTTAAGGAGTTGAGAACTATTAGTCTATCTCTCTCTTTCTCTCTATAAACACAAAATTGTTTTAAATAATAGTGTATGCCGGCTAAGTGTTCAAGCACCATATCGCTCCACGTGCTACTGATTTCTAGTACAAACAATTCCTAAGGCCATTATTAATCTGTACATCGTCCCCATTTGACATTTTTATCTAAATATCTTCCTACATTCAATGGACAACATCTTACTTTACAGTGACCATGTGATAAACAAATAAACAATCGCCAGTTTGCATTCTTGGCCAAAAAAACAGTATGATTTTTTGCATAATAGGCCAAAATGTTTACACTTAGCCAGAAACAACAGAGTCCTTGCTAACTTAGTTAAGTAAGACGAGAGCCCTGTATAGTAGGCCAAGAAGTGAGTTCTGGCTATTAGGTACCACATATATATATATATATATATATATATATATATATATATATATATATGTCGTACCTAATAGCCAGAACGCACTTCTATGCCTACTATGCAAGGCCCGATTTGCCTAATAAGCCAAGTTTTCCTGAATTAATATATTTCCTCTATTTTTTTTCTTATAAAATGATAAAGCTACCCATTTCATTACGTATGAGGTCAATTTTTTTTTATTGGAGTTAAAATTAACGTAATTATATGACCGAACCTAACCAACCCTACCTAACCTAACCTAACCTATCTTTATAGGTTAGGTTAGGTTAGGTAGCCGAAAAAGTTAGGTTAGGTTAGGTTAGGTAGGTTAGGTAGTCGAAAAACAAATAAATCATGAAAACTTGGCTTATTAGGCAAATTGGGCCTTGCAAAGTAGGCATAGAAGTGCGTTCTGGCTACTAGGTACGACATATATATATATATATATATATATATATATATATATATATGTCGTACCTAATAGCCAGAACGCACTTCTCAGCCTACTATTCAAGGCCCGATTTGCCTAATAAGCCAAGTTTTCATGAATTAATGTTTTTTCGTCTACCTAACCTACCTAACCTAACCTAACCTAGCTTTTTTTGGCTACCTAACCTAACCTTACCTATAAATATAGGTTAGGTTAGGTTAGGTAGGGTTGGTTAGGTTCGGTCATATATCTACGTTAATTTTAACTCCAATAAAAAAAAATTGACCTCATACATAGAGAAAAGGGTTGCTTTATCATTTCATAAGAAAAAAATTATAGTAAATATATTAATTCAGGAAAACTTGGCTTATTAGGCAAATCGGGCCTTGAATAGTAGGCTGAGAAGTGAGTTCTGGCTACTAGGTACGACATATATATATATATATATATATATATATATATATATATATATAAATTCAGGAAATCTTGGCTTATTAGGCAGATTGGACCTTGCACAGTAGACCGAGTACAACGTTCTGACTACTAGGTGAAACATACATATATATATATATATATATATATATATATATATATATATATATATATATATATATATATATATATATATATATATATATATATATATATATATGTATATGTCGTACCTAGTAGCCAGAACGCACTTCTCAGGCCTTGCACACTATGCAAGCCCCGATTTGCCTAATAAGCAAAGTTTTCATGAATTAATTGTTTCTCGACTACCTAACCTAACTTTTTCGGCTACCTAACCTATAAAGATAGGTTAGGTTAGGTAGGGTTGGTTTGGTTCGGTCATATATCTACGTTAATTTTAACTCAAATAAAAAAAACTGACTTCATATATAATGAAATGGGTAGCTTTATCATTTCATAAGAAAAAAATTAGAGAAAATATATTAATTCAGGAAAACTTGGCTTATTAGGCAAATCGGGCCTTGCATAGTAGGCTGAGAAGTGCGTTCTGGCTACTAGGTACGACATATATATATATATATATATATATATATATATATATATATATATATATATATATATATATATATATATATATATATATATATATATATATATATATATATATATATATATATATATATATATATTTCTGAAGCCCATAAGCAATCCAGCTGGGATCGCCCCATTGCCGACCAAGAAGCTGCGACTTTGCTAGAAGCTGCAACAACACCACATGGCACTGCCCGACTTAGAGCTGTAGCAGCTCCCCATGCAGGTGATTTCCTATTAGCAACCCCAATGTCAGCAACCGGCACCCGTCTCACACCGCAGGCCCTCCGAATTGCCGTGGCTCTCCGCCTCGCTGCCCCAATCCACACCGAATACAGGTGTATTTGCGGCGAGGCAGAGGCCGACAGGTACGGACGGCATGGCCTTCTCTGCCAAAGGACAGGAGGATGGCATGCAAGACACGGCGAGGTCAATGACATTATTAAGAGAAGCCTTACCACAGCCGGTTGTCCAGCAGAGAGAGAGCCCTGTTACCTAATGTCCCGCAACTCTGATGAGCCTGTCGGTCGTCCAGACGGAATCACGGTGAACCCCTGGAAGAATGGTAGACAGTTGGTGTGGGACTACACTTGCGTTTCAACTTTAGCCAATACCTATGTTGACTTCAGTGCTACACAAGCAGGAGGGTTCTTGAGGTTATCTTGAGATGATTTCGGGGCTTTAGTGTCCCCGCGGCCCGGTCCTAGACCAGGCCTCCACCCCCAGGAAGCAGCCCGTGACAGCTGACTAACACCCAGGTACCTATTTTACTGCCAGGTAACAGGGGCATAGGGTGAAAGAAACTCTGCCCATTGTTTCTCGCCGGCGCCTGGGATCGAACCCAGGACCACAGGATCACAAGTCCAGTGTGCTGTCCGCTCGGCCGACCGGCTTCAGGAGCTGCCAATCACCGGGAAGCAGCCAAGTCACGTAAATACAGAGACCTTGAGCACCACTACAATTTTGTCCCCATTGCCTCAGAGACACTTGGTGCCTGGGGAAAAAGTGCTGCTAGCTTTTTGAAGGAGTTGGGGTCTAAGCTAATCGAAACAACTAGAGACCCTAGAGCTGCCAGTTTTCTTTTTCAGCGCCTTAGTGTGGCAATCCAGAGAGGAAATGCTCACTGCATTCATGGTTCCTGCCCGCCGTCTGAGGAGCTGGAGGAGCTGTTCAACTTGTGACAAGCAGCCTTGTACCCTGCATGTAATCAATATTGTAACTTTTTTTGTGTGGTGACATTTTCAAATAAAGTTAGATAAATATACACACATACCAAAAGAATATTGGAGGTAGAAGAAAATATCAAGGTGTTCAGTGAGGATCCACAAGGTCTTCTCTGAGTACTCTTTATTTTCTTCTCCGAGGCTATGGGTCCCTACACTTGCAACAAAGGTGGTACCCCTTCTAGGTTTAAACAAAAAAAAAAAAAATTAGGCAAATCGGGCTATGCATAGTAGGCTGTGAAGTGCGTTCTGGCTACTAGGTACGACATATATATATATATATATATATATATATATATATATATATATATATATATATATATATATATATATATATATATATATATATATATATATATATATATATATATATATATATATATATATATAGATATATGTCGTACCTAGTAGCCAGAACGCACTTCACAGCCTACTATGCATAGCCCGATTTGCCTAATAAGACAAGTTTTCATGAAATAATTGTTTTTCGACTACCTAACCTAACTTTTTCGGCTTCCTAACCTAACCTAACCTATAAAGATAGGTTAGGTTAGGGTAGGTAGTGTTGGTTAGGTTTGGTCATATATCTACGTTAATTTTAACTCCAATAAAAAAAAATTGACCTCATACATAATGAAATGGGTAGCTTTATCATTTCATAAGAAAAAATTTAGAGAAAATATATTAATTTATGAAAACTTGGCTTATTAGGCAAATCGGGCCTTGCATAGTAGGCCGAGAAGTGCGCTCTGGCTACTAGGTACGACATATGTTATATATAACCCCATACTTGCTTAAACCACAAGTGAAGATTAACAATCTTTGGACAACACTCACCAGTGGGCCTCGAACCCAGAAAGCACAACTACCTTCCAGTAGGTGCCATAACTAGTACGCCTTATCCCACTACATTATCAGACCCTTAAAGGAAGTAGAGATTTCGAGGTATATATACACCTCAAATATCCCCACTTCCCAAGGGCACTAGACTAGTGAGGGGTTAATATACGTTTTTCATCAAGCCACTGTTAATGTGGGAGAACTCGTGTCCATTCTATAAGCCCATATTTGCTTAAACCACAATTGAAGATTAACAATCTTTGGACAACACCCACCAGTGGACCTCGAACCCAGAAAGCACAACTACCTTCCAGTAGCTGCCATAACTAGTACGCCTTAACCCACTACACCATCAGACCCTTAACCCTCAAACCGTTAGGGGCCCAAATGGAATTCACACCCACAGGCGCAACAAAAAAAAAATCCAAAAAATTCTTTCGTCTTATAGAAGTGTTCATTTTTGTTCCCTGATCACGGAAAAAATAACAAAAAAATCGTAGGTGGCATGTTTTAGCCGCAATAGGGTATGGAAGTTTGGCAAAAAAGGGGCGTTGGCAGAGCCTTCGCCAGACGAGGTCTACTCCGCCCGAGCTGTCAGACGGCAGTTGCCACAAATATATTATTACCTAATTATTGCAATGTGTCTGATTGATTTTTTCTTAGTTTTTTTGCAGTAATATTATTCCATACAGTGAATTGTGGTATATTTATATTATAAAATGTGTGAACCATCGCTGTACTCAAAATTATGGTGTGCATATTAGTGATTCAATTATTATGTTCATAAAACAATAAACAAATAGTTTTGCTGTTGTTACACTATATACACAGGTTATATATAAGTATCTGCATGTTTTGTACACCATAACGAACTACTAAGTTGGTCTTGCGAGTCAAAAAGCAACGAGGAGTGACCGCCAAACACCAGCGAGCCACTCACTGCCACTCCCTCCCTCAACACCACCTCACTCACCCTCATTTACCTCCCACAATACTCTTTCTGTATTTATTCACTATACACAGACGTTATATATACGTATTTACATGTTTTGTTCACCATAACAGTACATCTAAGCTTGTATGGTGAGTAAAGGCCATAAGACGTAGCTACTCACACAGTCAGCTGATCGGGGGCCGCCGTCAAGGCCAGATGCACTAATATTTGTCCTCCAACAATATTGATTGTGGTGTTATTACGCTATATACACACATTATATATAGGTATCTACCTGTTTTATTCACCATACCTGAACAAATAAGCTGGTATGGTGCCCAAATACCATAGTGTCCACCAGTAAATAACATGCCAAGTCGTGCAGACGACGCTCCTCCCTCACCAAAATGGCGGCTCCCAACCTACTCCTCTCGCTGTTATCTCACACTATACACACGTTATATATAAGTATCTACATTTGTGTTCACCATAGCGAACCACTAAGCTGGTATGGTGAGTGCAGTCAATAAATTGTGGCCACACACAGTCAGAAGACGATGCCACAACCATCCCTCCACAGCCTTACGCCTCCCTCCATCGAGCACAGCGCTAAATATCACCACAATCATGCTGTTATCAGAATCCTGGTCAGTTTTATCACAGTCAGGGGGCTTCAGTAATACTATTGTAACGGTTCTATTGTTACGTAAAGTATGGTGACAATAAACACAGACACTAAGATACTATATATATATTTGGTCGAATATACAGAAGTACACAGGTGATACTTTGGTGTGAGTTGAGCGCACTGAGCGTCGGTACAGTATCTCGCAAGTGTCTGCTCTAGACCACACTTGAAAGTAGACTAGTTAATGTTTGCTATTCTGCTGCTTATATGCTCGGGCAACACCTCACCGTGTTGCCCGGGCAACGCCTCACCTCATTCATCTCCAAAGGTTGACAGGAATATTAACAATGCATTTGGAGCGAGTATATTATTGGGATAATCTACTCGCTACAGAACTCTCCCTCCCAGAGGATGAAAGGAAAAATACTTGATCAAGGAACTTAGCTGGTAGGTGAATTGTACGCCCTGCTCGCGTTACATAACCATCAAAGTTAACTTCCTCCTCTTCGCTGATGTCATCTAACTGAGGTCATAGGGTGAGAGGTCGCACAGGATCGTCCGTCGTCGTAGGATCAGGTTGTGGTGCGGCTGGTAACTGGGGTTGTAGGGTGGGAGGTCGTACAGGATCGTCCGTTGTCGTAGGTGGCGGTGCTGCTGGTAACTGTGGTCGAAAAGTGAACTGCGTAGTCGGCGGATGTGTCTCTGGAGGGATGTCTGGGGCAGCGTCACAGTGTGCTGGTTTAAGGCGATCGATGGAGATGTTTACCCGCTGTCCTCGGCGTTCAATGGTGAAGAACTTCGGTGTTCGAGAAACCACTTTAAATGGTCCTTCGTAAGGTGACTGTAGAGGGCGTCGAACAGCGTCGACACTTACAAACACGTGTTCAGTTGTGTGGAGCTCATGAGGCACATATGTAGCATGAGTTGTCGGTTGGCGTGGTGGTGTAGGCCGAATGTTTGTCACGGCCGCCCGTAATTTCTGGACAAAAGTGGGGTCTGAAGGGTGTGATAAGTGGCGTTGGGGTTAAGAATTCGCCCGGAAGCCACAGGCTAGATCCATATACTAAGTCTGCTGCCGAGAATCCACTGCCCTCCTTCGTGGCCGAACGGATGCCAAGGAAGACTAATGGAAGGTTGTCGATCCAATCATCAGGGCGTGCTTGAGCTCTTAGGGCAGCTTTTAGTTGTCTATGAAAGCGTTCTACCATTCCGTTCGACTCAGGGTGGTATGCTGTGGTTCAGTTATGTGTGGTGCCGAGGAATTCCATAAGTTCCTTCCATAGATATGATTCGAACTGTCGTCCTTGGTCGGTGATGATGACAGAGGGGCTGCCAAAACGGGCGACCCATCCAGAGAGGAAAGCCTGGACCACTGACTCAGCTGAGATGTTGATTAATGGGATTGCTTCCGGCCATCTGGAGAATCGATCGATGCAGGTGAGTAGATAAGAATATCCTCTTGCCGACGGTAATGGTCCAACGATGTCTACATGCACCACCTCGAAACGGTCAGAAGGTAACGTAAACTGTTGAAGAGGGCACTTTGTGTGACGATGTGTTTTCGCTCGCTGGCACTGGAGACATGAGCGAGTCCATCGTCGAACATCGGCATTGATTCCTGGCCATACAACACGCTCCGTTAGTAGTTTCTGGGAAGCACGTACTCCTGGGTGTGCTAGGGAGTGAAATACTGAGAACGTTTTCCAGCGAAACTGGGCAGGAATGTAGGGCCTAAGTGCTCCCGTCCGTGAGGTGTCACAGATTATCCTTCCGCCACCTTCCATGGGAATCTCGATGAACCGGAGAGCTGTGTCAGATGTTCGTAATCGCTGCAGATCAGGGTCTTCCCGTTGGGCCTTACTGATTACACAATAGTCCTCCTGAGCTGGGTTTGTCACGACGTGGTTTATGGTGGGTCGAGACAGTGCATCGGCTATGACATTATTAGTTCCTTTGACATGACGGATATCCGAGGTAAATTGGGAAATAAATTCCAGGTGGTTGGCTACTCGAGGAGAGTGAGCATCACCCTTGGCCGCCAGCGCATAAGTGAGAGGTTTGTGGTCTGTGAGGATGTGGAAGTTCCGCCCCTCGAGAAAGTGCCGGAAATGTTGTATGGCTGAGTAGATGGCGAGCAGTTCCCTATCAAAAGTGCTGTACTTCTCTTCAGTGGGTGACAGGCGCGCTGAAAAGAATGCAATTGGGCGCCATTCTCCTTCAACGAGCTGTTGTAGTACAGCACCAATTGCTGTGTTTGAAGCGTCGGTAGATAGATTGGTGGGAGCGTCAGACACTGGGTGTGCGAGCAAGGTGAATTCTGCCAGCTTGTGTTTTATGTCGGTGAATGCTGTCTCTGCCTGGGGAGTCCACTCCAACGGAAGACGGGACGTGAGTTTCCGACCACGTAAGAGGTCGTATAAGTGTCGCTAGATGTCCGAACAATGTGGGATGAATCGATGATAAAAATTCACTACACCAAGAAATTCTTGCAACTTCTTTGGAGAAGATGGGCGCGGGAATTCCTTGATTGCCTCGATTTTCTTCTCTAGTGGTTGGACCCCTGCTGCTGACACACGGTGTCCCAAGAAATCCAGCTCTGGAACATGGAAAATACACTTCTCGGAGTTGAGCTGCAAGCCGAAGTTGCGCAGGCGGGTGAGAAGGAGTCGGAGGTGTAGCAGATGTTCTGTTGGTGATGTACTGGCCACCAGCAGATCGTCAATGTAGGCGTAGCAAAAAGGAAGGTCCTTAACTACTTGGTCGATAAAGTGTTGGAATGTCTGGGCTGCATTCCGTAGACCAAAAGGCATCTGGACGAATTCAAACAGTCCAAAAGGTGTTGTGATCGCTGTTTTCGGAATGTCTGCCGGTTCCACAGGGATCTGGTGAAATGCCCGCACAAGGTCAATTTTCGAAAAAACGGTTGCGTTGCTCAATCCCTGTGAGAAATCATGGATGTGTGGTATTGGGTAGCGATCCGGCAGAGTGCGAACGTTGAGAGCCCTGTAGTCTCCGCAAGGGCGCCATTCCCCAGGGGCTGTTTTCGGGACCATATAGAGAGGTGAAGCCCATGGACTGTTCGAAGGGCGGATTATTCCCGCCTCCTGTAGCTTATTGAATTCAGCACGTACTACCGCCAGTCGTTCCGGTGCCAGGCGGCGTGGTCTGGCGATGGTAGGTGCTCCCGTTGTAGTAATGTGATGCGTAATCGTATGTTGCACCTCTGGTCGAGGGCTGGCGGGTTGGGTCACATCTTTGAATTCATCCAAGAGTGCTTGAAGTTCCGTAGATGCGACTGGGGTGACGATGTTAACTTGTGTAGAGGTACTAGGAGAGGCTCGAAGTACTGCACCTGCGGGATCCACAATAAGTCGATGGTGTTGCAGGAAATCCCATCCAAGAATGGGTTGTTCTACATCCGCTATGAGGAAAGTCCACGTAAAGCGACCCAGAGAGGCGAACTCGAGAACCAGGGCGCGGGTCCCATATGTACGGACGGACGTACCATTGGAGGCTCGTAAGTCCAAACCAGGAGTACGGGTTGGTTTGACCAGTGGGGGAGGCAACACACTAGCTGCTGCACCTGTGTCAACGAGGAAACGGCGTTTGGTTATGACGTCAGATATGTAGAGCAGTGTAGTGTTTGAAATGGCGGGGTCACTGGCCGTTAACAGTCCCCGCCGAAGTAGTTTCCCGACCAGGAACAAGGAGCCCTACAGTTGCGGGCTTGGTGTCCGAACTTCTGGTGGTAAGAACAAAGCTCTCCCCGACGTTCTCGCTGTCACCTAGACACTGATACTGGATTCGCATGGTACGTTTTCCCTGGGTGGAAGAAACGCCGGTTCTGGAGGACGTCGAGTTGTTGGGTGTCTGTAGTCTGCTGTGTATCACTGAGGTGGGACAGCGTAGCGTTAACAGACGTCGTATGAAGCCGGTCTGCCAGTGTAGCCAGCTGGGCTAATGGGGTGTCGTCAGCCATACTGAATAGGGCCGGTTGAATGTGTTTTGGACAGAGTTGTATCCACAGTGATCTCACAATCTCGCTGGGGGCTGGGTCAGTTGCAGTATGCAACACATACTGAATATGCCGCAGAAGCTGAACTGGTGTTTTGTCTGCTAATCTTTTGTCAGTGAGGAGTTGGTCCCTTTGTTGAATGCGGCGTTTCATTGCTGCCTGTAGAAGAGCGGCCTTCAATGCAGTGTACATCCTGGTGTCCGGTGATGGCGCGGTGATGACAGCGGAGGCAGTGTGCATAGCCTCCGAGGGAAGTGTTGGCAGGGTACAGGCATATCGGGCTTTCTCAGTCGAAATTTCGTGAAGGTCGAAAATAGCCTCCATCTGCATGAACCAAAATTCTGGCTCATCTGCGTTGTATGCTGGAAACCTGGTTGATAAATCCATGGCGAAGATCTAGTTTGTGACTAGGTGTTCTTTTTCACTCACTGGGTCACCAATGTAACGGTTCTATTGTTACGTAAAGTATGGTGACAATAAACACAGACACTAAGATACTATATATATATTTGGTCGAATATACAGAAGTACACAGGTGATACTTTGGTGTGAGTTGAGCGCACTGAGCGTCGGTACAGTATCTCGCAAGTGTCTGCTCTAGACCACACTTGAAAGTAGACTAGTCAATGTTTTGCTATTCTGCTGCTTATATGCTCGGGCAACACCTCACCGTGTTGCCCGGGCAACGCCTCACCTCATTCATCTCCAAAGGTTGACAGGAATATTAACAATGCATTTGGAGCGAGTATATTATTGGGATAATCTACTCGCTACACTATCACTTCTAAATAATAGCAGTATCATTTATATTATGGTATTTGTAGGCGATGCTGTGGTCACAAGCTGAACAGCGGTGCTGTGAGCTCGTGCTGCGTACGCCAGCCTTGGTGACTTGCTCAATGCTGACGCTGTAACACCCAAGAATGTTCGCCTGGATTTTTTTTCTAGGTGGCATCTGGCAACTATCGGTCGTGGCTGTACTATAGCTGCCCCAATCCCAGGCGGGGCGTTTAAATTATAGCGCTAGACACAAAATCATATATAAATGATGTGCGCGGTTTCGGTTTTGTCACTGATATCATTTATATATGATATGCGCGGTTTGAGGGTTGAAAGTGGAGATTTCGAGGTATATATACACCTCAAGCCAAATTAACAGTGGCTTGATGAAAAACGTATAGTAACCCCTCACTAGTCTGGTGCCGTTCGGAAATGGGGATATTTGAGGTGTATATATACCTCGATATCTCTACTTCTTTTAAGGGTCTGATGTTGTAGTGGGTTAAGGTGTACTAGTTATGGCAGCTACAGGAAGGTAGTTGTGCTTTCTGGGTTCGAGGCCCACTGGTGGGTGTTGTCAAAAGATTATATATATATATATATATATATATATATATATATATATATATATATATATATATATATATATATATATATATAATATATATATATATATATATATATATATATATATATATATATATATATATATATCTATATATATATATATATATATATATATATTGGTGTATACTGGCAGCAGGTTTTCTTTCAAACATGTTTCATTGAATATGACCGCATATTCTGTATTTATTATTTTCTGGTTTAGGGCTTCTATCCCTCTAACTGTTTTCTTAGCATCAGGGCTTAATTGAAATAGGAGTTCTCCAAAACTCATTTTCGTACTTTTAAGGTGAAGAAAAGAAGTGATTTACTATAGAGTGTATTACACTTATTTGTATAATTTGCACGACGTTTCGAACCTCCATGGTTCATTCTCAAGTGAACAGATCTTACAATACTAGTTGATTTTATACCCACATTAGGTCAGGTGATAATACAATGAAGGTGAAAACATGGGGGGATACATAAGGGATAAACATAGGGGCTGCAGAAGGCTTATTGGCCCATACGAGGCATCTCCTATCAAAACACAAAGATTAATCCAGTGTAATTGGCCTGTTATGTTGGACATTGTCTTCTGTGTTGGCATCGATATGTTCTTGTCTTGTCCTTACTCTCATGGTGGGTAGAGTAAATAGTTCCGTGATTTGGGTGTTCATGGTAGGTCGCTCTATTCTTATGTGAATTGCCTCAAGAATTTGTAATCTTCTTGAATCTTGGGTTTTGTCTATTATGCAAGTATTCTTGTTCAACATTTCTCTTGTTAGAGTAATGTCATGGGCTTGTCTCATGTGATTCCTAGGGGCACCAGATTGAAGATGGCATGTCAAACGCCTCGTCAGCTTGGTCGACGTCATACCTATGTACTTACATTGAAGGTTACATCCTTCGTGGGGGCAAGTGTACATGTATACAACGCTTGACTGCTGTAGAGGGTTCTCCGTCGGCTTCGGGCTGTTTTTGATAAGGAGTTCGGAAGTCTTCTTGGTTTTGTAGAATATTATCAGGTTTATGTTTTGGTTAGGAGTAGTGCTTTTTACTCCTTTACGGATTATTTCTTTCATTATTCTTTCCTCTTTTATATGTTCACTGTGCATGGTTGATTTGTAATATAATTTTATTGGGGGTGTTGTGGTTTCTGTTCTAGGTTCTGAATTATACCAACGGTCCAAGTGTCTTCTTATAGCAGCGTTTATTTCCGCGTTGCTATATCCGTTGTTCACCAATACCTGAGTTACTCTTTCAAACTCTCTACTCACGTTGCTCCATTCAGAGCAGTGGGTAAGCGCTCGACGAATATAAGCATTGAGAACACTGGCTTTGTATCTTTGGGGGCACTCACTTCTACCGTTCAGGCATAATCCTATGTTGGTGGGCTTGGTATATACGTTGGTGCTTAAAGAGGTTCCTGTTTTTGTTATTAGTACATCCAAGAATGGCAGACTGTTATTTTCACTATTTTCATGTGTAAATCGGAGTACTGACTCTCTCTCTAGGTGTCTTTTTAGGTCAATTAGTTCATCTGAGTCTTTTACTATTACGAATATGTCATCTACATAACGGCAGTATACAGTTGGTTTTTGTCTGCTACTGAAGACTCTGTCTTCGATGTTTTGGAGAACATGATGAAATAGGAGTTGAAATGAAATGAAATAGGAGTTTTGGAGAACTCCTATTTCAATTAAGCCCTGATGCTAAGAAAACAGTTAGAGGGATAGAAGCCCTAAACCA
>NC_091186.1:33179227-33189227 GCF_040958095.1 Procambarus clarkii | reverse complement strand
ACCTTGTATCTGTTTCCACCGAGTTTGTTTGGGGCGTTCTTCAACATATCAGCAATACTTGTCTCAACATCTCTTTCAGTTGCATTAGTGTGGGTATTGATACAGGCTTCTGGAAATTTACAAGAATTAATTGATATATATATAATTATAATTCACTTTGTCAGGAGACAAGAAGCCACAGAGTAATAACATTGTTGGCGTTTATTGAGGTGTTCCCCTGTTCTCCAGTCTTCCTCCGTCCCCTCGTCCTTCCCACCATTCCCCATTCCACAGTCCTCTCGTCCGTCCCACTTCCCCGTCCCCACATTCTCCCCACTATTCCCACTTCCCCGTCCCATCGTCGTCCTTATTATTTCCCCCTCCCGTCCCCTCTTCCTCCCCCACCATCTCCCATTCACCTGTCCCTTTGTCCTCCTCAGCATTCTCCATTCCCCTGTCCCCACCATCCCCAGTCCCCTCGTCCTCCCCACCATTACCCTCTCCTCTGTCCCCTCGTCTTCCCCACCATCCCCCCCTCTCGTCCTCCCCACCATTCCAAACTACCTCATCCGATGCATTCTATAAAGGTCTGATGCTTCCATCAGAAAATTGGGAACATCAAATGATCTGATATTCCCATCACTGAAAAATAAGAACAGCTAAAAAAATGAAATGAAAAAAATGAAAAAATAAACTATACTCATGAAATGAACAGTATGGTAAACAACACAGCTCAATTTCAATGCAATGTCACACAAAATTATTAAATCGAAATGAAAATCAATTGAAATCTATGAAAATTCAAATTATCAATGCAAACGTAAATATTGAAATAATATCGCAACATAATATAGTGTGGGTTGCTCTTACGTGCAACAGACGGTGCTGTTTTTCAAAAAAGGCATAGTTTTACCTGTCACAAAGTGGCATCTATACTTATACTCACGAAATGAACGGTATGGTAAACAACATAGCTCAATTGCAATGCAATGCCACAATAACATTTAATAACAATAATAACAATAATAACAATAACATTTAAATATACTTTAAGATATAATCTAGAAGAAAATAAGGACATTGAAACGGTTCATGAACTCGATTTCAATAAAGGACACTATGGGGAACTTTGAAAAACAGTTAATGAGTATAATTAGACAGACTTGTTGCTAGGCAGAGGAGTAAATAATGAGATATATGGCAAATTTTGCAAAATATACGGCACACAAACATTCATACCCAAACAAAGCAAAATGTTAGGTAAGAACAAAGCAGTTGGCCCGTAGGGGAAAGGAGATACCCACAAGACTGGAATACAAGTCATTAACAAGCACACAAGTACTACACCACACAACAACCGCACTACTACCAGAACTGGACGAATCACTACCAAAACAACACACCCAAAATGGAAATGGAAATAACCAATCACAGGTCAGAGAACTACTGAGATTCTGTGACAAATTCTCGCTCAATCAGCAGATAACAAAACGGACTAGGAACGAGAACACACTCGACCTCATAATCACGAACAATGATGAGCTAATCAGAGACATTACTGTCTCAGACACTACGTACTTGGACCACAAGCTCATTGAAGTGCAAACTAACATCAATAACGGTAGTAGGCCCAAGAGAAACAACAAGCGAGAAGGGCTATTCAATATATTCAATTTTAATAATAAAAGGATAGACTGGGAGAAAAAAAACAGGGAACTTACAAACATTCACTGGGAAAATGTTCTAGGTAATAAAAATCCTACACAAGGAAAAGCAAAAACTACTGGATTGTATTGGACCTATTCGTACTAGTGAAGGTTCATATACTGAGGATGACAAAGAAATTAGTGAAATCCTAAAAAAGCAGTATGAGGACATATTAAGCACTCCGATACAAAGCATGAAAGTGGAGGATCCGGACAACTTTTTTATGGGTGATATCCAAACCCCTGTAAATATAACTGATATCAACACGAGTGTGACAGATTTTGAAAGAGAAATTGAAAATGTGCCCATGCATTCAGCCCCGGGTCTAGACTCATGGAATTCAATATTTATAAATAAATGCAAAGTGCCAGTAGCACAGGCACTCAGTATAGTGTGGAGGAAGAGCTTGGACACGGGGGAGATACCAGAGGCTCTTAAAGCAGCAGACATAGCTCCTCTACACAAGAGAGGTAGTAAAGCATTGGCAAAGAATTATAGACCAGTTGCACTAACATCCCACATAATAAAATTATTTGAGAGTGATCAGGAGTCAGGTTACTAGTTTTATAGAGACCAATGACCTCCACAATCCAGGCCAACATGGATTTAGAGCAGGAAGATATTGAAATACCTCTTACAGCTATCTCTCATGTCCTCTACTTGTACAGTACAGCTACTTGACCATTACGACAAAATCACTGAGATATGAGATAATGATGATACTAACCTCATCTACTCAGACTCCAACCCACTCATATTAAATAATGATGTAAACAATAAATTTAAAAAAAATCCACTTATTAATGTCAACCAACAAACTCACACTAAACATAGAAAGGACCTACAACATCTTACTTGGGAGCAAATCAACAAATGCAATTCATCTACAGTTACACAATATTAACATCAGAAATAAAAAAGATGGTAAGTTCCTTGGTCTATACTTAGATCTGCCCGAAACGCTATGAGTGCTAGTTGCTTTACAAGAATGTATAACTTCAAGTCACTGTACTCTCCCCCAATGTAACTTCTTGTATATAAAGAAAAAATAAATAAATAAACAAACACATAATAAATCAATACTTACTAAATTTTGTCTGTTATGTAGCAAAGAAGCAGGTCTACGGAAGGCTTTTCTGTTGAGTTCGAAGCCCAGATTACTCGTGGTCTCTGAAATAAGTTAAGATTATAAGTATAAAATTTATAAAACCAAATAATAAATCCGGTATTGCTCAATTTTAGATGCAGACGTACTGAATGATATATCAGACTGTCAGCATGGTATTCGATCTGGAAGGTCCAGTGTAACGAATTTACTCAGTTTCTATGATCGAGCCACAGAGATCTATAAAGAATTCTGATCAAGAAAGAGATCTAGGGGCGCGGAGTCGGGGATGCCTGAGCAGGGCACGGAGTCGGGGATGCCTGAGCAGGGCGCGGAGTCGGGGATGCCTGAGCAGGGCACGGAGTCGGGGATGCCTGAGCAGGGCGCGGAGTCGGGGACGCCTGAGCAGGGCACGGAGTCGGGGACCCCTGAGCAGTGCGCGGTGTCGCAGGCACCGGAGCAGAGCGCGGTGTCACAGGCACCGGAGCAGAGCACAGTGTCGGGGGCGCCGCAGCAAAGTGCGGTCCCTGGCAGAGGGAAACAAACAAAACAAGGCCCCAAAATCTGTTGGTATTACAGATGGGCTACCTGTAAGCATGGGGGAATCGGGAAGAATAAATGGAACATGTACACACGATCACCCTAGAAAGTGCAGAAACCTCCTCAATACAGGTAAATGTACCAAAAGCTGTGAATTCTTTCACCCAGAAATTTGCAAGAACTCTTTGGACAGGAAAGAGTGGTGCTTCAATGCTGAATGCCCAGCTTTTCATATAAGAGGTACCAGGCGAATAAAACCGACAGACTACCACTATGAAAACAGCCACTACTCCATCAACCGGGATAATTTTTTAGCAAGAGGAGGAGGAGAAGAATGGCTAAAAATGACCAGACTCTACCACCAACTCGGTCAAATGCTAGAGAGGACGCAAACACAGTGGCCTCCTTACCAGAGCCTCAGATATTAACACCAATTAAAGCATCCAGCACTTCCACTAACACGATAACATCATTTATATTTGCCAACATCCAGGGTATAAAAACACGCAAATCCAACAAAGTTCATTTTATAGATGGTCTCCTTCATGAGGCAAATGCAGTGTTTGCAGCCCTAACGGAAACTCACACAAAGGACTACCTTGATGGTGAAATATGGATCCCAGAATACAATCTCTTCAGATGTGATAGGAAACACCGGCTTCAGGGTGGGGTCAGCCTCTGCATCAAAGACACACTCATCTGTACTGAGCTGCTAAACACCTCAAATGATATGGTGGAAGTGCTGATAGTCAAAATAGAGATCCTAAATGTAGTTGTTGTCCTTGTATATAAGTCACCGGAGGCAAACCCTCAGCAGTTTAAAGACCAACTAATGAAAATAGAGCACTGCTTGGAAAACCTCACAAATCCAGCTCCGAACATCATCCTGCTTGGGGACTTCAACCTACGGCACCTGAAATGGAAGCACCTGGCTAATACAGTAATATCAGAAAGAATACCAGGAAGTAGCCTAAATGAGCAGGCACATGCAAATGACCTGCTACGGATGTGCGATAGGTTTGCCTTAAACCAGCAAATAGTAGAACCAACTAGGAAGGAGAACACGCTGGACCTCATTTTCACTAATAATGATGAGTTGATCGGGAACATAATGATTACAAATACCTGTTACTCAGATCACAACTTAATTGAGGTACTGACAACCATGGGGAATGGACCCCCAAAACCAGTCCAGATTCCCGGTGGAGGAGATTTCAGCAAATTCAACTTCAATAATAAACGGATAAACTGGGAGCAAATAAACCAGGACTTCACAGAAATAAACTGGGAAGAACAGCTAGGAAATGCAAACCTGAACCAGTGCCTGGAAAAAATAAGCTCAGTAGCACTAGAAATATGTTCAAACCGCATACCCCTAAGAAAAAAGAGAAAGAGATGCAGATTGGAACGGGAACGTCGTTCCTTATATAGGCGAAGAAAACGAATCGCGGAACAACTTGAGAGTCGCACCCTATCTCAAGAACGGCGAAGAAGGTTAGGTAGAGAAATAGAAACAATTGAACTCAAGCTACAAGAATCATACAAAACCCAGGAGAGGCAAAGAGAGCAAAAGGCCATCAGTGAAATAGAGAGAAATCCGAAATATTTTTTCTCCTATGCAAAATCAAGATCAAAAACCACATCTAGTATCGGGCCCCTGCGAAAGGGAGATGGAACTTTCACAGATGACAACAAAGAAATGAGCGAGTTACTGAGGAAGCAGTACGACTCTGTTTTCAGTGAGCCATTAAATGCACTAAAGATTGATAACCCAAATGAATTTTTCATGGATATGATACCAACATCAAATCATATATCAGACGTCGCCCTATCCCCACTAGATTTTGAAGAAGCCATAAACAGTATGCCTATGCACTCTGCACCAGGCCCGGATTCTTGGAACTCCATATTCATCAAGAACTGTAAAAAAACACTATCGCAGGCCCTTCACATTCTGTGGAGACAAAGCCTAGATACTGGCGTTATCCCTGACATACTAAAAACAGCAGAGATAGCACCACTCCATAAAGGAGGAAATAAGGCAGAGGCAAAAAATTACAGACCGATAGCACTAACATCGCACATCATAAAAAAATTTTGAGAGAGTGCTAAGAAGTAAGATCACAAAATACATGGAATCACAGCATCTCCATAACCCCGGACAACATGGTTTCAGAACAGGGCGCTCTTGCCTGTCGCAGTTGCTGGACCACTATGATATGGCATTAGATGCTATGGAAGACAAACAAAACGCTGATGTAATTTACACAGATTTCGCAAAAGCTTTTGATAAATGTGACCATGGTGTTATTGCACATAAAATGCGTTCAAAAGGAATTACCGGGAAAATAGGCAGATGGATCTACAATTTCCTGACTGACAGAACCCAATGTGTAATAGTCAACAAAATAAAATCCAGCCCATCAACCGTGAAGAGCTCAGTCCCCCAGGGTACTGTGCTTGCTCCAGTACTTTTTCTCATCCTCATATCGGACATAGACCAGAACACAACCTATAGCACTGTATCATCCTTTGCAGATGACACTAGGATTTTCATGAGAGTTGGCAACATAGAGGACACGGCAAACCTCCAATCAGATGTTGATCAGGTCTTTCTATGGGCTACAGAAAATAATATGGTATTCAACGAGGATAAGTTTCAGCTCATGCGCTACGGAAAAATTGAAAACATAAAAACAGGAACCACGTACAAAACGCAGGCAAATCATAACATAGAACGAAAAGGCAATGTAAAGGACCTGGGTGTACTCATGTCGGAAGACCTTACCTTTAAAGAACACAATAAAGTAGCCGTCACAACTGCAAGAAAAATGACAGGTTGGATAACAAGAACTTTTCACACTAGAGATGCTATACCGATGATGATACTTTTCAAAACGCTTGTGCTATCTAGAGTGGAGTACTGCTGCACAATGACAGCCCCTTTCAAAGCTGGAGAAATTGCTGACCTAGAGAGCGTACAGAGATCCTTTACTGCTAGAATCCACTCAGTAAAACATCTAAATTACTGGGACCGACTAAAGAGCCTAAATCTGTACTCCCTTGAGCGCAGGCGGGAGAGATACATAATAATTTACACGTGGAAAATAATTGAGGGGCTGGTCCCAAACCTGCACACAGAAATAACACCACATGAGACCAGAAGACATGGCAGGATGTGCAGAATACCCCCGTTGAAAAGCAGAGGTGCAACAGGTACTCTGAGAGAGAACTCTATCAACATCAGAGGCCCGAGACTGTTCAAACACGCTTCCACTACACATAAGGGGCATAACTGGCAAACCCCTCACAGTGTTCAAGAGAGAACTGGATAAGCACCTCCAAAGGATACCTGATCAACCAGGCTGTGACTCATACGTCAGGCTGCGAGCAGCCGCGTCTAACAGCCTGGTTGATCAGTCCAGCAACCAGGAGGCCTGGTCGACGACCGGGCCGCGGGGACACTAAGCCCCGGAAGCACCTCAAGGTAGCCTCAAGGTAGGGGTGGTTTTAGA
Organism: Procambarus clarkii; assembly: GCF_040958095.1. Classification (NCBI taxonomy): domain Eukaryota; kingdom Metazoa; phylum Arthropoda; class Malacostraca; order Decapoda; family Cambaridae; genus Procambarus; species Procambarus clarkii. The sequence continues at coordinate 33,182,381 of NC_091186.1, read as the reverse complement.
TAGAAAACTATAACCTGAGGATCATATTAAGAACATTCTGCGAGGGGCCTATGCTACACTTTTTAACTTTTGAATTGCTTTTAAATAAATAGGTCAAAAAGTTTTAAAAGTTTTAAAAGTTTTTTAAACCTCTCGTGTATCATGAGTGTGGAAAAGCTTCAGATGGTGCATTCAGATGATGAATATTACCTAGTTCCTTCATCAGGGAAGAATGAAGACATATTGGTGCATTCGGATGATAAAAACTAACTACTGTAGTTCAATTGATCAACAGACTGTATATCATATGCAGACTGTATGTGGATCTGCAGGCCACTCCAAACAACAGCCTGGTGGACCAAGCTCCACCAGGCCTAAAGCACAAAGTGGTCCACTGGCACCAGCAACTTCAACCATAAATGTTCTCAAAGATTACTAAAAATGATTGAATTAGACTAGACTACAGTAAATTGGCAATCTTAACCGTGTATCTGTTTCCACCAATACAGTACATGCTTCAACATATCAGCAATACTTGATATGCAAATATATACACATATATCCATATACAGTATATACACATGCGAACAAGCCTGAATGGTCCCCAGGACAATATGCAACTGAAAACTCACACCCCAGAAGTGACTCGAACCCATACTCCCAGAAGCAACGCAACTGGTATGTACGAGACGCCTTAATCCACTTGACCATCACGACCGGACAAAATGAGGTGATAGCCGAGGCTATTTGAACCACCCCACCGCCGGCACTCGGATAGTAATCTTGGGCATAGCATTTTACCAAATCACCTCATTCTTTGGGGCACACGTGAGGAACACAAATGCGAACAAGCCTGAATGGTCCCCAGGACAATATGCACATACATATATAATACACATACACATACACATACATATATAATACAAAACACATACACATACATATATAATACAAAAATTATAAAATTTACTTACTTAATATTACATTGCAAATATTCCAGGTTTTGAAGACAATTTTCTTATTGCGCTCAACAAGGTAAGGCTTGCACCACAGATTCTGTCAGGGGTGGAAGCGTATTAGCATTGTATAGAAAATATTTACCAAATAGTTTTAAATACATAAAACTACAAATAGTAATTATTGAATTATTACATTACGCTTATACTCGTACATTCTGTTAAAGTGTCAAATTTCTACATTAGACTACCATATTACTTATATTATTGTTAATAATGTATTGACAGATGCAATATGTATTAAAATTCTAAAAATAAGTCATGCATTATATACAATTTTTGGGAAACTGTCTGCTGAGAAAAGCTGGTGTGGGGGTTGTTACAGGAGTGAGTAATAATTAAAGCTGGTGCATATAACATATGCACCAGCTTGTCAGGCACATGCAAAAGTGAACACTTCCAGAATTGGAGACATGCAGAAATGTAACATGTGGAAATAGAGGCATGCCAAAACAAAGACATGCATAAATTCAAATTCTTATCTAAATAATTTCTAGTGATTATTATATAAATTATTCCATCAGTACTAGATCAAATATTCACAAAAAAGGAGAAGAGATATTTGATATTCAATACCATCCTCCCTTTGGAAAGCGTAATCATGTCCTGTTGGACATTTATTATATGTTAAGATATAATCTAAAAGAAAATAGGGACATTGAAATGGTTGCTAACTCTATTTCAATAAAGGACACTATAGGGAACCTCGAACCCTATATTACAAGTGTAAGTGAAAATATTGGAAAAAATAATTAAAGCTAAATGTGAAGAACACCTGGAGACAAATGCTACACTTGCTTACATATATGAATTGCTTTAAATACATAGGTCAAATACTAAAGAAATTGTCTAAAATTTTTGTTAGACCACAGCTGGAATATGCAGCAGTTGTATGGTGCCCATATCTAAAGAATCACATCAACAAACTGGAAAATGTATAGACATGCCAATAAGTGGCTCCCAGGTTAGAGGCATAAAATGCCAAAACTAGATGGTAGAATAAAAAGAAGATATTGTAAAAGGTAACCAAACAAAGATGCCACAGAAATATTAGAAAATTAACTTTCGCAAGCAGCGTGGTAGACACGGTTGGAGCAAGTTAGGCGAGAGTGTGATGGAGGCCAAAACCATCAGTAGTTTCAAAGCATTATATGACAGTGCTGGGATGGGACACCATAGGCGTAGCCACAAATAATAGAATTTGGCGGTTCATATCACATTTTTTAAAATTAGAGATAAGGATGGTAATAAAGTTCAATGTAAAAACACCTATTATTAATGAATTTGTGAGAACTTCATATAAAATTAACAACTGAGCAAAGTATAGTACCATAGAAATAAAAAAAAAAATGCTGCATGTTATTTTTTCACATTACCTTTCTGTAGATTTTTTCCTTTGTTACTACGTGAATGATCCGGTTCAGTAGTGTTGTAGTAGTTGCCTGCAGTACCTGCAGTTTGTACCGGTTCAGTAGTGTTGTAGTAGTTGCCTGCAGTACCTGCAGTTTGTACCGGTTCAGTAGTGTTGTAGTAGTTGCCTGCAGTACCTGCAGTTTGTACCGGTTCAGTAGTGTTGTAGTAGTTGCCTGCAGTACCTGCAGTTTGTACCGGTTCAGTAGTGTTGTAGTAATTGCCTGCAGTACCTGCAGTTTGAAACAAATGTTAGAGACAGATCATTGATGTATATAAGAAATAGGAGAGGTCCCAAGATGCTGCCCTGTGGCACTCTAACAGTTATTGAATAATAATTCATAATTTTTTTTTTTTTTTTAGTGTGCCTGCGGCCTGGTCCTCGACCAGGCCTCCACCCCCAGGAAGCATTCTGTAATAACTGACTCACACCCAGGTACCTATTTTACTGCTAGGTAACAGGGACATAGGGTGAAAGAAACTCTGCCCATTGTTTCTCGCCAGTGCCTGGGATCGAACGTGATGCAGCAAATGAACAAATCCACAAGGGCCGTGACGAGGATTCGAACCTGCATCCGGGAGCATCCCAGACACTGCCTTAATCGACTGAGCTACAACAGGGTAAAAGGGTTGAAACCGAAGTTCTACTGAACTTACTGGATCCCATAGCCTCTCCGAGGCACAAACCAGGCTTTTACACAACCCCCCCTCCTGCACCCGAGCTATGTCAACAGGCCGTTCTCCCTCTT
>NC_091186.1:33172629-33178727 GCF_040958095.1 Procambarus clarkii | reverse complement strand
AATACAGAACTATTAGCTGAATATCAAATAAATGGATTTAATCTATTTCACACAGATAGATATATTAGATATTATATTATATTCCTTTCCTCCCTAGAATCTGGATGTAGCAGGTGCTCAATTGTCAAAAGTGAAAAATTTGGTTTATTTAACATACACGCCATAGACCGGCTTGGGAAAAAAAGTTCGTAAAACCCAGGGGCCATAGACCAGCTTGGGGAAAAAAAAGCTAGGTTAGGCTAGGTAAAAGCTAGGTAAAAAGAAAGGAGCTAGGTTAGACTATGTATGTTTAAATCTCTGATTTAAACAGAGCCAGTGTTCAGTCAAATAACTGAATTTATCAAATCTTATCCTTGTATAATATACAAGCTGATGTGAGATCCCTGTCTACAGGTGGACTGGAACTATTATCCAGTAGGCAGTCTACTGTATTTTATCAAACCGTTATTAGTATAATAGATCTCGTAATAATTTTGCAAAAATAATGGCATTTACTATTTTTAAAAGATTATTAGCAAATTTACAGAAATGGTGCATTCGGAAGACAAAACCAATTTTTCACTTTTGACAATTGAGCACCTGCTACATCCAGATTCTAGGGAGGAAAGGAAGGACGATCTTACTGGATCCCATAGCCTCTCCGAGGCACAAACCAGGCTTTTACACAACCCCCCCCCCCTGCACCCGAGCTTTTTAAAATAGTAAATGCCACTATTTTTGCAAAATTATTACGAGATCTATTATTCTATAGAATAATGCATATAAATGCATATATGCATATAAATACAAAAGTAAATGTAAATAATTTTACCTTGCACCTAGATCCACCAAGCCTGTATGGCGTGCATTTCAGTACTTCGGAAATCTAGAACTATCTTGAATCTCTAATCTGCAATGAAACAATACATATTATTGCACTTACCAAAACATGGATGAATGTAGAAAATACAGAACTATTAGCTGAATATCAAATAAATGGATTTAATCTATTTCACACAGATAGATATATTAGATATTATATTATATTCCTTTCCTCCCTAGAATCTGGATGTAGCAGGTACTCAATTGTCAAAAGTGAAAAATTTGGTTTATTTAACATACACGCCATAGACCGGCTTGGGAAAAAAAGTTCGTAAAACCCAGGGGCCATAGACCAGCTTGGGAAAAAAAAGCTAGGTTAGGCTAGGTAAAAGCTAGGTAAAAAAGAAAGGAGCTAGGTTAGACTATGTATGTTTAAATCTCTGATTTAAACAGAGCCAGTGTTCAGTCAAATAACTGAATTTATCAAATCTTATCCTTGTATAATATACAAGCTGATGTGAGATCCCTGTCTACAGGTGGACTGGAACTATTATCCAGTAGGCAGTCTACTGTATTTTATCAAACCGTTATTAGTATAATAGATCTCGTAATAATTTTGCAAAAATAATGGCATTTACTATTTTTAAAAGATTATTAGCAAATTTACAGAAATGGTGCATTCGGAAGACAAAACCAATTTTTCACTTTTGACAATTGAGCACCTGCTACATCCAGATTCTAGGGAGGAAAGGAAGGACGATCTTACTGGATCCCATAGCCTCTCCGAGGCACAAACCAGGCTTTTACACAACCCCCCCCCCCCTGCACCCGAGCTTTTTAAAATAGTAAATGCCACTATTTTTGCAAAATTATTACGAGATCTATTATTCTATAGAATAATGCATATAAATGCATATATGCATATAAATACAAAAGTAAATGTAAATAATTTTACCTTGCACCTAGATCCACCAAGCCTGTATGGCGCGCGTTTCAGTACTTCGGAAATCTAGAACTATCTTGAATCTCTAATCTGCAATGAAACAATACATATTATTGCACTTACCAAAACATGGATGAATGTAGAAAATACAGAACTATTAGCTGAATATCAAATAAATGGATTTAATCTATTTCACACAGATAGATATATTAGATATTATATTATATTCCTTTCCTCCCTAGAATCTGGATGTAGCAGGTGCTCAATTGTCAAAAGTGAAAAATTTGGTTTATTTAACATACACGCCATAGACCGGCTTGGGAAAAAAAGTTTGTAAAACCCAGGGGCCATAGACCAGCTTGGGAAAAAAAAGCTAGGTTAGGCTAGGTAAAAGCTAGGTAAAAAAGAAAGGAGCTAGGTTAGACTATGTATGTTTAAATCTCTGATTTAAACAGAGCCAGTGTTCAGTCAAATAACTGAATTTATCAAATCTTATCCTTGTATAATATACAAGCTGATGTGAGATCCCTGTCTACAGGTGGACTGGAACTATTATCCAGTAGGCAGTCTACTGTATTTTATCAAGACTATAGGCTAGGCTAGGTTAGAGCCAGTGTTCAGTCAAATAACTGAATTTATCAAATGTTATCCTTGTATAATATACAAGCTGATGTGAGATCCCTGTCTACAGGTGGACTGGAACTTGTATCAACTAATCCATACATCAAACCTGTCCCTTACAGCCCACAATCTATCATTAGGAAAACCATGTGAGAAATCTTTAAGGAATTCTGATAAAGAAAGAGATCTAGGAGTGGTTCTAAATAGAAAACTATCACCTGAGGACCACATAAAGAACATTGTGTGAGGAGCCTATGCCATGCATTCCAACTTCAACAGCATGTTGTGGGGTGCCGATATTGTGTGCCATCACATGTAAACCAATCAAGCCCACAAATACGTCAACATGGACCAGCATTACACCGTCTAACATACTCTGTCAGATGTAACAACTAAATTTGTGAATTCAAGACCTAATCTATTGCATAACACAGTGTTAGTACGAGAAAAACATTACTTACATTCGAAGCCGTGTTTTAAAATGGCGCGGACCTTGGTCTACTGACGCTCCACACTGTGTGTTCGTTTGCGTATGATGAACGTGTGACAATTTACTACAACAATTATTTAATTATTCTTATTCTTTATTTTACTATTTTTAGGGTACATGAAATTTCCAAATTATTTGCACACAATAATATAATTGCATTGTCATAACCTTTATATATTACGGAAAATACGATGACATGAACGAAGTCAAAGTGAAGTTGAAGTCAAAGTCATTCGCCGAACGTATTAGTCATTTTTTTCTCCCAAACGATAGGGGATAACAAATCCACATAGCATATAAGTGTAGAGTAAAGTCAATTTTATTCAGGAAAGTACATACATAGTTGATTTACAAACATAATGTTGGATTTATAGATAGAGCTAGTGCATACAATACCTAAAGCCAATATAGTAGGCATATAGCATTTCAGGCAACCGGGCAGTATATATGGACCCCTTACTCAAATCTCTGAATATGTTAGATATTAAGTCCCTGCACATACTCTCATGTGTATTTTATATATATAAAACGCTGCACTGTAATGTCAATCCTGACCCTAAAAGCTTCCTAGAAGGTTGTAACAGATCCCATGAGCACCACACCAGAAACAAATACCTGTAGGTGTGTACTGGTGCCTTATAGTGTGTACTCGTACCTTATGGTGGTATCAATGCGTTGGCAATAAAATTCTCTACAAGATCATATGCATAAAATGTCACCGAAGCATTTGGTATCCCACCACGAAGTAAATAAACACGAAGATGACTCGCCGTGACACCCAAACAGGAAGTAAATGTTCATACTCTTTCGTTTGTTGCCAGCCTCACAGTCATCCTACAGCGCTCATTTTGATATCACTGAACTCACAATAAAATTCCCCACCCAGACATATGCCTATCAATGTCTAATTATGGTATCGGGTGACCCGCACGAGTGTGGGAACTGGGCGAAGCATTAGCCGTGATTTCAGCAGGGACGACACTGGTGTGATGCAGGGCTTTGAATGCTTATACTGATTTCACTGTCCTGACATTATTTCTGGAGCTACGTATTTCATTTTTATAGCAATGTGTTCGCAATAGAAAGTTCTATAAGAACATGGGTAGAGTTGGCCAACACAGCGTCAAATAAATTTGCGGCGAATAAAATCTTACGCGTGTTTGTACCCGTGAGCGTCAAAAGTTTTTACTTTGCTCATGTTTTTCAAGTTTATACTTGTTTCACACCGTTTTTTTTTGTATAGTGTTCGGAATAAAATTCCCTACACAGACATATGCATATCAAATACAATTCCTTGGAATTCACAGCTGTAGAGATGACGGAAAACACACAACCGGAACCCGCTCTGGACACTCCAACTCACACCCGCAACACCCACAAAAAAAGTTTCTCTTGTTTCATGTATACTTACTTTAGTTTTCGTGCTACAGTTCTCATTTAGGTATCAAAATATTCCTAAGAAAATAGACTACAATACTGAAACAATCTAAGACAATTATGTGTACTTACCAAAGCAAAGACGATTGTAGTAAAATAAGTTGAGCATTTTATCTCCACTCCACCTCCTTCAGGTACTGATTCCTGAAGTTGCTCAACAGATGTTCCTAGGTGGAGTGAAGCTGATGTAGGTGGTTATTTCTTGTCCACCCAATACACCCTTTTCCTGTGATAAGTGGTGTAATTACAAGGTATGACGCAAAGTGGAACATCGCATGTCTTGCACGCTATACCAGTTTCCTTCCTGATACCCGACTTTGAACACACTTCACACCTGCGACGTTTGGGGATTTTTACCAGCTCATGTTTCAATTTATAGTTCAGGCGAGTCTCTGCTATAACAACACGTCGCTGTTGTCTCTGGGTTGGCAATAAACTACTGTCTGAATCGTCGCTCTCACTATTGTTTTCAAACACTAATGTGGAATATGAATTATCTTCATCAGATTCAGCTTCAGCACTAGGTGTAGACGTGAAGAGAGGGCGCCTCACACCCGACGGGCCAGGTGTTGACGGGTCAGCAGCAGGATACACAGGACCAGTGTCATGATTTATGTCTGGAGCATGAACTAGATGTGGAGATGGTGTAGTTGTTGCAGGCCACTCTGCCTTGTCAAATTTCAATAAAGACCAAATAGCAACTTCATGGAACTAGAGCAGAGTTAGTTTCCTTCGATCATCTGTGTTGGCCTTGTACAATACATGTACAATGCATTGAGTAAAGACCAAATAGCAACTTCATGGAACTAGAGCAGAGTTAGTTTCCTTCGATCATCTGTGTTGGCCTTGTACAATGCAACCACAAGTTGACATTGAATGTGAATTAACAATGAGACAAGTAAGATTTATACTAATACATTTATACTAACTCTGTTGAGCGTTGACCATTTATACATCAAATCTGTTGATGTGAGCACTTTAGTTTAGTCTGCCGTTTAAAGAAAAAAAGAGCATATCAATGGTATATCACAGAAAACGAATTTATCATAAACTCATGTATTTGTCTTATCATATTGAACTGCATTCATATTTTTAATATATAACAATATGAATATACAAATTTCTGTAAATCCCCTACCTTGTTGGAATCTGTGGAAATGAATGAGCAAATGTGCTGGCTGAAGGCGCTGAAGGAAACCACATTGGTTTCATTTTGGATACAAATGTCCATGGAGATTCAAAATGGAAACTAATTATATAGTTGAACCTGCAGAGACGAGTTTAAGAATCTGTGTTGAGAGTGATGGACACAGCCTTCACAATTATACTTCAGAGAATGTAAACATCTAAGAGTCATTAGAAATATGTGTAGAATAATAAACCCTACATTGTTTGAGTTAGGGAAAACACCATTTGTGATATATAGATACTATAGCTGTTCCTAAAGATTCACCCTTTTTTGCACCAGCAAGATAACATATAAGATTTTAAGAGTTGACGAATGTTAATATTCTTGTTTGATAAACTGTGAACTTGAGACATAGTTAATAAGAACATATTAACACAACAAAATGTTTTCAGAATCTTTAACACCACTTTCCAGCAACTTATATAATTTATATAAATTATTTTAGAGAATAATACATAAATTATATATTTAAACATGATATAGTGTTTAGTGGAATGTATAAGGAGTCAAATTGTGTTAAAAAGAGCAATTTTTAGAAAATTTGGAAAAATACTTTTTTCTGTTCAAATTATAACTAAATGGATTTTAAAGGTTTCACTCAGCCAATATATATCATT
>NC_091186.1:33012629-33170129 GCF_040958095.1 Procambarus clarkii | reverse complement strand
CTCCAGGATTGGTGTAACATATGTGGTATATTATGTTCTGAAAGATTTCTTACACAAGTTTCTAAAGGCCGTTCTTATGTTAGCCAACCTGGCATATGCTGCTGCTGTTATCCTCTTGATATGAGCTTCAGGGGACTGGTCTGGCGTGATATCAACCCCCAGGTCTTTCTCTCTCTCTGACTCTTGAAGTATTTCATCTCTCAAATGGTACCTTGTATCTGGTCTCCTGCTTCCTACCCCTATCTTCATTACATTACATTTGCTTGGATTAAACTCTAACAGCCATTTGTTCGACCATTCCTGCAGCTTGTCCAGGTCTTCTTGAAACCTCAAGCTGTCCTCCTCTGTCTTAATCCTTCTCGTAATTTTGGCGTCGTCAGCAAACATTGAGAGGAATGAGTCTATACCCTCTGGGAGATCATTTACGTATATCAAAAACAGGATAGGTCCAAGTACAGAGCCCTGTGGGACTCCACTGGTGTCTTCACGCCAATCTGAGGTCTCACCCCTCACCGTAACTCTCTGCTTCCTATTGCTCAGGTACTCCCTTATCCACTGGAGAACCTTACCAGCTTCACCTGCCTGTCTCTCCAGCTTATGTACCAGCCTCTTATGCGGTACTGTGTCAAAGACTTTCCGACAATCCAAGAAAATGCAGTCCGCCCAGCCTTCTCTTTCTTGCTTAATCTTTGTCACCTGGTCGTAGAGTTCTGTTAAGCCAGTCAGGCAAGATTTACCCTCCCTGAACCCATGTTAGCGATTTATCACGCCACACACACAAACATTTGTGTGGTTTCTCGTTTGGCTGTGTGTGTGTGGTTGTGTGTGTGTGTGTGTATTCACCTAATTGTGCTTGCGGGGGTTGAGCTTTGGCTCTTTGGGCCCGCCTCTCAACTGTCAATCAACTAGTGTACAGATTCCTGAGCCTACAGGGCTCTATCGTATCTACATTTAAAACTGTGTATGGAGTCAGCCTCCACCACATCTCTGCCTAATGCATTCCACCTGTTAACTACTCTGACACTGAAAAAGTTCTTTCTAACGTCCCTGTGGCTCATTTGGGTACTCAGTTTCCACCTGTGTACCCTTGTTTGCGTACCACCAGTGCTGAATAGTTTATCCTTGTCTACCCTGTTAATTCCCCTGAGGATTTTGTAGGTAGTGATCATGTCTCCCCTCACTCTTCTGTCTTCCAGTTTCGTAAGGTGCATTTCCCGCAGTCTCTCCTCGTAACTCATGCCTCATAGTTCTGGGACCAGTCTAGTGGCATAGCTCTGAACTTTTTCCAGCTTTGTCTTGTGCTTGACAAGGTGCGGGCTCCATGCTGGGGCCGCATACTCCAGGATTGGTTTTACGTATGTGGTGTACAAGATTCTAAACGATTCCTAATCCAGGTTCCTGAACGCTGTTCTGATGTTAGCCAGCCTTGCATATGCCGCAGACGTAATTCTTTTTATGTGGGCTTCAGGAGACAGGTTTGGTGTAATATGAATTTCTAGGTCTTTCTCTCTTTCCGTTTCATTAAGTACTTCATCTCCTATTCTGTATCTTGTGCCTGGCCTCCTGTTTCCACCGCCTAGTTTCATTACTTTGCATTTACTCGGGTTGAACTTTAACAGCCATTTGTTGGACCATTCATTCAGTCTGTCTAGGTCGTCCTGTAGCCTCCTACTATCATCCTCTGTTTCAATCCTCCTCATAATTTTTGTATCATCAGCAAACATTGAGAGAAAGTATTGTATACCCTCTGGGGGATCATTTACATATATCAGAAACAGTATTGATCCAAGAACCGACCCCTGTGGGACTACACTTGTGACGTCACGCACATCCGAGACCTCACCCCTCACAGTGACTCGTTGTCTTCTGTTACTTAGGTACTCCCGTATTCAACGGAGTTCCTTCCCTTTCACTCCAGCCTGCATCTCCAGCTTTCTCAGTAGCCTCTTGTGTGGTACTGTGTCAAAGGCTTTTTGACAATCCAAAAATATGCAGTCTGCCCGCCCCTCTCTTTCTTGCCTTATTTTTGTTGCCTTGTAGAATTCAATTAGCTCTGTGAGGCAGGACTTGCCATCCCTGAACCCATGTTGATGCTGTGTTACAAAGTTCTTTCGCTCCAGATGTTCCACTAGCTTTCTTCGCACAATCTTCTCCATCAGCTTGCATGGTATGCAGGTTAGGGACACTGGCCTGTTGTTCAATGCCTCCTGCCTATCCCCTTTCTTGTATATTGGAACTACATTAGCTGCCTTCCAAATTGTTGGCAGTTTCCCTGTTTCCAGTAATTTGTTATACACTATGGAGTGGGCAGACTACATGCAGGCACAGTGCTTCTGCTCCTTCCCGTGGGGAGCCGGGAAGGAGCAGCTTGACTCTAAATCAGTTTAGTCTGGCTCGTTTAATGCCTTTAGATCAGCTTAGTGACTACTACAGACATGTGTACCATATCTATCATGCTTTATTAAAATTTAAACTGAATTAAAATTGAAACCACACCTTAGAAGGGAGCCAGTCGGCCGAGCTGACAGCACGCTGGACTTGTGATCCTGTGGTCCTGGGTTCGATCCCAGGCGCCGGCGAGAAACAATGGGCAGAGTTTCTTTCACCCTATGCCCCTGTTACCTAGCAGTAAAATAGGTACCTGGGTGTTAGTCAGCTGTCACGGGCTGCTTCCTGGGAGTGGAGGCCTGGTCGAGGACCGGGCCGTGGGGACACTAAAAAGCCCCGAAATCATCTCAAGATAACCTCAAGATAGTATCCAAGGGAAGATTCCATCTGGGACTATAGCCTTTGTCACATCCAACTCTAGTAAACACTTCTTTACTTCCCCACTGGAAACCTCAAACTCTTCTAGTGGTTCCTGGTTAACTATTCCCTCTCCTCTTTCTGGAATTTCTCCTTGCTCTAAGGTGAAGACCTCCTGGAATTTCTAATTCAGTTCCTCACACACTTCCTTGTCATTTGTAGTGAATCCTTCTGCCCCTATCCTTAATTTCATAACCTGTTCCTTTACTGTTGATTTTCTCCTGATGTGGCTATGCAGCAACTTGGGTTGAGTCTTTGCCTTGCTTGCGATGTCATTTTCGTATTGTCTTTCTGCCTCCCTTCTCATCCTGACATATTCATTCCTGGCATTCTGGTATCTTTCTCTGCTCTCCAGTGTCCTGTTATTCCTATAGTTTCTCCACGCCCTTTTACTTTGCTGCTTAGCTAGCCTACATCTCTGATTAAACCATGGGTTTCTCATCTTCATTTCTCTGTTTTCTTTTTGGACTGGGAAAAAATTGTTTGCTGCGTCCTTGCACTTCTGCGTGATGTAATCCATCATATCTTGGGCCGTCTTTCCCCTGAGCTCTGTTCCCCATGATATACCTGTTAGGAATTTTCTTATCCCCTCAGAGTTTCCCTTTCGGTATGCTAACCTTTTGGTTTCGGTATCCCTCCTCGAGTTCAATAACTCTTTTTTCAATCAGGAACTCAAACACCAGTACACTGTGGTCATTCATTCCTACTGGGTCCTCAAAACCGATTTGTCTTATGTTAGAGTCGTTCAGAGTGAAGACTAGGTCGAGTCTCGCTGGTTCGTCATTGCCTCTCATCCTTGTGGGTTCTCTGACATGCTGGGTTAAAAAGTTTCTTGTCACCACCGCCAATAGTTTGGCTCTCCACGTATCCTCGCCTCCATGCGGTTCCTTGTTCTCCCAGTCAATCCTTCCGTGATTGAAGTCGCCCATGATGAGCAGGTGGGATCTATTTCTACAGGCAGCAGAGGCTGCCCTCTCAATTATAGTGTTAACTGCCATGTTGTTGTTTTCATACTCTTGACTGGGTCTTCTGTCATTTGGTGGAGGGTTGTATATTACTGCTACTACTATTCTTGGTCCTCCCATTGTCATGGTGCCTGCTATGTAGTCTCTGAACCCCTCACAACCCGGGATGGCCATCTCCTTAAAACTCCATTCCTTTCTCATGAGTAGGGCCACTCCGCCTCCTCCCCTACCTTCCTTCTCTTTCCTTATTACTGTGTATTCCTGGTGTGTGTGTGTGTGTGTGTGTGTGTGTGTGTGTATGTGTGTGTGTGTGTGTGTGTGTGTGTGTGTGTGTGTGTGTGTGTGTGTGTGTGTGTGTGTGTGTGTGTGTGTGTGTGTGTGTGTGTGTGTGTGTGTGTGTGTGTGTGTGTGTGTGTGTGTGTGTGTGTGTGTGTGTGTGTGTGTGTGTGTGTGTGTGTTTTATTATTTTCTACCACAGATGTGGCCACACATTTACAATGCTAACCAGCATATTTATATACATTTTCTTCTGTCCTCCATGGACAGGGTTAGAAATGTGTTAAACATATAGTTGAGCGGTTTATTGAACAATCAACCACAGAAGGTGATTCGGTGCTTTTAAAATGCTAAGCTAACCTACATTCGTAAATACATAGATACACAGATTTACCTATTCCCTACATAAAGTGTTCGATGTGTCTTTTACATAGTGTCATTAATGTGCATTTACAAAGGTGAAATGTAATTCTGATCAGCTTCCATATATACTTTATACACATACATATACATACACACACATATACGTACATATACATATATATGTACGTATATATATATATTTACGTATATACTCACACATGCATTCACATACATTTGTCTCTTTTACTCTGACAGGGTGAGATAGCTGAAAGAGAAACTAGTTTGCAATTAAGCACTTAATCACTGAAGGTGATTAAGGTGCTTTTACAAGCTCAGGTTATATAGTTACATCACATACATACATTGTATAATTGACACATTACATGGTCAATCTTGGGTACAAGTCCAATATATCATCAAGTGTTCCAGTACTCATATAGTAACTACAGAGTTCAGCATACCTTAGACCAGGAGGGCGAAAGTCAGACAATATGGGACATTCTACAATATAATGTTCAAGAGAGTGCATGTTTTCTCTTTCACAAAGTTGACACATTGTGTACTCGAAATTTGGGTTTTGAGAAAGCTGCCAGATACGTTTATATCCCAGGCGTATTCTGGCCACTATAACATCACCTTGCCGGGTTCTTGCTCTATTACTCCCTTATGTGTATGTCTCCTCACGATATCTATGATAATATTTAATGCTACAACTTGCAGGTCTCTGTGAATTTGTCAGGTCGGTGAGATCTTCATTAGATATTTGTTTAAGTATTCTCTTTGTCACTGCTAATGAAACACCCATATCAATTTCTACCACTGGTTTTCTGTAGGCTGTCTTTGCAAGCATATCAACAGTGTCATGCCATGAGATGCTAACATGTGATGGTATCCATAGGAATTTAATTTCAAATCTGTTTTCTTTAGCAGCTAAAACATTCATTCGAATATCACTGACTATTATCTGGGTGTCGCTACTGTGTGCGTTCAGTACCAGGAGTGCACTCTGCGAGTCACAGCATATAAGTCCACTGCCTTTGTCTTTTAAAAATTCAGTGGCAAATTCAGCCTGCAAGCTCGGTTAGAGTTGTACTTGCCCAGTCATTGACGCGCTTCATTGCTGTATGTACCAGAGAAGATTGTTCAAATATATCACATGCACATCCGATACATCGTCCACCTTCTTGTACAAAGCCGTCGGTATAGCACTGATACACATCGTTACCCATACTCTGAGTACTCTCAGTGATGCTTTTCAGTGTTAACTGTTTTAATAATGTAGAGTGCACACTATCTTTCTTGGGTGCATTTACAAAATCAACTGATAGATCCCAGTTATCCCATGGAATAATTGGTTAGTTAATCATTAATTGAGTTGGGTACATATTTAATATTTTGATGGAGTTGGCTACCATGTAGAACCAAAATACATAATCAGATTTCGTTCTTCTTCTATAGACCTCAGGTGAGTGCAGCATATTACAAAGTTTAGCTTGAAACTTCATGTGTTCTCTAGATCTACTCAATGCCTTAACGCCAAAAACTGTGCTAATAGACAAAATTCTCTCACTTATGTAGGTAATTTTAACTCTGCTCTCATATTAACTATTCTCGTGGACTTTGGAGCCCCAAGGATGAGACGCATAGCTTCATTTTGCAAGGTTTCAAGAGATTTCAGCTCTTTGTCTGTATACAGTGTGAGATGATGAGCATTGTAGTCAATCACAGAGCGTATAAATGATACATAAAACATTCTAGCAAGTCTCATGTTAATTCCATGATTGACACCAAGAAGGACCCGCAAGGGCTTTAATCACTCCCAAAGTCTCCTCTTGAAAGAAGAAAGGTACCCAGGGTCGTTAATGGGGATACCAAGTTATCTGTAAGACTCGCAGTTCTCAAGTGCTCGCCCATCTATATGATAATTGGGTGGTGGAATAACACACGGAATGAGGGCACGAGTTTTCTGTACAGAGATAAGAAGACCACATTCCTCAGCTCTAATAGAAAAAGCATCGAACAGAACTTGCATTCTAGGCTCGGTGGCAGCCTGTAAACATATATCATCAGCATAACAAATGACAGTGTCTTCATTATTAGTTGGAAGATCTTTAATAAGTTTATGCATCAGAACGTTGAACAACAAGGGACTGAGGACGCCTCCTTGTGGAGTTCCCAGTTCGAAGTGTTTGCCCTCTGTGCTTTTAACACCATTAAACAAAACATATGCTGCTCGATTAGACAAATAGCCCTCTATCCATTTCAGTAATTTTCGTTGTATTCCCAGCTCGGCAAGCTGTTCCAGTATGATTTTTCTGTTTGCTGTATCAAAAGCTGCTGCTAAGTCGATGAAGAGTATTGGAGGGGAAGCTTCAATATGTGCAAAGTACTCAGCAAAACAGTGTTGTGTACTGAGCCCAGGCATAAATCTAAACAGTTGAGGTGACAGGTGCCCCTGTATACGATACATGAGTCGGTTAAGAACAATACGTTCAAGCACTTTACAAACACACGATGTTAGAGATATGGGTCTATAATTATCTGAGTGTGGTTTGGGGATGGGAACGATGACACACTTTGTCCAAGCATCAGGTAATACTCCTTCACTTAAACTCATTCTGTACAACACTAAAAGTGGATTACCTGGTACGTGTGAGACTAATCTCAGTAGACTGTAAGTAATACCATCCTCTCCAGGAGCAGTTGATTTTCCCATCTTTAGTGCATGATTTAGTTCCCATTCAGTTACATCATTAAGGTCCGACACGTCGATAGCTGTATAGGCAAGATTGATGGTTAGTTGTCTGTTGGGGCGTGTGTTATTCAGTTTGTGCTGTATGTTAATTGGGAGTGAGTCGTAGCTTGATGTTAGAGCCCATTGATCAAGGAGAATGTTTGTTCTAGTGGGCTGTGGTGCAGCGGTTTGGTTGGGTTGCTTTTATAGATTTGTCGTATCTTTTTCCCAAACTTCAACAAGTGTTGTTTGCTCATTTATACTTTGTAGGAACTCTTCCCAATGTTTATTACGTATAACGTCGCTCATGTCTCTCACCTCTTATTACGAATCTAGCAGTCATTCTAACATGCTCATGATAATTATAATATTTCTCTGTTCTGTTATATTATTAGTATAGTATCCAGTTGCTTTACTGATTCATGTTCTTTAACAAATACGGGGTTAAGGACCCACTTGGGTGGTGGTAGGTGTTGTCCACTTCTGCTAGGCTTATGGCCTATTCCCCAACACACCCATGTGTCGTAGTAGGTAGTAATTGTATCAACGAGATCTCTGGAGAAGGCTTGTACATTCGTTATTGTGTAATCTTGATATCATTTTGAAATACAATTAATAAAGTGGTCATGCAAGTCATATGGAATATTCATTTTCCCTTCTCTGATGTCTATTAGGTACATCACACTGTACCTCATAGGAAGCAGAAACTGTATAGTGATCACTAACCAAGTGATTTACCAACGAACATTCCATCCTATCTTGCACAAGGTTTCTACCCATTACATAATCAAGTCTGCCTCCTAATAAATGAGTTTGGGTATCCGTAGTATACACTGTTAATCTGTTGTCATAAACATATTTTATAAATTTGCATCCATTATCGTTGTTAGTAATGTCTCCCAGCGTAATGTGTCTAGCATTAAAATCTCCCATGTATATTGTCCCATGATTGTCTAGATCTGGACGCAATGTTACATTGAGTTTCTGGCCTCTGGCATATACGTTGAGGAATGAGAAGTGGCCTGCTGTAGTTTGTGCATGAAAGTGATGGTACTGTGTGTGTACATTGTGTGACGTGCTCACAAAAATGTGCGGTAAATCACTTCTGATGTATGTTAATAGGCCTGTGGCATTACTGTTAATAGGCCTGTGGCATTACTGTTATTATAGGATGCATACCCTCTGATCTTTGGTGGGGTTTTGTTTATCATATTGGACGTGTAGGGCTCCTGTATAGCAATTATATCTATGTTGTTACTGGTAACATATGCAATTAGATCATTCAGTCTTTTGTTGATGCTACGAATGTTCCAACTGAGAAACCTAATGGTTCTTGTGTCAACAGCGGCCATCGTCTTGGTGTTGTTCCTCCCTGGGACTGGTGGTCCCATTGTTGTCCTCGTCCCACTTGCACAATGTGTCAATAAGTGACTCTACGACGTAAAGAGCCACACCAACCTGGCATTTGGTGTCGTCAGGAACATCTGATGACATCATCAGTTTCTTGATCTCTGATGAGTTCGGGATGGTCCATGAGTGAATGTTCTCTGTAAGTTACATGGCATAGCTACAGTCACGCAGAATATTATCATTTTCTTTCTCGTACTTGGCTTGAACATGTTCGTTAAGGTCATTAATCATTTTAATATATGTTGATGCAGATCGACTTCCTTTTCCAGTTAATGTTTCTCTGTCACTAACACTGCTGTCATCCCTGAGTTGACAGACGACTTCACCACCTCCGTTGTCGCTCTCATCTCTGCCACCGCTGCTGCCGCCGCCGTCACCACCACCGCAGGAACCTTTACCAGCGCGGGCCACGGCTGTGACACAGCAGTGTGGAGGCTACTTTATCTCTTGTGAAGGAGCCCGACGTAGTGTCGGTATAATTTCAGCAGATACTGCTACCTGTGCTTGCAAGGCTGCCAACTGTTCTTTAACTGTTGTCTCAGGCTGTTGTGTGTTGTCAGGGGCGTTGCTGGTACTGTCACCGCTATGGGGTGGGTCAATAATACTAGAGCCGGCATCAATAGGCACTTGTTGAGTCTCAGGCATTTGCCTCCTTGTGCCAAGGGAGGCTGGCCGTTTGGTACAGTCTGAGTGCCAGATGGTTACTCCTTCCTTTCCACATCTGAAGCACTTCAGCGGCAGTTTAGGCGGAGCCACAGTTTCAGGATCTTGCCCTGCTTCTGTTACAGTGTTCTGTTGCTCCTGTTCCAGCTTTTTTTGGCCTCTGGTCTTCTTATACGAACAGTCCTTCAGTGGATGAGGACCGGAACAGAGAGCACACTTGGGTGTGGGGCACCAGAACAATACTTATCAGGTGGCGGTTCAGGCTTCTTCTAGATTATGACTATTTGATCAGTAGGCTTACAATTCTTGGTCAATCTTCGTGCTTTGTGTACCCCGTCTAATTCATAGGCCCAGTCCAGTGGATACCCATGACTGTACCTGTATACTAGGTATTCATCCATCTTCTTATTCCGTGTTGGATTATCTAGAGGGGAGAGCTTTACATCACCTATTTTCCCTTGCAGAAGAGCCTCCACAACATGCTGCTTCTCTCTTGAAACATACACATATGGGGAGTTGACATGTAGACGTAACACGCCTGCAGAGCCAGGTGGGTACTCCTTGTTCCGTTTCTTACTCCACACAATCCTGTCCGCCACACTCGTGCCTTTAGTGAAGGTCTGACGTGTGTACTCGCTCCTTGGTGCTATCGGACGTCGTCCACCCTGTTGTTCACCAGGCTACTGTTTCACCTGTTTCCTTCTCTGGCTCTTACTTACCACCTCCACAAACTCGTCACTGGATGGTGGGGTGACAATGTTCCTGGTCATGGTGGGGGAGAACCCTGAGGGTCCAGGAAATGGAATCGTAACATATTTAGTATAGCTTGTGTTGCTATTACGTGCAACAGATGACACTGTTTTTCAAAAAAGCTTGTTTTGACCTGTCACAGGTGTGGTATCTATACAGTAGGTATATGAAAACACACGCATATTTGAATGGAAAGTTGTGCCAAAATTTCAAAGCTATCAGTGAAGAACTTTCAGAGATAACAACATGTGTTGCTCTTACGTCCAACACGTGGTGCTGTAAAAAAAAAAAAAAAAAAATCCTGTCACAGGTGAGGCATGTATATAGAAGGTATATATAAAAACACTCGCCTATTCGAATGCAACGTTGTGTCAAAATTTCAAAGCAATCGGTAAAGAGGTTTCGAAAATTTCCTTCACATGAAAACACATGAAATACACAGTTTAAAAAAAGTACTTTTTTTTCCCTGTCACAGATGTGACATCTATATAGTATGTATATAAAAACCCCGTTCGGATGCGAATGGAACATTGTGTGAAAATTTCAAAGCAATCGGTGAAGAACTTTTGGAGATTAGCGATTTTGAACAAATGATCATTTTCATTTTTATTTATATAGATTTATACATTTAGGTACATCGTCATTTGTTCAGCTACCCTAGACTATGAGGGGAGTACACTGTGTCAAAAAGCCAAGCTACGTGATGCTAAAGATACTCATTACACAGGATGGTTAGTCATACTGAGGAATGTGATAAGTAGTCATGGCACATAGCAGCAGTCTAGGGGGGAAACATTCACTTGCGAGGACAGTACCATGGTTCCCCAGAATTTAATGATCAAAAGCTGGAAAGAGTGAATATCTCACAACAGTCGATGCTACACAATGTGTTAAATGGGTGCCGGTAGTACAGCCTGGTTAGTTCTAGACGAACAATCTAAAATTCCAGGGAAACATTGCAGGCACAGACAGCCTCCTTAGTGAAAGTCTGCAAGTTCGAAGAAACTCAAAGTGTGGCAACAAAAATTAGACGGTCGTATCTGCTAGAGGAAGCAAGAAAAGAAAGAAAAGAAAAAAAAGATATCTTTCATAAGATGGAAATTCAAGACTTAAGTTTTGAGGGCACCACGAGAAAATAGCCGACACAAGGAACGTCGACTTTAAAACAGCAGCTGACTATGGCATGAAGTTCTGTCGTGATGGTGCTGGTCTTTGGAGACAGTCAACACGTAGGTTTGATTAGGAAAACACCAGAGTAGCTAATACTGATGACCAAACCATACAATAAAAGACAAACTAAGATGTTTCGGTCAGTCCTGGACCATTATCAAGCAGTAGTTTGTCAGCCGACTTTGCTCACAGATGGGGGACGGGGGGGTCAGAGCAGTGGAGTGAGAGCATAAACTGGAACCTCTATCAAGGCAAGGAAGAATCAAGTTCGTGGAAGAATCCCTTGCACCACGTAAAGTTGGTAAGAGATGACCGAAGGGCTCTCGAATTAAATGTTAGATACAATAGTTACAAAATGTCTAGTCTTCCCTTTTCTCCACGTGAGGTGGGGTGCATAAAAGTTGTTGAAATGTATACCAATATCTTTAGCTTTATTACCGAAGTGCACACCGAACATTAGCAAAGTTAATTATGCACGGAAGAAGAATTAGATTATGGTAACAGCTTTGAGCTAGTGTCGAGGCTGGAAGTTTGTATGCGCCATCGTGTTTTGCTATCTAATTACATTATGTTTACAAATTTAAAGGGGGTGGGGGGAATCTAGTGAGAGTCGTAATATAACAATCAATAGTTAGTGTGCCTGGAGCTAGGCTGTGAAGCATGACGTGTAAACAATTTAAGTCTTCCTTGGCGAGTCAAGTATCAACTCTGTTTTCGGGATCTTTACCGGATACTATAGTCAAATACGCAATTTAGTTTTTGCAGACTAAAAACTAAAACTGTCTTAGATAAAATTTATTCGTACTGAACATAACCGGCAAATTCTGAGGTTACATTTTCTGTAGTACAGGAACAAATGTTTAAAAACCAATTTACAATTAAAAATTGTAATAATTATAAGAAGATAGCACCATGTTTAACCACCTTACGGTTAAAACTAAAAAAATAATCCAAGTTTCATTTAAGCCCCGATGGTCCTCGGGGGAGGACTATCGGGGCTTCATTTAAGGTTTAAGAGATCCTTCCTCGGGGGCGACTGGCCAGCATCGTGCTAATTACACGAGTGGCACGTAGTCACAGACGGGGCAACGCTGCTCCTCCTTTAAGTACACAGCTAACAGGCCGAAGGGGAAACAATAATTACTGCTAAACATTTGGTAGACAACGGGTACACCCGAGTCAGATCACCAATCTGTAGTAGAAAAAATTAAGGAACCATACTTTGCGTAATCCTTTGTAAGCGTTTATTATTAAACAAATTAAGTCACCCTTCCCATTAAAATAGAGAGAAAGTCTAACCCAACATTTCGGGCAAGTCCCATCCCTTGGGACGTGGATGGGAAGCGTATCAAAGAGGAAGTGTTGAGAGGCACGTTCTCGCCTCTCTGGAAGCGGGATGCGGGAGTTCCAACGAGGAGAGCGTCGAGGAAGGTCGTCGCGAGGGGCGAGTAGGTGGGGGAAGAGTGAAATGACTGATAATGCAAGAAAGTTAATGCAAACGTATAAACTATTGCATTTGGAGTTAGTTATACGTTTAGTAATTAGACCTACGGTTCTCCAACCCAGAGGCCATACAACTGCCCACAACACATTACAAATCTATTAAAAACTTTTAATCTTCATTTAAAATTTTTTAGGTAGAAAACAAGATCAATAAGCATTGACAGCTTATTAGTATGTAATAAGATTCTCCAGTCTGCTGCTACACAAAGTTCAAAATATTAGTCAGTTACATTCCTACTTCATAAAAAACTTACCATAATTTAGAATAAAATAAATTTAGAAGCCATTTTAAAGCCCTTCACAATATTGCTCGCATAATTCAAGCTTAATGTATAACACGTCAGTTACACATCAAAACCAAACAAAGCTTACCTTGCTGCGCTCTCACTGGAGACATTATTGGGTATCAGAACATTAGCGAAGGTACCTAAGAGAAGTATCTCTGCATTATAACACATGGTGAAGTCAGTGGAGCAGACCTGGGTGTGCTGGCAGCTGCTGGCCGACTCTTGCCTCAAGTAACCTTGAGGCAAGAGTCGAGGCTGCCACCGAACCATTCCCATGTGATTCGTAAAGCAATAAATTATTCTTAACTTAAAATATCTTCATAAGTATTAGATGCAGCTCGATGCATCTAATGCTCGCAGTATTAGATGCAACGCTTTCACCTGATAATTACCTTACCAGGCCTCGAGTTCATATAATTTAAGTTGTTCACTTAATAATATACAGTATATTCGTTAAATGAAATATATCAATGTGTTTTGGCTTCCAGTATGTTTTTTCAGTGAATCTTTAAACTGCAATCAGCAAATCGAAGCAAACTGCCCAAGTGCATTTGGCACAGATGTCACATTATCTTACAAGTTATTAGGTTTTTCACATTATATATGTTATCAAAGATTTTATTTATATACCAAAAGGGGTAACCGGTGGTGCCCGGGTCTGTCTCACTTCCGCTGCCCAACCACTTAGGGTGGACAGTAGAGCGACTGTCTTGCTTTATGCATTTTTTTTAATTTTACATGCCAAGGCATACAACATAGATACAAAAATCCAATAAAACAAGGGGCACCGAAGTACCACCACCACACAGAAGCACAAAACAACAGGTATCACAATAACTAGCATCAAATAAGCACAATTATCACGTACAGGTCACTCCTTAAAACGGAACATTGACAAGGACAAAACATAAAAGAAAAAATCTACAAAAAACAGAGAAAATATACAAAGGGGTAAAAAACATTAAGGCACCGAAGCACCCCAAAACACACAACACAGCAACAAAATACCACACAACAGCTACATCACAAAACGAAGCACAAGTAAAGGAGAACATTAAAAGTACACAGGAGCACAATAACATAAATAATAACAGAAAAATAAGTATATAACACAACCAACAAACAAAGGGGAGCAAATGAAGAGTGCTCGCCTGGCTCTTGGCGGAGGCAAACGTGTCGCTTGTGAGCTCTTGGTTTGCTGGCCAGTGGTAGTTGGTGTTTGTGAGCGGGCCCTTGGGGCCATGCTGGCTGGAGGGATTGTGGCCCCCCCCCCTGTGAAGCGGAGGGACATCATTGGCCTCGAGTTTACTGGCCCAGTGTCTTACCTGGCAGTTGAGGAGGTCATGACTGATATGTTGTGGGTGAATGTGGCGTCTGTGTGCGGCGTTTAACTTGTTTCCGGGAATCGAGCTGTTGTGAAATTCAGCTCCACGCCTGTGTATCGTGACTTCGTGGACCGCTATGACGGGAGGATTTTTACTATCCCTGAAGGTGGTGGTTCGGCGGAAGTGTCGGACAGGTGCAGTGAGACTACCTACGTGGCAGTTTATGGTGCTCCCTTTGAGTTCCCTGACTCCCTTTTTCGGCGTTACTTTACCCGGTATGGGCGGGTCTTGAGTGTCCGGATGAATGCTGTCTCCTCCGGGCAGTGGAAGGGTATGCCAAATGGGACCCACACTGTGGCGATGTGACTGAAGGACACAGTCCCTTCGTCTCTCCTGCTTCTGGGCTTCATGGTGCGAGTATTCTATGGGGGTCAGCCACGGACTTGTTTCCGGTGCGGACCATCGGGCCACCAGGCTGCAGGTTGTCATGCGAGCTGGGTTGGCCCTA
The DNA here is from genome assembly GCF_040958095.1 of Procambarus clarkii. Taxonomy (NCBI): domain Eukaryota; kingdom Metazoa; phylum Arthropoda; class Malacostraca; order Decapoda; family Cambaridae; genus Procambarus; species Procambarus clarkii. Next base: position 33,155,370 of record NC_091186.1, on the reverse strand, counting down.
TGAACCTCTTCAGGGAAAAGAACTTTTCCCCGTTGGCAGTCCCAGACCTATCTCCAGGTGTCGCTGTGATGTGTGATGCTTCCCGGTCGTCTGGTGTCCCGTTGCCGGTCTTTGGTGCCCGCCTAGATGTGGTTGGAGGTGTGGGGTGTCAGGGTGGTAGTTAGTGCGACCCCGGCTCCCACACCCTGCCACCCCTGCCTGCCCCATCTCCAGTCGTGTCTCCTGTGCTGTGTGGTCTAGTGCCCCCAGTCATCGAGGCTGCTCACTGACCTGAACTGTCTCCAGAAGCTGTGTCTTCGGCCCGTGTCAACGTGCACGCAGTGATGTCTCACGCGGTGTGTGGTCCTGTTCCCCTGGTTGTTGAGACTGTGATGCTGAGTGATCGTGTAGTGCGTGGAGTTGCGCAGCCGACCGGAGGTTCTGCTGCGGTGCCTCCTAGCGTGGGTGATAGTTCCGACAACCTGCGACCTCTGTCCAAGCAAACCCGGCGAGTTTCAAGTCTATCTCCGCCTCGTGGTGAGGCCTGGGCCAACGTCAGGGATTTTGGGGACTCCGGGGGTTCGTCGTCTGTTGATGGTGATGTGGGCGACGATGATGGGGTGCCTGCGGCTCCTGTGGGTCGCGTTGCGGTGGTGATGGGTTCTGTGGTGGGATTGTTGCCTGGTCCTGTGTTTTCTCCAGCTGTCTCTGCATCCTCGGTTGCTGGTTCCCGGGGTTGGGAGGTTATGGCACCGGGAGAGGGTACAGTAGAGGGGGGGGGAGGGGAACTTGGTGATGGTTCTTATGGAAGATTCTGTTTCAGTGGCCCCCGTGTCTCTGGCGTCCATGTCTGTGCCCCTTGCGGTTCCACCGCCTGCACGGCCGAGCTCTGTGCGGCCTCTCCCCGTGAATTCCGCCCCTGTAGTGGAGGGCGCCGAGCTGGATGTAGCTGACTTTATGTATCGACCGAGGGGATCACGTGGTCACGTTTCCTCGTCTGCAGAGGAGTGGGCTCGGTGAGATGCCTATAGGAAGTAGTGCCCTCGTCGTCTATTTCTGGATAAATATTATGATGATTAAATGTGTGTGTGAATCTTGATTTGTGTTGCTTTATTTATCTGTTTTGATGTGATGTGAGGTAGGGTTATTTTTGTTCATGGGTTTCTTGCCTGGTTGTTGTTGGTTTCTACTGCTCTGGTGCTTTTACTTTTCTGTCTAAGTTTCAATGTTTACCTAAGTTTGTTTAAATTTTGTGTATTATACGACTTTTGTTTGTTTGTTTGCTTTACTGTTCTTTAGTTTTGTTCATGTGTTTCTTGCCTTGTTAATGTTAATGTTGATGTTTTTTCTGTTATGTTGTATTTATGTGTTTAACAAATAAAAACTTTAAAAATCACATAAAAAAATAAAAAATATAAAATATGCAGCACAAGTACAGGAGAATATTGAAAGTACACGGGAGCACAATAACATAAATAATAACAGAAACATATATACATAACACAACCACCGAACACAGGTGCGCAAATCACAAATACATAAACACTAAAACAAATGCAACCCAAGGCAAGGCCTTCAGATATTTATGCAGAAAATCCGCCTTAGGATACCGCAGACAGTACGCATTTCAGAGCCACCAATCCCCTTTGTCTAGGCGACGGTACAAGGTGCTGCATATACTCCGGAATCTTGAAGTCGTAGAAAGACCTCACGAGCTCCACCCATACAGGAGGCAGAGACAAGGGGTCCGGCGGCACACGGACCCCCCGAAACGGGGGCATGACCCCACAGCGGCCTCCGCCACTTCGACCACCCTCCCAGAATAGGGAAGCAGCACAGGAATCGTCGTCGACCAGGCCGCGACCCGGTTGTCGACCAGCCCGCGGCCCGGTAGTCGACCAGGCCTCCTCGTTGCTGGACTGGTCCTCGACCAGGCCTCCACCCCCAGGAAGCAGCCCGTGACAGCTGACTAACACCCAGGTACCTATTTTACTGTTAGGTATCAGGAGCATAAGGTGAAAGAAACTCTGCCCATTGTTTCTCGCCGGCACTTGGGATCGAACCCGGGACCACAGGATCACAAGTCCAGCGTGCTGTCCGCTCGGCCGACCGGAACGACCGGTGTTTGTCAAGTTCTCTCTTGAACACTACGAGGGGTCGGCCAGTTATGCCCCTTATGTGTAGCGAAAGCATGTTGAACAGTCTTGGGTCTCTGATGTTGATAGAGCTCTCTCTCTCAGAGTACCTGTTGGACCTCTGCCCTTCAATGGGGGTATTCTGCACATCCTGCAATGCCTTCTGGTCTCATGTGATGTTATTTCTGTGTTCAGGTTTGGGACCAGCCCCTCTACTATTTTCCACATGTAAATTATTATGTATCTTTCCCGTCTGCGCTCAAGTGAATACAAATTTAGGCTCTTTAGTCGGTCCCAGTAGTTTTGATGTTTTACTGAGTGGATTCTAGCAGTAAAGGATCTCTACACGCTCTCCAGGTCAGCAATTTCTCCAGCTTTGAAAGGGGCTATCATTGTGCAGCAGTATTCCACTCAAGAAAGCACTAGCGTCTTAAAAAGTATCATCATCGGTATAGCATTTCTAGTGCGAAAAGTTCTTGTTATCCAGGTCATTGTTACCAGGTCATGCTATGAGCGTGGGCCAACACCCATGCCAACATCACACGAACCCGGGTCCGGGACCTCCAGCGGGGAAATTTCCTCTTCCTGGAACAGGTTAACTCAGCATACACTTCGAGCATCACAACTCACAGCGAGGTGTCCCACACACCCACAACGAAAATAAGTCCCGGGCTGGCCCGCATAGAACACCGATACCGGGAAGTGACAGTGGAGAAGGGAGGCAGGGGACCCAAAAGAAGCACCTTGATCCATTACATAGAAAGTCTCACTGCACACCTGTCCGACACTTCCACCGAACAATCACCATCAGGCAGTGTGAAGACCTCCCATTAGTGATGCACAAAGTCACGATACACAGCCGTGGAGAGGAATTTCACAGCAGTTCTACGTCCGGACACAAGCTGAACGCCACAAACCGACGCCACATCCATCAGCAACACATCACTCAGGACCACCTCAACTGCCGGGTAGGACGGCGGGCCATAAACTCCAGTTCAATTATATCCCTCCTCTTCACAAGGGGCAAGGGCGCAGCCATCCCCCATGCCGACCTGTCCCCAAGGCCCTGCTCACAAACAAAACCAATCACTGGCCGGCCAACCAGGAGTTCACAGCAACACGTCTGTCACCACCGGTGGATAGGCGTGGAGTCCCTCCATGTAGGTCAGCGTTCAATCCCCGACCGTTCAAGTGGTTGGGCACCATTCCTTCCCCCCGTCCTATCCCAAATCGTTATCCTTGTCCCTTCCTAGTGCTACATAGTCGTAATGGCTTGGCACTTTTATCTTTTATTATCATCATATCCTCCTTCCACCCTTTTCCCTTTCCCCTTTCGCCCCTTCCCATCGTTCCTCCGCCTTTTTATCCCCTTCCCCCTCCCATCTCTTCTTCTCTCCTTTTTTTATCCTCCTTTCCCCAGTTTCATCCAATCACCCTTCCCTATGTCACCCACTTCAACCATCTTCTCCTTTCCTCTCCCACCTCTTCTCCTTGTCTTTCCCATCCCTTTGTCTTTCTCCCTCCTTGCCCTCCCTCCCCCCCCCCCCCGCTCTCTCTCTCTCTCTCTCTCTCTCTCTCTCTCTCTCTCTCTCTCTCTCTCTCTCTCCCGTCTCGACTCTTTCTCTTTTCCATTTTCCATTCTCTCACATTGGGAAGGGTGTTGGATAAGGGTGTTGGGGGTTCACAGGAGGGAGAGTGGCTATCACAGGTGGGAGTCAGGTGGTGATAGTGAGGGAGCGCTTGGCCAGGAGGTGGTGTCGCCAGCAACCTTGAACTTGCCACCACTTGAACTTGAACCAGCACCCCTGAACTTTAGGGCAAAATTATGATCCGTAGAATTATTTTCACTGTTTTTGCATGATCAATGTGTCCAAATTTTACAATGTATCAAAGATAACAATAAATCAAATCGTGTCATAAAATGATATTGCGAAATATATCATAGGAGTAAATTTGGCCCAGTGTCATTTGCACTCTTGGATGTAAATGGCGACCCGCCCATTTTTGGGCACGTACACAACAGCATTTACTGGGAGATATTGGGTGAAACTTACCCCAAAGCGAGCTACATAGTCTCCCCGGCTTGACATCTTGTTTTGATAATTACTTACTTAGCCTTAAGTGTGTGCCTTCAACCTCGGACAAACAGACATTTCTATTTTTTTATAGAATTATGGTAAGTGCAGGATGTGGAAAAACGCATCATTTATAAGAGAATCGAATGTATTCCAAATGCATTTGGGCAGTTTGCTTTGTTTTGCTGACGGCAGTTCACGGTCACTCGATTCACTGAATCATACTGGAATGGAAAACATAATAATATATTTCATCAAATGTATATACTGTCTGTGTTATTAAGTGAACATCTTAAGTGATATGAACTCGGGGCCAGGTACGGTAATTATGCAAAGGATGCGTTGCATCTAATAATTCTGAAGACATTATAAGCAAAGAATGATTTATTGCTTCAGGAAACACATGGGAATGGTTCGGTGGCTGCCTCGAGCTTCACTCAAGGTTACTTGGGGACAGAAGTCGGCCACCAACAGACAGAACACCCAGGTCAGGTTTACCGATCACTACCTTCCTCTGACGCAGAGATTGTTCTCGTAGTTGTTTTGCAACATTGAGGAGTGTTGTGAAAGGTAATCGGAATGGCACCGGTTGGCGCACAGTATGGTAAGATAATAAAGAAGTTATTAAGTAGACATAATACGTTTCTTACCGTTTGTTAATTTTTTTTAAAATATTAATGTTAAAGCTTTTAAATTTGTCATATTTACTACGTAAATATATTGAAGTACACTTTAACTAAAGGTACAAACATTTCAAAGTTTGTACTGGCTACAAATTACATACTTAATGAACTCTAGCACAAGTTTATTAGTAATCTGAAATAACTAATTTTTTTATACCGATTGCAGTTCCAGCTCACCGCATGGCCTCGGGCTCTTCAAGCCGCAGGCCTGAACATGCCCGCTGTAAGTATCTAAATACTTGATCACGTTGTCTATACTTTCTCTAATCACGCCAGAAAAAGTAACTTTGTTTCACTTTTCTAGTGCACCCACTTGATCATCGTGGGCGTGCCCCTGCCCCAAACTACCACAGTTTGGACATGGCAGGGCCCGATCTAACTGATCTACTAAGCCGCCCTTCTGAGGCAGTCTCTCTCAATATCCCACGTGTTGGTTCTTGCCCGTGGTGTATGGTGAGTGCTTTGTCTTCTAGCTTGTCTCACATTTATACACTAAATCATTTGGTTTAGGTTAATTATTAATCTTGGAATGTTTCATTCAAACAGGTTGGTGACACCACCCGGGTGTTTCCCTTGTGGAGCAAGTGGGTAGCCTGCTTGTGCTTTCCCCTCGGCCTCATAGCCCTATGCCTCAATTACGAGGACCGTTGCTCATTCTGTGACTACGTGTCGACCCATTAAGGCTGAAATGACCGTCCAGTGGCGTGCGACTGGACGGTTTCCCTGAAAGATGCCTCTTGAAACGGCTCTTGTTGGACCGTCAGGGATAAAAAAAAAAATGGATAAAATTTAGGTTTTAGGGCTTTCATTTTTTAAAAGTAAATGTCTAGACATGTCATATTTTATTAAACTATATAATTTAAGTATTTTTATAACAATTTTTTAGTTTAAGCTCTAAACGTAATAAATTTTATCTAAACTGATGTTTTAAAATTCATTTAATAAGAATTAATATTGTGCCTGCTTAAATTTAAACCTACAAAGTAAATGGTTGCCACCTTTTAATAAAGCAGACCAGATTTGGCGTTATTCCATAAATATTGGTTACAGTAAATGTTAAGCCATACAACACATGACTAGTAATACTACAACATGCCTGTCTAAATCTGTCGCAACTCGACCCGTTCTCGCAAATTCGTATAGTCAATATAGACTTATTAAATAAGTGCATAGGTGACATACTAAACATAATAGATACCCTTAAAAAGCTTCATAGAAAACACCGACCTTACCTAACCTTGTTAGTATAAGATAAGCATCTTATAGCTTCGTAATTACAATTGTTACTTAACCTATACTTATAATAGGTTAAGTAACAATTGTAATTACGTACCTATAAGATGCTTATGTTAACGTACTAACAAGGTTTGGTAAGGTCGGTGTTTTCTATGAAGCTTTTTAAGGGTATCTATTATGTTTAGAAGTGAGTGATCATTTCCCCATCCTTGATTCCTTTTTCTCTTTTAGCCCTTACCTCTCTTTCCCTAGGTGGCAGTTTCCTAAGGCGGACTTGACCCTATTTACCCTCAGTGCTGCTCTCTCTGACCTCTCCCTTCTGCCTCTCTCTCGTGCTCTCCTCCTTTCTCATGACACTGTCTTCAACGCTGCCCTCCGCTCTATCCCTCGCTCTTCCTCTCGGGGTCCACGGAAGTGTGTTCCCTGGTGGAATGCGGACTGTGCTCGGGCTGTCCCCTGTAAGCGTGCAACCTGGAAGAGGCACCACCGTAGGCAGACGACCGATTCTTTTTTCTTTCGGAAAGCGAGTGCGGTGGCGCGTAGGGCCATCCGTACAGCTAAACGTGAATGTTGGGCATCTTATGTCTCAACAATTACGTCCGAAACCCCTCTGACCCAGATCTGGAAGCGTATCCGCAAGATAGCGGGTAAGTTCGTTCCCGGTGTTTCACCGGTCCTTCACCTCCATGATACTCTTGTGGCGGACCCGTTGCAGGACGCTTCCGAACTGGGTTCCCACTTTTCTTCTGTTAGCTCTGGTCTTCATCTTCCCAATCTTTCCTTCTTCGTAAACCTGTCCTTGAGTCTCGTCCTTTAGATTTCTGCACTCATCTTCAGCTTCCCTATAATGATCCCTTTTCTCTCTCTCTGAACTTCGTTCTGCCCTGGCCCTCTGCGGTTCTACGGCGGCGGGCTCCGATGGCATTCATTATGAGATGCTTCGCCATCTCCCTCCGTGCACGTCTCGGTATTTACTGAGTCTCTATAATCGGATCTGGGAGTCGTCGTCAGTCCCTGAGGACTGGCTCAATGCCGTTGTCCTCCCTGTTCGCAAACCAGGGTCTGTGGGTACTCTTCCTAAGGACGTTCGCCCTATTGCTCTCACAAGTTGTGTCTGCAAACTCTTTGAACGTATGGTTAACGTTCGTCTGATGTGGTTCCTGGAACACCATCACCTCCTCTCCCCTTCTCAATTTGGTTTCCGCAAGTGCCGCAGCACGACAGATGTCCTGGTGAACTTGGAGGTCTATATTCGTACTGCTTTTGCTGCGAAGACCTCCGTTGTTGCCGTCCTTTTTGACCTGGAATAGGCTTAAGACACCACTTGGCGATATTCATATTCTATCTCAACTTCATTCTTTTGGCCTTCGTGGTCATCTCCTTTTCTTTCTCCGCAGCTTCCTCTCTCGTCGTTCCTTTCGGGTGCGCCTTGGTACCGCTCTCTCTGCCTCTTTTCAGCAATACGAAGGTGTGCCCCAGGGTAGTGTTCTGAGCACTACTCTTTTTCTGGTTGCCCTCAATGGTCTTCTTTCCTCTCTTCCTTCTGGTGTCTTCTCTGCTCTCTATGTCGATGATCTTACCCTTTGCTGTCAGGGTGATGATTCGCCTCTCCTTCAGCGCCGGCTTTAACTTGCAATTGATGTCGTGTCGTCTTGGGCCACCGATCATGGCTTCAAGTACTCTAATTTTAAGACTTGTGCCATGACTTTTACGCGGAAACGGGTCGTTCTTCAGGTCGTTCTTCGTCTCTCTTTGTCACTTTATGGCCATCCCCTTGAATACAAAGATTCCGCGAAGCTTTTGGGGTTATTCCTTGACACTCGTTTGTCTTGGTCTCCCCATATCTCTTACCTCCGTGTTGTGTGCTCTAAGGTCCTTACCCTCCTTCGGGTCTTGTCCCATACTTCTTGGGGGGCAGATAGGCGCACTCTCCTTGCTTTACATTCCTCTCTCGTCCTGTCTAAGCTCGATTATGGTTGCCCTGCTTACTCGTCTGCTTCTCCTACTCTTCGCCGTCTTGATGCTTTACACCATACTGGGTTGCGCCTCAGTTCTGGTGCCTTTCGTTCGATTCCCATCCTTAGCTTGTATGTTGACACTGGCTTCCTGTCTCTCCAGGACCGCCGTGATCGCTACTGTCTTCGCTATCTTGCGCGGTCCTTGCAACACCCTTCCTCTCGCCTCTGTCGTGCTTAACTTTTACCCCTCCTGCGGTTCCTGTTCCTCTTCACCACCTCCCTCTTTCTGTCCTGTTATCTCGCCTACAGGATTCTCTTTCCGTTCGTATTTCTGATGTTTCTCCTCGTGTTGTTCCTTCTTTGCCCCCGTGGAGAGTCCCTCTTCCGCGGTTTTGTACATCCTTGACCCGTATCGCTAAAGCTTTTACCCCTCCTACGGTTCTAAAACGCCTTTTCCTCGAGCACTTTTCTCTCACTCCCGCTCCGTTTCTGTCTTCACCGATGGGTCTAAGTCTGCAGATGGTGTTGGCTACTCTGTTGTTTTTCCTGATCGCACTTATATGTGTCACTTACCTCCGGAGACTAGCATCTTTACAGCGGAGCTTTATGCTATTCTCTATGCTCTTCGTCTTCTGCTTTTTCGTTGTCAGTCTTCCTTTGTAGTTGTTGTTGACTCTCGTAGTGTTCTCATGGCTCTCGGGTCCTTTAATCCGGTTCATCCAGTAGTTGTCGAGATCCAGCATTGGCTGTTTCTTGTTCACAGTAAATTTAAGTCGGTTGAGTTTTGTTGGGTTCCCAGCCATATAGGTGTGTCTTTAAATGAGCGTGCGGATGCTGCCGCCAAGGAAGCTGTCTGCTCTTGTCCCATCTCTAGTAAGGTTTTCCATATTCCGACTTTTACCCGGTTATCCATTCCTCCGTCCTTACCCGTTGGCAGGTTTCTTGGTCGTCTGTTACTGGTAACAAACTACGTACTCCTAAAAGTTGTGTCCTCGTGGCCATCCTCCTTCCACCGTAACCGGTGATGGGAAATGGCTCTGGCGAGGTTGCGTATATGCCATACTCGCTTAAATCATGGTCACTTGATGGAGCGCCGCCCTGCTCCTTATTGTCCTAATTGCATTGTCCCTCTTACGGTCTTTCATATCCTTGTTGAATGTCCTGACTTCCAGAACAAGCGTGTCTTGTTTTCCGACTGTCCCCCACGGTCGATTTTGTCTCGGTAGTATTCTTGATGACTCGGATACTTTTGATATTGTTCGCCTTATGCTGTTCTTGTATTGGCATCCTTGGTGATATTTAGCGCCCTAAGATTATCCAGCACATTTGATGGTGCTACATAGCCTTCCCGGTTTAGTGCCTTCTTTTGATAACTACTTGCTTCCTGCTGACCTTTTGCTTGTTAGTTATTCTTTTGAACTTCCATTTTCACGCTCGGGTGCTTGGGGAGGCGCATACTCTTGCTCCCATAAAACTGTAGTACCCAACGTAGAGACCGAGGGGAACCTTTTTTCAATCCTCGTTTCGTCACTGAACCCGATCTCTACGGACAGACAGTTCTTAAGGTGGAGTTTGCGGGGTGTATACTCAAGACTCGCCCCAAGGGGGCCCCGGCATGAATGGCGATAGCTTCTTGTTGGGTGTCTTACCTCTAATTGTGGCTCCATGGTGGGTGTGGGGGCACATTCGTGAATGTTTTTTGTCTCCTTGTCTAATTCTGTTCCTCTTTTTACCTCTCAGGCTCGTGGGATGGGCGACCATGACCCAGAGTCGGACAGTGTTTGGAAAACCGGGCTCTGTAGCTCCTGCTGCATTGGACCCTGACCTTGCTCCTCCTCCTGGCTACTCCCCACGGCTCCCCTCCCTCTTGTGGTTGGGTCAAGCCCCCAGTGGTCACCACCTCGTCCCCTGGCATAGCTCAGTCTCTAGTAGTGACTACTGCACATTTTTATCCCTCTCTGGGGGTTCTCAACGCCGTCCTTGCTATGGCCGCGCTCGCTCGATTCCTTCCCAAAGAGATGCCTTTCAAGCCTTGTTTGATTCAGCTTCGTGTGCCAAATACTTTGATCTCCTCCCCCTTGATTCTTCGCCTCCTGACGATTTCTCCCTTCATAGTGTGACGGTGTTCCCCCCCATATATTTCTCCCACGCCTGCAGTAAGAATCAGAATCATGTCCACTTTACCCAAGCGTTCTCTACGTCGCAGGCATCAATTTGATATATTTGGGAGAGTGGAGTGTTCTCGGAGTGCCGAGAAATTTATAAAACAATAGTATTCTGGCCTGTGGTTTAGGCCCTTTAGGAAGCCAAGATGGCGCTGGCTCTCCTGTTAACCCGCCAAAACTGTGTGACGTCAGTAACACCGGATTGGTCACCGACAGCAATGTGGCACAGGGAGCCAATGAAAACCTCCCATGGCGAATATGACGTCACGAAGGAAGGGGGGTCCTGTCAGCGCGCCGCGTTGGCGCCATCAGTCAGACACGACACGTCAAGGAGGTTGGACGTGCGAAGATTGGTCCCGTCAGTTTGACAGTTGTTTCCCGCTCCCGTGGATTTTACGCGTCACCTGAAGTCTGCCAGTACTCTGAGGTCTTCCTTCGTTCGTGTGTTGAACCAGAGAGGGAATCGACGAATATTGAGCAACAAGTGCTCCAGGACAGGTACTGTGCAAGAAGAAGTGAAGTCTGTGCAGTGACGTAGGCGACGTCTGAGGCAGTTCACCCATTCGTGACGGCGTAGTGGCTGAACAGAGCCGCTGGGAAGCAGAGGAAGGAAGAAGCTACTCGGGAATCCGAACGACTGCAGCCGAGACGTAGGCGGGCAGCCGTAGCTGGGAGGAGAAGTCGACGGCCGGGAGACCGACTCCAACCCTACAAGAAGTCGAGGAGGAGCACGGACCTGCTGGGAGAAGGCACGGAGACGACGCGCTTACGGTGGGACATTGGTTGAGTTCCTGGAGGACACGACAGTGTGTGTGTGGAGGGGCGTTCCCGACACGAGGCAGGAGCCAGGACCAGGAGCTACAACTCAACTCTCATCGGAGGATAGGTGGAAGTAGGTGATTCTAGTTTCCCTCCCAAATTCCCATTTAGTCAGCTATATAAGTCAGCTATATTATTTAGCCTGAGGATTTTGTATGTCGTGAGCAAGGCTCACCTATGTCACAGTAAGGCACCAGTGTGCAGAGTAGTACTATCAAGAGTACTCACGATATTTATGTTTATTATTGGTGTGTACAGGCACCCGGATTAATTGATGAATTTACCGTGTTGAGAATGTCTTTCATGAGACTTTAATGTGATCATATAATGAGATAAAATATATATATATTATGCAGTGTTGAGAGTTAGGCTATGTGCCCAGTAACTATTTTATTACCATGATTGATGTCTGATTTATCTATATATATTATATATGTCTATGTTCGTGCATTGAATAATCATTCACGTGTGCAGTGATTGTGTTATCGCCCACGAAAGGAAATACTGAGAACTCAAGTGTTAAATACTTCATAAGTTATCACTAAATGAAGGGGCAGTGTGTAATACCATTACAGTGAATTATTGTCGCATTTATTATAGAAATGATTGTTTGAGCCCGAGAACAGTGTAGCGAGGTAATACGTGCTATTGTCGCAAATATCGAGTGTTCGAACTTCTAGTGATCTTTGAGAACTTAAAGAAACAGAGCGCGTGACGCCAGAGAAACAATAAACATTCGCGCGGGGGGAAGGCGCCCAGCTGATTTTGACAGTGACGAGAGGGGGAGTGTTGCCACCTTAGTGAGTGCATATTATACGTGGGAACGAACGACTCCCGCCTGGATCAGCTGATTGTTTATTGATATAACCTTGTGATGCCTTTTGAATGAGTTTTAAGTAAAATACAAAATTCATTTGTGTTTATATCATCCCCTCCATATTTCTTGTGGCTATATAACACCTGAAAGCAGAGAGTGATAGAAGTAAATACCTGCCTGATATCCTGATCTATTGAGTGTGTCCTTGCCAAGGTTACCACAACTCGGCAAATCCACTGATGTGTTACTGGACACCGAAAACACCAGTTGGCGACCTTGTGGTTAATAGTAGAGCCCTATTGTTGGGGCGGGCACATAACAGTTAAGTGAACGAGTTGTGTTCCCACTCCTTCTCAATCAGAGGCCGGTTGGGATTGACTGGGATACTCTCCTGGCGTACAGTGGCGCCGCGAGGATAGAATGAAGACCCGCAGGGCTACAGTGAGTGACCTTGAGTATAACTGTTGCTCACACCCCCGTGAGAGTGTTGAAATCCCCAACATTGGCGACCTTGCCAGGATAAGTACTGATACGGTTGCTCACCGAGTAATCCCCCCCAACATTGGCAACCTTGCCAGGGTCACGATCGAAATAAAGGTTGCAGTTGTGTTAGTTGGCAGTGGTATTAGGTATCAGGTACAGGTTATCACTCATAGCACAAGATGGAGGATGATAAAGTAACAAGGTTCATTGACACTAGAGATGAACAGGTGCTGGAGGAGTGCACCAAGGCACAGTTACAGGCAATAGCAGACCATTTTGGGATAAAGCTGAGATCTCCCAGAGTGGGAGAAAGAAGACTGGAGATAATGGCACAGCTCAGGGCACGAGACGAAGCTTTGGGGGAGGAACGGCCACAAACACCTGCCAGTATGGGAGAACACCTGAGCATTGGTGGGAGCAGCAGGGGATCCAGCGGCAGCAGGCACAGCGTTAAGCTGGAGATAATGAAGCTGCAGCTGGAAGCACAGCAGCGCAGAGAAGAGCGAGAAGTGCAGCTGAGGAGAGAAGAGGCACAGCAACGCAAAGAAGAGCGAGAAGCAGAAGCACAGCTGAAGCGTGAGAAGTGAGAGGCACAGCAGCGCAGAGGAGAGCGAGAAGCTGAAGCACAGCTGAAGCGTGAGGAGCGAGAAGCACAGCTGCGCAGGGAAGAACACGAGCGAGAAGCTAGGATGAGACAGCAGGAGATAGAAGCTAACAAGGAGGTGGAGCTGAAGTGAGCTGAACTAGGACTAGGTGCACCTGCTCCGCCGCAACAGGAAGACCGACGAGTGAGGGAGCGAGATCTGATGGTCTTTGTACCAAATGAAGCCGAAAGTTTCTTCGACCACTTCGAAAGGGTTGCTGCTTTGAAGAGGTGGCCAAGGGCGGAGTGGGCGGAGCTAGTTCAAGGTAGGCTCACCGGTGAAGCTCGTGAAGCCTACAATATGCTCGACTTCCAAGAATGCACCAACTACGATGCGGTAAAGAGAGCTGTGCTCCATTCTTTCAAGCTCACGCCGGAATGTTACAGGAAGAGGTTTTGGGAATGTACCTGTTCGCCAGGAAAGTCTTATGCGGAGACGGCGAGGGACATGGAGAGAAAGTTCCTTAAGTGGCTGGACTCTGAAGGAGCGAGGTCGGTTGAAGAGGTCAAGGGGCTAATGGTCATGAAGAAGTTTATGTCCGTGCTCTCTCCTGAGAACAGGGTGAGAGTAAAGGAGTCGGACATAAAGGACCTGAGGGCCGCAGCCGACAGAGCCGACATGCTGGAAGAGGCCTTACGCCCACGCCGAGAGGGACAGCACCGACCACCCGTATACTCCGGAAACAGTAGGAATTATAGGAGGACGGATAGATGGAGGACAGGAGCGAGTTCCCCCAAGTCCCACCTCTCGAGTTGGGACAACAGAGGATCGAAGGGTGCTGTGGAGCCGATAAAGAAGTACCAAGCTGAGAGCTCAGGAGCTGTTGCTGCGACAAAGGAGTCGACGAATGGTGCGAGAAAGACACAGGGAGCGACGGCCTCTGGAGGCATTGCTAAGGCGAGCGGTGGCGGATGGTCTCCGCCGAGGAAGGTACACTGTTACAATTGCGGAATATTCGGACACATCGCGCGGGAATGCAGACGCCCTAAGCAGCGGGGGAACGTTGCTTTAGTGTGGTTCGAGGACCAGATGGCCGAGAGGGTGCGGGATGAACCCGTACTGAGTGGGGAGAAAAGAGTTCACCCATTCGTGTGTCAGGGAACCGTAAGGATGGGGGACGCAGACCCCATCCCGGTGAAGATATTAAGAGACACTGGGGCCGATTTTACCCTGGTGAGTGAAACCCTGTTCCCCGAGGGTTACGAGAGTACCAGTGTGGGGGGTGGCAAGTGTGACCACTGTGGGAGGCCCAGTGAGGATGCCCCTACACCAGGTGACTCTGAATTCTGATTATGGCTGCCAGACCCTTGTGGTGGGGGTCTGTGCATCAATGCCCAAGATGGAGGCACAGGTCATCTTGGGAAATGACGCATGTGGAGGATATGTCCTCCCGAAGCTCGTGAAAGGCGAGGAGTGCCTAGAGCAATATAAGGAGACGGGCGGAGTGTTAAACGCCTGTGGGGACGAGAAGGGAATCGCCCCGGTGGCGTTCCCAGTTTGTGCTGTGATGCCGAGACAGCGCAAAGAACAAGGAGGTTGTGGATCTGATGGGGCTGAGGAGACGTCCGACAGCCTGGGAATCAATCACCTCTTCATAGGACCCGGAGAACGAGCGGAGGGCGAAGGCAGCCCGAATGGTGAGTTGCATGTGACCCTCACCAGTTCTCTAGGGGTAGACCGCACTCGTCTTGGAGAGTTGCAGCAGATGGAGTTCCCCGAATTGATTCGTGAGGCCAAAGGAGGACGTGTTGGTCCTGAGAAGGCTACCCATTTTTACATACAGGACGGCATGCTGATGAGACAGTGGAGGCCTGTGAGGATGGAGGCCGGAGAAGAGTCTCTAAGTACGAGGCACCAGGTAGTGTTGCCGGTCCAGTGCAGAGCGGCAGTGTTGGACCTATCGCACTCTGTGGACTCTGCAGGTCACCTGGGGGTGACCAAGACGCTGCGAAAGATCAGGGAACACTTTTACTGGCCAGGTATGGACGCCGAGGTGAGGCGTTATTGTAAGACGTGCTTACCGTGCCAGAGGGCAAGGAAGAGCCAATCCGCTATACCGAAGGCCCCATTGATCCCTGTTCCGGCGTTTGGGCCTGCATTCGAGCGTCTGTTGGTCGACGGGGTGGGTCCGTTGCCAAGGACGAAGCGAGGGAATACCTACCTGATGACGATCATGTGTGTGTCCACCAGATTTCCAGAAGCCGTCCCGATGCGACGTTTGACGTCGAAAGGAGTAGCCGGGCAACTACAACGATTTTTCTCTTGGGTGGGGATGCCCAGAGAAATTCAGACAGACTGCGGAAGTATATTCCAGTCTAAGTGGTTCCGACAGACCGGTGACAGGTTGGGGAGTGACTCAGATTCGGTCGTCGCCCTACCGACCGCAGTCGCAAGGGGCGATCAAAAGATTTCACTCCACCTTGAAGACCGTTCTGAGAGTGTTCTGCGCAGAACAGGGGGCTGAGTGGGATGAGGCAGTATACCCCGCGTTTGTTTGCCATACGTAACGCGGTGGTAGAATCGTTAGGTTTCTCACCTTTCCAGCTGGTGTATGGATACGAGGTGCGAAGTCCTCTGTCCATGCTGAAGGAACAATGGACACCGGGAGTGACCGTGGGAACGGTCAATGAATATTGTCCAAAAATTCAAAGAGCGTCTCACTCTAGCAAAGGAACTAGCTGGGAAACATCTGAAGGAGGCGCAAGCGTAAGATGTCGGAGTGGTACAACAAGAGAGCTATGCAGAGGGAGTTCCAGGTCGGGTCCCAGGTGATTGGTTTTGCTGCCGGGTAAAGGTAGGGTTGACCGAGTCGCGGTTCGAGGGACCATACCAGGTGCTGCGGCAGTTGGGTCCTGTATCGTATTGAAATTGGGAAGCCGGATAGACCCCGCAAAGAAACAGGTGTGTCACGTAGACCGCCTGAAGCCCTTCTTCCCTGTGGAAGGAGCCGCCGCCGTGCAGGGACGGGACGGTGACCCGAGAACCCCAGCAGAAGATGGTTCTGTGCGTGCAGGTGGACCAGGAACTTCCGGAGGAGGAAGGAAAGTGGTCCAGGGCGGACGGCACCCGTCTTACCAACACTGAGAGTCTGGCGAAGACCGAGGACAAGCTACTACATCTGGAAGGGCAACAGCACGCGGACCTGACGAGCCTACTGAGGGAGAATGCCTCCCTCTTTACCGACGTGCCCCGACGACACAAGAGTGTAACGCACGAAGTAGAGGTGAGGGACGCCAGGCCCGTCAAGCAGAGCGCATATAGGGTGAGCCCGGAGAAGCGAGAGCTGATGAGAAAGGAGGTGGAGTATCTCCTTGAGAACGACCTTGCGGAGCCCAGTAAAAGTGAGTGGAGTTCTCCATGCTTGTTGGTGAGGAAAAGCGACGGTACCTTCCGCTTTTGTACAGATTACAGGAGGGTGAACTCCATCACAGTGGCAGATTCTCACCCTATGCCAAGAGTGAGCGATTGCATTGACCAGGTGGGCAGTGCAAGGTACGTATCCAAGGTTGATCTGCTCAAGGGGTACTACCAGATCTCTTTGACTCCTGAGGCCAGGAAAATATCAGCTTTCGCAACTCCTGACGGGCTGTACCAATACAAGGTGTTACCTTTTGGAATGAAAAACAGCGGTAGCTGTTTCCAGCGCATGATGAATGAGTTATTAAGGGGTGCCGCAGGCTGCACAATATACATCGATGACATCGTCGTGTACGCCGACGATTGGAAGACGCACCTGGAGAGACTCAAGGAATTGTTTAGAAGGCTAGAGGAGGCTAACTTGACTTGTAAATTTGGCCAAGAGCGAGTTTGGAAGGCCCACTTAGAGTATCTTGCTTTCGTCATCGGCCAAGGTGAAGTCACCCCTGTTGATCACAAAGTATCAGCCATTAAGGAATACCCCGTGCCCAGAACGCGTAAAGAGTTACTAAGGTATCTCGGGATGATAGGGTACTATCGTGGGTTCTGCAGGAATTTTTCCACGGTAGCACATCCCCTGACCGAGCTACTCTCCAAGAATGTACGATGGAGATGGGGAGAGGCCTGCCAAGAGTCTTTTGAAAAGACCAAGAAATTGTTGACGGAGGCCCCGGTATTAATATCCCCAGATTTCTCAGCCGGATTCATCCTGTACGTAGACGCCAGCGACGTTGGGATAGGGGCCATGTTGGCTCAAAAGAGGAGTGGGGGTACATAGGCCAGTAGCGTTTCTACTCGAAGAAGTTTGTGAAATACCAGCGGGCCTATAGTACCGTTGAGAAGGAGGCATTGGCGCTAGTTATGGCCCTGAAGCACTTCGATGTGTACGTGGGAGGAGGGGCGAGACCTGTTCTGGTGTTCACAGATCACAACCCCCTCACCTTTTTGTACAAAATGAAGAACTCCAACCAACGTCTGACGAGGTGGGCGTTGTTACTGCAAGAGTACCGGCTGGACATCAAGCACATCAAGGGGAAGGACAACGTGGTAGCAGATGCCCTGTCCCGTATACACTAACCAGACATGACTCTTATTTTAAGGGGAGGGGTATGTGAAGGTGTTCCCCCCCTTATATTTCTCCCACGCCTGCAGTAAGAGTCATGTCCACTTTACCCAAGCGTTCTCTACGTCGCAGGCATCAATTTGATATATGTGGGAGAGTGGAGTGTTCTCGGAGTGCCGAGAAATTTATAAAACAATAGTATTCTGGCCTGTGGTTTAGGCCCTTTAGGAAGCCAAGATGGCGCTGGCTCTCCTGTTTCCCCGCCAAAACTGTGTGACGTCAGTAACACCGGATTGGTCACCGACAGCAATGTGGCACAGGGAGCCAATGAAAACCTCCCATGGCAAATGTGACGTCACGAAGGAAGGGGGGTCCGGTCAGCGCGCCGCGTTGGCACCATCAGTCAGACACGACACGTCAAGGAGGTTGGACGTGCGAAGATTGGTCCTGTCAGTTTGACAGTTGTTTCCCGCTCCCTTGGATTTTACGCGTCACCTGAAGTCTGCCAGTACTCTGTGAGGTCTTCCTTCGTTCGTGTGTTGAACCAGAGAGGGAATCGACGGATATTGAGCAACAAGTGCTCCAGGACAGGTACTGTGCAAGAAGAAGTGAAGTCTGTGCAGTGACGTAGGCGACGTCTGAGGCAGTTCACCCATTCGTGACGGCGTAGTGGCTGAACAGAGCCACTGGGAAGCAGAGGAAGGAAGAAGCTACTCGGGAATCCGAACGACTGCAGCCGAGACGTAGGCGGGCAGCCGTAGCTGGGAGGAGAAGTCGACGGCCGGGAGACCGACTCCAACCCTACAAGAAGTCGAGGAGGAGCACGGACCTGCTGGGAGGAGGCACGGAGACGACGTGCTTACGGTGGGACATTGGTTGAGTTCCTGGAGGACACGACAGTGTGTGTGTGGGGGGGCGTTCCCGACACGAGGCAGGAGCCAGGATCAGGAGCTACAACTCAACTCTCATCGGAGGATAGGTGGAAGTAGGTGATTCTAGTTTCCCTCCCAAATTCCCCTTTAGTCAGCTATATAAGTCAGCTATATTATTTAGCCTGAGGATTTTGTATGTCGTGAGCAAGGCTCACCTATGTCACAGTAAGGCACCAGTGTGCAGAGTAGTACTATCAAGAGTACTCATGATATTTATGTTTATTATTGGTGTGTACAGGCACCCGGATTAATTGATGAATTTACCGTGTTGAGAATGTCTTTCATGAGACTTTAATGTGATCATATAATGAGATAAAATATATATAATTATGCCAGTGTTGAGAGTTAGGCTATGTGCCCAGTAACTATTTTATTACCATGATTGATGTCTGATTTATCTACATATATTATATATGTCTATGTTCGTGCATTGAATAATCATTCACGTGTGCAGTGATTAATTGTGTTATCGCCCACGAAAGGAAATACTGAGAACTCCAGTGTTAAATACTTCATAAGTTATCACTAAATGAAGGGCAGTGTGTAATAACATTACAGTGAATTATTGTCGCATTTATTATAGAAATGATTGTTTGAGCCCGAGAACAGTGTAGCGAAGTAATACGTGCTATTGTCGCAAATATCGAGTGTTCGAACTTCTAGTGATCTTTGAGAACTTAAAGAAACAGAGCGCGTGACGCCAGAGAAACAAGCAATAAACATTCGCGCGGGGGAAGGCGCCCAGCTGATTTTGTCAGTGACGAGAGGGGGAGTGTTGCCACCTTAGTGAGTGCATATTATACGTAGGAACGAACGACTCCCGCCTGGATCAGCTGATTGTTTATTGATATGACCTTGTGATGCCTTTTGAATGAGTTTTAAGTAAAATACAAAATTCATTTGTGTTTATATCATCCCCTCCATATTTCTTGTGGCTATATAACACCTGAAAGCAGAGAGTGATAGAAGTAAATACCTGCCTGATATCCTGATCTATTGAGTGTGTCCTTGCCAAGGTTACCACAACTCAGCAAATCCACTGATGTGTTACTGGACACTGAAAACACCAGTTGGCGACCTTGTGGTTAATAGTAGAGCTCTATTGTTGGGGCGGGCACATAACAGTTAAGTGAACGAGTTGTGTTCCCACTCTTTCTCAATCAGAGGCCGGTTGGGATTGACTGGGATACTCTCCTGGCGTACAGTGGCGCCGCGAGGATAGAATGAAGACCCGCAGGGCTACGGTGAGTGACCTTGAGTATAACTGTTGCTCACACCCCCGTGAGAGTGTTGAAATCCCGAACATTGGCGACCTTGCCAGGATAAGTACTGTTACGGTTGCTCACCGAGTAATCCCCCCAACAATAGGCACCTTGTCGATTCGGTAGACGCCTCCTTTACCTTCAACTCCACTCATCATGGTATGCTTGTCGTTGCTGCTGCTCCTCAGAATACAGCCTCCCGCTTGGTTGCCTTATCCTGCCTTGGCGAGACTCCTGTTTGGGTTTCCTAGAACGCTCAGTTGAATGCCAGTGTTGGCCCTATTCTCCTCCTGCCCCCATGTTGCGACCGGTGTTCGGAATCTGCAAAACTGCCACGAAGATATTCGGCATGTCCTCGAATCCCAAGGCCATTCTGTCCTCCAGGTGGACTCGTTTACTCGTCCTCCTCGTGGTCGTCGCCGTCAACCCCTTCGGATTGTGAAGATTACCTTTGATGGTAAGACCCTTCTGCCCTCTGTCATTCTTGCTGGTGCCAGGTGCTCCGTCCAGGAGTACATTCCCTCTCCTCGGCTCTGTAATAAGTGCTGGAGGTTTGGGGCATGGAGTCCTCCGCTGCTCCAGTACTGTCTCTGTCCTATGTGTGGGGACGAGGGGTCACTCTAAGTCGGAGTGCACTTCTCCCCAGGCTCGCTGCCTCAATTGCAGTGAGGCCCATCCTACCTTCTTCCGCACGTGCATACATTACAAGCTTGAGGCAGCAGTCCTCAACTTGAAGCACCGGGAATGGTTGTCTTTTCCTGAGGCGAAGTGCCAAGTTCGCCATCTCCCCCTTATGCTAACGTCTCTAATGCTCGAGTGTTGCGCTCTTCCTCTCCTCGTCCTTCTCCCCTTCCTAAGTCTCAAAACCGTTTCTGGGCCTTAGACCCAGACATGCTCACCGCCTCCTCTTCTGTTCCTTTGCGTTCTGTCCCGGAGGGTCCCCCTCCTGCCTCTCTGTCTGGGGTTCCCGTTCCTTCTTCCCAGTCTGTCGTGTCTCCTGGGTCTTCTTCCTCGTTTTTCTCCAGTCCTCCTTCCCATCCTTCTCCGCCTCCGTCTCCTCGCTCTCCATGCCGCCTATCAGTTTGGGCTGATTTCTACCGATCTCCCAATGGCTGTCGTGTTTGCTCTAGTTCTGTTTCTCCTGTTGAGAAGCTAGAATCTGTTACCCCAGTACATTTTTGTTAGGATGCCTGTCTTTTTGAGTAAGAAGCGTAAGCCTGGCTCCTCTCCTTCCTCCTCGCCGGCAGGTAAGAAGGCTTCGCTTTCGTTCTCGCCCATTATCTCTGACTCTCTCGCTCCATTCCCGACCGTTTCAATGGTTCCTCCCCCTGTTCCTGCTATGGATGTCTCCTTAGCCCCTGCTCCTCTCTCGGTTGCTGCCCTTGCTGAGGTGCCCTTCCTGGTTTCTGCCCCTCCTGCTGCTGTCCTTGACCCTCGGTTGTCCCCTCCTTTTTCCCCTCCAGACCCTACTCGTCCGCCCCTGGTCGGTCCTCCAGCTCCCTTCCCTCCTTCTTTACTCGGTTTACCTATGCCCTCTAACCCTGACTTCACTGACCCTGATCCTTCGCTTCTTTAACGTGCTGTTCCCTCTTTGCATTTGTTTCTTCGTTGTTCTCTGTTGCTGTCCTTTCTCTTCTTGTCGATGTCCAACCCGTTCTCGCAAATTCGTAAAGTCAATATTGACTTGCTAAATAAGTGCATAGGTGACATACTAAACATAATAGATACCCTTAAAAAGCTTCATAGAAAACACCGACCTTACCTAACCTTGTTAGTATCTTAAGATAAGCATCTTATAGCTTCGTAATTACAATTGTTACTTAACCTATTATAGGTATAGGTTAAGTAATAATTGTAATTACGAAGCAATAAGATGCTTATCTTAAGATACTAACAAGGTTAGGTAAGGTCGGTGTTTTCTATGAAGCTTTTTAAGGGTACCTATTATGTTTAGTATATCACCTATGCACGTAGTTAATAAGTCAATATTGACTATACGAATTTGCGAGAACGGGTTGCGATGTCTATTCTTCAATGGGACATTCATGGTTATTACACCAATTTCCTTGAACTTCAACTTCTACTTTCACGATTTTAGTCCCTTTGTGTCTGTCTCCAGGAGCCGATGCTTGGTGCTTGTCCTGGTCGCTTTCATGGCTATTCCTTTCTCTTCCCCTCCCCCCAGCTGTTGCTGGGCTCCTAACTCTTCTGCTCTCTTGATTTGCTCTGATGTTCCCTTTGTCCCCTTACTTTTTTCTTCGCCTCTCCATTGTTCTGCTGCTCATATCTTTGTGAGGAAATGGTACCCGGTTTGTTCCATTTATCTCCCCCCGAGTGTCCCTCTTTCTCTTCCTGATCTTAAGCACCTATTGGACCCCTTGCCAGAGTCTGTGCTCCTGCTAGGTGATTTCACTTGTCGACATACCCTTTGGGGTAATGTTCTGATAAACACCCGAGGTCGCCTTCTCAAACCGTTCATCCTCTCTTCTTCCCCGTCTTTTCTGAATTCTAGTGAGCTCACTCATTTTGACTCTCGGACTCGCTCCCTTTCTTGTCTTGATCTTTCTCTTTGCTCGTCTTCCCTTTATTTAAATTTCGAGTAGAGGGTTCTTGATGACCTCCATGGCAGTGACTATTTTCCCATCCTTGTTTACTTTTTCTCTTTTCACCCTCCCCTCTCCTTCCCTAGGTGACGGTTTGGCGAGGCTGACTGGCCCCTCTTTACCCGTCATGCTACTATCTCCGACCTCTCCGTTCTGCTTCTCCCTCGCGTCCTCCTCCTTTTTTGTGACACTGTCTTCGACGCTCTATTCGCCCTCCACTCTATTCCTCGCTCTTCCTCTCGGGGAACGCGAAGTGCATTCCCTGGTGGAATGTGGACTGTGCTCGGGCTGTCCGCTGTAAGTGTGCAGCCTGGAAGAGACATCGTTGCCGGCAGACGGCTGAATCTTTTGTTTTGTTTTGGAAGGCAAGTGCGGTGGTCCGGAGGACCATCCGTGCATAAACGTGCATGTTAGATGTCTTATGTCTCCACCATCACGCTCAAAACTCCTCTGCCGCTGATTTGGAAGCATATCCTCAAGATAGCGGGTAAGTTCGTTCCCAATGTCTCGCTGGTCCTTCACCTCGGTGGTACTCTTGTGGCGGACCCGTTGCAGGTCGTGACCGAATTGGGTTTCCACTGTTCGTCTGTTAGCTCTGGTTCTCATCTCCCCCATTCCTTCCTTCTTCATAAGCCTCTTCTTGAATCCCGTCCTTTGGATTTCTGTATCCATCTCAACCTTCTCTCTCTCTGACCTCCAGTCTGTGCTGGTCCTCTGCGGTTCTACAGCAGCAGGTTCCGATGGCATTCATTATGAGATGCTTCGACATCTCCCTCCTTGTTCGTCTCAGTACTTACTGAGTCTGTTTAATCGGGTCTGAGAATCGTCGTCAGTCCCTAAGGACTGGCTCGATGCTGTTGTCTTCCCTGTTCAGAAACCAGGGTCTCTCAGGTCATCCCCCAAGGACTTCCACCTTATTTCCCTCACGAGTTGTGTCTGCAAGCTCTTTGGTGTATGGTTAATGTTCATCTAATGTGGTTCTTAGAGCACTATCACCTCCTTTCCCCTTCTCAATTTAGTTTTCGCAAATGCCGCAGCACAACGGATGTCCTGGTGAACCTGGAGGTCAGTATTCATACTGCTTTTGCTGCGAAGATCCCCGTTGTTGCCGTCTTTTTGACCTGGAAAAGGCTTACGACACCACCTGGCGGTATCATATTCTGTCCCAACTTCATTCTTTTGGCCTTTGTGGGAATCTCCCTCTCTTCCTCCAAAGTTTCCTCTCTTGTCGTTCCTTTCGAGTGAGGCTTGGTACCACTCTCTTTGCCCCTTTTCGTCAATATAAGAGTGTGCCCCAAAATAGTGTTCTGAACACTACTCTTTTTTTTTCTTCTTGCTCTCAATGGTCTTCTTTCCTCCCTTCCTTCTGGCGTCTTCTCCGCTCTCTATGTAGACGATCTTACCCTTTGCTGTAGGGGTGATGATTCGCCTCTCCTTGAACGGCGGTTTCAACTTGCGATTGATGCCGTGTCGTCTTGGGCCACCGATCATGGCTTCAAGTTCTCTGCGTCTAAGACTTGTGCTAGGACTTTTACATGGAAGCGTGTCACTCTTCGTCACTTTATGGACATCCCCTTGTGTACAAGGATTCCGCTAAGCTTCTGGGGTTAATCTTTGACACTCATTTGTCTTGGTCAGAGCATTCTGCGTGGAGGTAAAAGAATTGGGCTAAGGGCCTTTCCCTCCTTAAGGTTTTGTCCCATACTTTTTGGGGGGTAGATAGGCGTATGCTCCTCTCTCTACATTCCTCACTCGTCCTGTCTAAACTCGATTATGGTTGCCCTGCTTACTCGTCCGCTTCTCCTTCTCTTCGCCGTCTTGATGCTTTACACCATGCTGGGTTGCACCTCGGCTCTGGTGCCTTTCGTTCGACTCTCTCCCTCAGCTTGTAGTTGACACTGGATTCCTATCTCTCCAGGACTGCCGTGATCGCTACTGTCTTCGCTATCTGGCGCGGTCTTTGCAACATCCTTCCTCTCGCCTCTGTCGTACTTTGACTTTTACCCCTGCTGTAGTTCCTGTTCCTCTTCCCCACCTCTCTATTTCTGTCTGGTTATTTCGCTTATAGGTCTCTCTTTCCATTCGTCTTTCTCATATTTCTCCACGTATTGTTCCTTCCTTGCCCCCGGGTAGGGTCCCCTTTCCGAAGTTCTGTAAATCCTTGAACCGCATTACTAAAGCTTTTACTCCTCCTACAGTTCTGAAACGCCTTTTTTCTTGAGGACTTTTCTTCACACTCCCGCTCCGTTTCCATCTTCACCGATGGGTCTAAGTCTGCGGATGGTGTGGGCTACCCTGTTGTTTTTCCTGATTGCACTTGTGTGTGTCACCTCCCTTCGGAAACTAGCTTCTTCACAGCGGAACTTTATGCTATTCTCCATGGTCTCCGTATCCTGCTTTCTCGTTGTCAATCCTCCTTTGTGATTGTAGTTGACTCTCGTAGTGCCCTCATGGCACTCTGGTGCTTTAATTCTGTCCATCCGGTAGTCGTCGAGATTCTACATTGGCTGTTTCTTATCTCTAGTAAATTTAAATCCGTGGAGTTTAGCTGGGTTCCCAGCCATGTTGGTGTTTCTTTAAATGAGCGTGCGGATGCGGCCACTCGAGAGGCTATCCGTTCTTGTCCCATTTCCCGTAAAGTTATTCTTTTTTCTGACTTTTATCCGGCTATTCATTCCTCCACCCTTGCCCGTTGGCAGGGTTGTTGGTCTTCTATTGTTGGTAACAAACTGTGTACTCTTAAGTGTAGTGTGTACCTGTGGCATTCCTCCTGCCACCGTATCCGGCGGTGGGAAGCGGCTCTAGCACAGTTGGGTCTTGGCCGTACTCGCTTAACTCACGGTCACTTAATGGAGCGCCGCCCAGCTCCTTATTGTTCAAATTGCATTATCCCTTTTACTGTCGCGCATATTCTTGTTGAATGTCCTGACTTCCAGGACGAGTGTGTCTTGCTTTCCGACCACCCCTCGTGGTCACTTGTCTCTCGATAGAATTCTTTGTGAATCGGATACTTTTGATATCGTTCGCCTTATGTGTTTCTGTTCTCGTATTGGCATCCTTGGTGATATTTAGCGTCCTCTGATTATTCCCCACATTTGATGATGCTACATAGCTTTCCCGGTTTGGTGCCTTCTTTTGATAATTACTTACTTACTTCATCGACGAATTTTGTCCGAACCAAAGCGCTATGTTTCACCAACGTACAACAAATAATCGCCAACAGAACCTGAACACCTAACCTATGCCACAACATGCTAATGGGATGAAGTTTTGCATCGGCATTGTATAGACTTGAGGCGGCAGATATAAGTTTGAAGGGTGGAAATGTGTTGGTCTTGCTACTATGCCAAATATGTCAGAAGAGCTGAAGAAAAGGAGCTGGTGGAGATATGGATAAACTTTAACCAAGGAAGAAGAAAGCTGGTGAAGAAAACTGCGATGCAACGCACATGCAACAAGTTAAAGCCCCCGCTACTCTGCCGGGTAAGGCCACTATGGGCTCACCATAACCTGTGCTACTTTGAACGTTTTGTTCAAAGTAGCTGAATCTAAAACGGCACACGCAAATCCTTTGATTGGTAAACAGTTATAAATCCAAATATCAAATGTCTTGTGAATACTGTTGACACATCCTCCTGGTATCGGCAGCTACCATAAGTGTTAGTGCTTACTTTTTAGTAAATACATTGGGGGATAAATATAGGTTAACATACGACTCAAATCGTTATAAATATTGAAGTTACTGGCTCTGCAGCAGAGTTAGAGGCGGGGAGTTCGCTTGGTGCTAGGAAAGCAGGACTGCAACACGGTCGTTGATCGTTCCCAGGACGGGTGATGGGACACGAGGGATTTTTTTATATTATTATTTTCTACCACAGACGTGGCCACACATTTACAATGGTAATCAGCATTTACAACTTGCTTTCTGTCCTTCATGAACAGGGTTAGAGATCTGTTAAACATATAATTCAGTGATTTATTGAACAATCAACCACAAAAGGTCATTGTAGTGCTTTTAAAATGCTAAGCTAATCTACAAACATAAATACACAGATTTACGTCTGGCCTACATTAACTGTGTACGAGGTGTCTTTTTACAGTGTTATTAATGCGTTTACAAAGGAGACACAAGGGAGTGGAAGGCTCGAGGGTGGGTCCAGTACAGTATGCTGACGGGACAAGAATTCTCGTGTCTAAAAGGAGCTAAAATCTCTGTCCAGTATTACTAAAATTACTGCACATGATTATAGGAAATTAAAATAATTCGTCCATGTGAGACATAGTAACCGTCTGGTCACATGTGCTTCTGGCTAATGAAAGATTAAATGACATTATTTAACTTGAATCTTTTATGAACCATCTATTGACCCCACAGATTTTACTGACTCCTTTTGACCTTCAGCCATTTATCTACCCCCCCTCCCCCTGGATAGTCCCATCGACTCTTGGGGTCAATATTTACCATTTTTGAGGCACGAGACTAAACTGTACTGTGGATGCCCAGCTGCGACTACAAACACAGCAACGGTGTCCAAGCTGCTGCTGCTGTTTATTTAAGGGCGACGACGATCGTGGGATCGGATGCGCCCCAGCATACCTGTATAGGGTTAATCGCGGAGCCTAATGGCGAAATGAATGCAGCTTATCAGCGGACAGTAATGTGCCTAATGGTCAATTAACACACAGGCAGGCAGATGATTGGGGAGCCTCAGGGTGACGAGCACCGGCCCCGCCCCACACACAGAGAACACTGGGTAGCAAAACCAAAAACTCGGCCTCCAACTAAAATGTAAAAGTTATCCAGTGTCCTCGGCAGAGCAGAAGCCAGCCGCCAACCACGGCTGAGGGCTGGGGGCACACCAGGAGCCCACCAAGATCCGCCAACTCCTGGCACCTCTCGGTCAAGCCGGCACCTGCATCTGCAACCCGTTCTCACACTTGCTTATAGTCAACATTTGGCTTATTAATAAGTGCATATGTGACATACTAATTAATTGTAAATATTTGAGTTTACCTTGAAAAACTGAATAGAAAGCACCAACCTAACCTAACATTATTAGTATGTTAAGCATCTTATTGCTTCTTAATTACAATTAGTATTTAACCTATACCTAAATTGATATTACAGTTTTATAAAAAAATAAAGCAAAACTAAAATATTTAAATAAATTGTAAAGTAACTCTGGATATTGTCAAATTTTGTATAAAATCTCTATTGTTTAATAAAACCGAAAAAAATTCCTAATATTAAAACTCATGTATTAACTATTTATAAAAAGAGTTTATACATTGAAAACAAAATATAACTTGGAATATACCACATACGTACTTAATAATAAGCCAAATAGTGACTATAAGTAGTAAGTCATGTATGTACTGTCTTGTGTGAGAGTGGGTTGGCATCTAATAATTATGAAGATAATATAAACAAAAATAGATTTATTACTTTACGAATCACAAGGGAATGAATCGGTAGCTGCCACGTGGCTTCCCACAGGGAGGTGGACGAGCCCAACCACGAACCAAAGAAGGCATCTACAGGGAAGAGAATCTCACGGAGGAGTGAAGATGTTCGTCGGGAACGAAGGAACGAATGGTATAGGAAAGGTAATTGGAAGAATGCAGGGGACAGAGTCGTTGTATACCCAGGGTAGGCTCCAGCCTAGCCAGAGGGGCATTCGGCCATCGCAAAAGCCTAGTGTAGAAAAGATGAAGTTGATGGATGGAGGACAGGTAACAGGTGTCGCTGTGAGGAGACAGCGCACTTACGGGAGAAGAGGAACCGAGAAGAGAGAAGAATGGCGAAGAGGAGATCCTGAGAGGAAGCATGGAGTACCTGTAGGACGTGGTGGGAGTGCAAGGGTACCTCAGAGTGCACGACGCAGTGGAGGCTCTACCTGCACCGAACTTTGCAGAGGTAACGAGAATCCCTTATGGGTGTTCAGGGAACGCTCACTCCTCCCGATTCAATGCGAGGTGGAAGTGTAGAAACACAAGTGACTGGCGAGGTGGTACATGCCACAACACAAACGGGAGGAGTAACACTTCAGGAATGGAGGGAGCAGGAGCATAGTTGCCCTCTCCAACGCTGCTCATTCGATATGACTCTTATTTTAAGGGGAGGGGTATGTGACGGTGTCCACCCCTGTATTTCTTCCTTCCCAGCTTAGAAGAGTCATATCTCCATAGCCAAAGTGTTCTCTGATGTTCAGGGAACATTTTAGAAAGCGTGGAGCGTTATATAGCTGGCTGTAAAATGGCCAGCTAGGTTTGATAATGTAAGGGGCTAACGCCTTTTGAAGCACAGGACGGTGACGAGCCATCCTGTTTCCCGCCAAGACATCCTGACGCTTCCCGGCACCTGATTGGCCAGGTGAGGTCACGTGCTGGAAGTGACCAATGACGAGAGCCCTCGGGCAGTGTGACGTCATGAGGCGGAGGGCGCAGGGCGGCTGGCACCTGGGCGGGAAGACAGTACGTCACGATCCATCAAAGAGGGAAGATGCGCTCGAGCGAGCTCTGGACCTAGAGAGCCCTTACCAGTAGATTTAAGCTCCACTTCAATTTTTGCAGACAGTTCTGGGAAGCCATCCAACTTCCGTGGAGTGCCCGGAGGCAAGGACGGACCGGATTGAAGAGCCAAGAGCCGTATCAAGAGTCTGCAGCAGAGGGAACGTTGGGCTGGTGACGTCTGGGACGCCCACTAGAGGAACACTCTTACACATCAAGCGAGAAGCTGGGGCCGGGCCCAAATCTACTGGCAGTTAAGGCGAGGGGAAGCTGTGCTGGACTGTGAAGAGTCGACAGTGCCAGTGAGTGCGGAGGATGACAACGGAGGTGCCTGTCTCCAGTACCCCAGAGAATAGGAGGAGGAAGGCAGTACCTGTTGGATGTGAGCACGGCGAGGACGCGTTACCACGAAGGCGACGGAGGAACCTGTGTGTGTGTGTGTGGGAACTGTTCATCAGGAGACCAGGAGCCAGAACCAGGAACCTCAACATCCCTCAACAGAGGACGAGTCAGTTTCATGGTTTGAGTGAAATAAGGTAGATAATTGTCCCTCCCTTACCCCTTTTTGAGTTAGGCGAGTTAGAGTATTTTATATGTTGTGAACATTTCTTCTCATTTTATTGTCTAAGTGACAGGACGTTAGGCTAGGAGCCAAAAACTCATTTAGGCATGAGTTAATGTGGGTGAGCATTAACGTGGTGATGTTAGTGATCCTGGAAGGGTAGTTGGTGTGTGCAAGGAGCCACCAACGTACTCTGAATCGTTCAGCTGATCACCTTGTTAGAGGCGTGGGAAATCTCGACATTCTGACAGCTAGAGCCGTCAGCTGATCGTGCTGCCAGAGGCGAGGTGTGTGCAATTAGCATTTAACAGATTATGCTCGAGAACAAGTTACTAGAAGTTAACAGAGTAACTGGCATCCTTACCTCCCAGGTACATGTCGTCCCTTCATGAGGATATACTGGAGCATCCGAGGATAATCCTCATAACTTCGTTTTCCATCTTTTCCAGTCCTCCAAGCATTTTCTCAGGCACTAGAGCAAGCATGGGTGCAGCATAATCGACCAGAGACCTAATATATGAGAGATCATTTTACCAATTCTCACCTTTGCAACATTTACATATATACGTACACATAATATACAATCACCTACACAAATACAAAAATCAACAATCTTTTGTATCACAAGTGATTCAACAAGAGGTTCACAACAGTCACTATACAAGGCACTTTACATCTATGGAGAGTCACACAGTTGGGTGGGTGTGGAGCAAGACAGTTGGGTGTCTTGCTCCACACCCACCCAACTGGGCGGCAGCTTCACAGTCATGTGCATGCATTACTTACAGTAAGCAAATTTTGGATACTTCGTTAAGATTTCGGGCAGCACATCACTATGAATGAAGTACTTACACATTTCTTGGACACCATTGATGGTGTTATCTCTAAATTCCGCGATTTTTTCACATGCCATTATATAATGACGCAAAGTATGCGGACAGTTCTGCTGACAGAGTTTACATTTAGTCAAATCTACATCAAAAAGATGTTACCAACTGCCAGAGATACTTGTAGCCGAGCCTAAGCCTAGCAGTGGTAACATCTAGACGTCTGTTAACCTTATTGAATGACCCATAAACGTGCGGTACTTAGTGCATAATAGAATGATAGATGGTGGAACTGGTATGAATTTCACTTTGCCTCAAGTCAACAAGATTTAGTTGATGTTCCCGGAATATTTCTGCCCTCAAGCTGCTCAAAGGCAGTTCAAGTTGATAATCAATTCCCTCTTTACGAGCAAAAGTCTTGGTCAACTCATCAGTTCTATTATATATATTTATATATATATATATATATATATATATATATATATATATATATATATATATATATATATATATATATATATATATATGCAAACAAGCCTGAATGGTCCCCAGGACTATATACAACTGAAAACTCACACCCCAGAAGTGACTCGAACCCATACTCCCACAACTGGTATGTACAGGGACGCCTTAATCCGCTTGACCATCACGACCGGACATAAGGAAGTGATAGCCGAGGCTATATGAACCACTTCCCCGCCGGCACTCGGATGGTAATCTTGGGCATAGCATTTTATCAAATCACCTCATTCTTTGGGGCACACGTGAGGAACACAAATGCAAACAAGCCTGAATGGTCCCCAGGACTATATACAACTGAAAACTCACACCCCAGAAGTGACTCGAACCCATACTCCCACAACTGGTATGTACAGGGACGCCTTAATCCGCTTGACCATCACGACCGGACATAAGGAAGTGATAGCCGAGGCTATATGAACCACTTCCCCGCCGGCACTCGGATGGTAATCTTGGGCATAGCATTTTATCAAATCACCTCATTCTTTGGGGCACACGTGAGGAACACAAATGCAAACAAGCCTGAATGGTCCCCAGGACTATATACAACTGAAAACTCACACCCCAGAAGTGACTCGAACCCATACTCCCACAACTGGTATGTACAGGGACGCCTTAATCCGCTTGACCATCACGACCGGACATAAGGAAGTGATAGCTGAGGCTATATGAACCACTTCCCCGCCGGCACTCGGATGGTAATCTTGGGCATAGCATTTTATCAAATCACCTCATTCTTTGGGGCACACGTGAGGAACACAAATGCAAACAAGCCTGAATGGTCCCCAGGACTATATACAACTGAAAACTCACACCCCAGAAGTGACTCGAACCCATACTCCCACAACTGGTATGTACAGGGACGCCTTAATCCGCTTGACCATCACGTCCGGACATAAGGAAGTGATAGCCGAGGCTATATGAACCACTTCCCCGCCGGCACTCGGATGGTAATCTTGGGCATAGCATTTTATCAAATCACCTCATTCTTTGGGGCACACGTGAGGAACACAAATGCAAACAAGCCTGAATGGTCCCCAGGACTATATACAACTGAAAACTCACACCCCAGAAGTGACTCGAACCCATACTCCCACAACTGGTATGTACAGGGACGCCTTAATCCGCTTGACCATCACGACCGGACATAAGGAAGTGATAGCCGAGGCTATATGAACCACTTCCCCACCGGCACTCGGATGGTAATCTTGGGCATAGCATTTTATCAAATCACCTCATTCTTTGGGGCACACGTGAGGAACACAAATGCAAACAAGCCTGAATGGTCCCCAGGACTATATACAACTGAAAACTCACACCCCAGAAGTGACTCGAACCCATACTCCCACAACTGGTATGTACAGGGACGCCTTAATCCGCTTGACCATCACGACCGGACATAAGGAAGTGATAGCCGAGGCTATATGAACCACTTCCCCGCCGGCACTCGGATGGTAATCTTGGGCATAGCATTTTATCAAATCACCTCATTCTTTGGGGCACACGTGAGGAACACAAATGCAAACAAGCCTGAATGGTCCCCAGGACTATATACAACTGAAAACTCACACCCCAGAAGTGACTCGAACCCATACTCCCACAACTGGTATGTACAGGGACGCCTTAATCCGCTTAATCCGCCTGGGGACCATTCAGGCTTGTTTGCATTTGTGTTCCTCACGTGTGCCCCGAAGAATGAGGTGATTTGATAAAATGCTATGCCCAAGATTACCATCCGAGTGCCGGCGGGGAAGTGGTTCATATAGCCTCGGCTATCACTTCCTTATGTCCGGTCGTGATGGTCAAGCGGATTAAGGCGTCCCTGTACATACCAGTTGTGGGAGTATGGGTTCGAGTCACTTCTGGGGTGTGAGTTTTCAGTTGTATATAGTCCTGGGGACCATTCAGGCTTGTTTGCATTTGTGTTCCTCACGTGTGCCCCAAAGAATGAGGTGATTTGATAAAATGCTATGCCCAAGATTACCATCCGAGTGCCGGCGGGGAAGTGGTTCATATAGCCTCGGCTATCACTTCCTTATGTCCGGTCGTGATGGTCAAGCGGATTAAGGCGTCCCTGTACATACCAGTTGTGGGAGTATGGGTTCGAGTCACTTCTGGGGTGTGAGTTTTCAGTTGTATATAGTCCTGGGGACCATTCAGGCTTGTTTGCATTTGTGTTCCTCACGTGTGCCCCAAAGAATGAGGTGATTTGATAAAATGCTATGCCCAAGATTACCATCCGAGTGCCGGCGGGGAAGTGGTTCATATAGCCTCGGCTATCACTTCCTTATGTCCGGTCGTGATGGTCAAGCGGATTAAGGCGTCCCTGTACATACCAGTTGTGGGAGTATGGGTTCGAGTCACTTCTGGGGTGTGAGTTTTCAGTTGTATATAGTCCTGGGGACCATTCAGGCTTGTTTGCATTTGTGTTCCTCACGTGTGCCCCAAAGAATGAGGTGATTTGATAAAATGCTATGCCCAAGATTACCATCCGAGTGCCGGCGGGGAAGTGGTTCATATAGCCTCGGCTATCACTTCCTTATGTCCGGTCGTGATGGTCAAGCGGATTAAGGCGTCCCTGTACATACCAGTTGTGGGAGTATGGGTTCGAGTCACTTCTGGGGTGTGAGTTTTCAGTTATATATATATATATATATATATATATATATATATATATATATATATATATATATATATATATATATATATGCGAACAAGCCTGAATGGTCCCCAGGACAATATGCAACTGAAAACTCACACCCCAGAAGTGACTCGAACCCATACTCCCAGGAGCAACGCAACTGGTATGTACAAGACGCCTTAATCCACTTGACCATCACGACCGGACAAAATGAGGTGATAGCCGAGGCTATTTGAACCACCCCACCGCCGGCACTCGGATAGTAATCTTGGGCATAGCATTTTACCAAATCACCTCATTCTTTGGGGCACACGTGAGGAACACAAATGCGAACAAGCCTGAATGGTCCCCAGGACAATATGCAACTGAAAACTCACACCCCAGAAGTGACTCGAACCCATACTCCCAGGAGCAACGCAACTGGTATGTACAAGACGCCTTAATCCACTTGACCATCACGACCGGACAAAATGAGGTGATAGCCGAGGCTATTTGAACCACCCCAAAGCCGGCACTCGGATAGTAATCTTCGCATAGCATTTTACCAAATCACCTCATTCTTTGGGGCACACGTGAGGAACACAAATGCGAACAAGCCTGAATGGTCCCCAGGACAATATGCAACTGAAAACTCACACCCCAAAAGTGACTCGAACCCATACTCCCAGGAGCAACGCAATTTGTCCGGTCGTGATGGTCAAGTGGATTAAGGCGTCTTGTACATACCAGTTGCGTTGCTCCTGGGAGTATGGGTTCGAGTCACTTCTGGGGTGTGAGTTTTCAGTTGCATATTGTCCTGGGGACCATTCAGGCTTGTTCGCATTTGTGTTCCTCACATGTGCCCCAAAGAATGAGGTGATTTGGTAAAATGCTATGCCCAAGATTACTATCCGAGTGCCGGCGGTGGGGTGGTTCAAATAGCCTCGGCTATCACCTCATTTTGTCCGGTCGTGATGGTCAAGTGGATTAAGGCGTCTTGTACATACCAGTTGCGTTGCTCCTGGGAGTATGGGTTCGAGTCACTTCTGGGGTGTGAGTTATATATATATATATATATATATATATATATATATATATATATATATATATATATATATATATATATATATATATATATATATATATATATATATATATATATATATATATATATATATATATATATATATATATTATTAAATATTAAATATAAATAAATATGACCGAAAAAGTAAGATTAATAATTCTAACACGAATTTTCTCGATCTTTCTTATGTTTCTTTTCACTGTAGATGGTAATTGAAAAATCAATTCCCCAAAATTCATTTTTATTTCTAGTCTGACGTGACACTTGAAAGCATTTCGTAATAACTTATTACATTTTCAAAGACTTTTAGTTTACACACACACAACTATTACCTGCAAACACTAAACAGAGTTCTTACTTATGCTATGATTTAAACAACTTTCATTTTTCATTTTATGGGTGCCTTTTTAGTACAAGCTTGGTGTACTAAAGAGGCACCCTTCTTGAGCCCGGATGGGCACATGTATAAGCAAGTAGATGGGGTCGCCGTGGGTTCTCCCCTAGGTGTCTTGTTTGCGAACTTCTACATGGGTACCATCGAGCAAAAGTCTTAGTCGACATGAACTTGAAACCGGCCATATACTGCAGGTATGTTGACGACATTTTTACGCAGGTACCTGAAGGAGGCATTTGAGCAGAATTCTGTGTTGCGTTTCACTTACGAGATGGAGAAGGACAGGAAGCTGCCCTTTCTAGATGTAACAGTCATGGAAAGGAGCGGAGGTTTCCAAACTGCAGTCAATACTAAGGAAACAAACATAGGAATGTGCCTAAATGCCAACAGTGACTGCCCAGACAGGTACAAGAGGAGTGTTGTTAACGCTTATGTCGAACGTGCTCTCAGCCACAGCTCAGGATGGAAGCAAGTCGACGAAGAACTCTGTAGGGTAAGGCAGGTCCTAGTCAACAACGGTTTCTCCAATGGTTTCGTTGAAGACATCATAAGAAGGAAAGTGAAATGCCATGCAACCTCTGAAGAGACAACTAACACAACACCTATACCCCCTATTAGACTATTTTACAGGAACTTCTTTTCCACAGCTCATAAAATGGAGGAAAGGGTCCTGAAAGATATTGTTAATAGAAACGTTATCCCTACAGACAAAAATCAGAAGATACAACTGATGATTTACTATAAAACCAAAAAAACGGCCAGCCTACTCATGAAAACGGCCAGCTACCTCCTCCATACCTGCTTCTTCAGGCGACGTTAATTGAAGTAACTTCGTCTAATACCTGGTTATCATTGATAATCATATGATGATTAGTACAACAAATGCCAGAGCAGGCAGTATGCCTTATCAGTCATCAGCGCCAATAGTCATAAACCTGCACTGAGGGGTAGAGCATGCTCAGTGAGTCTCAGTAGGACAAAAAGACGAGGGTTAAGTATGCCAGAGAGGAATGGTCCTTACAGCACAATATAATAGGGCCTGGACTGCCACCCTAGGTGTGTGTGTGTGTGTATTCACCTAGTTGTATTCACCTAGTTGTGCTTGCGGGGGTTGAGCTCTGCTCTTTTGGTCTGCCTCTCAACTGTCAATCAACTGATTCTAACTACTACTACTTTTTTTTCACATCACACACACACACACACACTACACACTGTGTGTGTGTGTGTGTGCGCCACGTTCACAGATATATTAGAAAGAACTTTTTTAGTGTCAGAGTGGTTGACAAATGGAATGCATTAGGAAGTGATGTGGCTGACTGGCATTAGGCTGACTCCATACACAGTTTCAAGTGTAGATATGATAAGAGCCCAATAGGCTCAGGAATCTGTACACCTGTTGATTGACGGTTGAGAGGCGGGACCAAAGAGCCAGAGCTCAACCCCCGCAAGCACAACTAGGTGAGTACACACACACACCAGGAAGCAGCCCATGACAGCTGACTAACTCCCAGGTACCTATTTACTGCTGGGTAACAGGGGCATAGGGTGAAAGAAACTCTGCCCAATGTTTCTTGCCAGCCCCCGGGATTGAACCCTGGACCACAGGATCACAAGTTTAGCGTGCTGTCTCCTTAGCTGGCCGACCCCTGTTCGTGAGTGTGTGTGTGTGTGTGTGTGTGGGGCTGAGTGTATGTGTGTGTGTGTATTTACTAGTTGTGTTTTTACGGGGGTTGAGCTTTGCTCTTTCGGCCCGCCTCTCAACTGTCAATCAACTGTTTACTAACTACTTTTTTTTTTTTTTTCACACCACACACACACCCCAGGAAGCAGCCCGTGACAGCTGACTAACTCCCAGGTACCTAATTACTGCTAGGTAACAGGGGCATTCAGGGTGAAAGAAACTTTGCCCATTTGTTTCTGCCTGGTGCGGGAATCGAACCCTCGCCACAGAATTACGAATCCTGCGCGCTATCCACCAGGCTACGAGGCCCCCCTGTGTGTGTGTGTGTGTGTGTGTGTGTGTGTTTGTGTGTGTGTGTGTGTGTGTGTGTGTGTGTGTGTGTGTGTGTGTTTGTGCGACAAGACATCTAACGGTCATTGTGGTGAAAGTGTCCGAAAACTCAGGATAGCTTTGAAATTGTAAAATGAAATGTTGTAAATATTAAAAGAAGTCGTAAATATGCAGCAAGGAAATAAGACATGTCACTGCAAAAATATTATTACAGGTTTAAAAACTAAACAATTGATGGAAATATTTCTGAACTCAGTTTATATAATGTTGAGATATAGTTTGAGACTTCGTACACCGCCACCGGATCCCCATAGACCCCAGTCTGTCTTTTGGCCTTCTCTTGTGAACACGTGGGAGCTGCACTTCCCGCCACAAACACACCACGCCACTACACGCCTCACACCACGCCACTACACACCACACACCACGCCACTACACGCCTCACACCACGCCACTACACACCACACACCACGCCACTACACGCCACACACCACGCCACTACACGCCTCACACCACGCCACTACACACCACACACCACGCCACTACACGCCTCACACCACGCCACTACACGCCTCACACCACGCCACTACACACCACACACCACGCCACTACACACCTTACACCACGCCACTACACACCTCACACCACGCCACTACACGCCTCACACCACGCCACTACACACCACACACCACGCCACTACACACCTCACACCACGCCACTACACACCACACACCACGCCACTACACACCTTACACCACGCCACTACACGCCTCAAACCACGCCACTACACGCCTCACACCACACCACTACACGCCTCACACCACACCACTACACGCCTCACACCACGCCACTACACACCACACACCACGCCACTACACGCCTCACACCACGCCACTACACGCCTCACACCACGCCACTACACGCCTCACACCACGCCACTACACACTACACACCACGCCACTACACGCCTCACACCACGCCACTACACACCTCACACCACACCACTACACGCCTCACACCACACCACTACACGCCTCACACCACGCCACTACACGCCTCACACTACGCCACTACACGCCTCACACCACGCCACTACACGCCACACACCACGCCACTACACACCACACACCACGTCACTACACGCCTCACACCACGCCACTACACACCACACACCACGCCACTACACACCACACACCACGTCACTACACGCCTCACACCACGCCACTACACGCCTCACACCACGCCACTACACGCCTCACACCACGCCACTACACACCACACACCACGCCACTACACGCCTCACACCACGCCACTACACACCACACACCACGTCACTACACGCCTCACACCACGCCACTACACGCCTCACACCACGCCACTACACACCACACACCACGTCACTACACACCTTACACCACGCCACTACACGCCTCACACCACGCCACTACACGCCTCACACCACACCACTACACGCCTCACACCACGCCACTACACACCACACACCACGCCACTACACGCCTCACACCACGCCACTACACGCCTCACACCACGCCACTACACGCCTCACACCACGCCACTACACACTACACACCATGCCACTACACGCCTCACACCACGCCACTACACACCTCACACCACACCACTACACGCCTCACACCACACCACTACACGCCTCACACCACGCCACTACACGCCTCACACTACGCCACTACACGCCTCACACCACGCCACTACACGCCACACACCACGCCACTACACACCACACACCACGTCACTACACGCCTCACACCACGCCACTACACACCACACACCACGCCACTACACACCACGTCACTACACGCCTCACACCACGCCACTACACGCCTCACACCACGCCACTACACGCCTCAAACCACGCCACTACACGCCTCACACCACGCCACTACACACCACACACCACGTCACTACACGCCTCACACCACGCCACTACACACCACACACCACGCCACTACACGCCTCACACCACGCCACTACACACCACACACCACGCCACTACACGCCTCACACCACGCCACTACACACCACACACCACGCCACTACACGCCTCACACCACACCACTACACGCCTCACACCACGCCACTACACACCACACACCACGTCACTACACGCCTCACACCACGCCACTACACGCCTCACACCACACCACTACACGCCTCACACCACACCACTACACGCCTCACACCACGCCACTACACACCACACCACGCCACTACACACCACACACCACGCCACTACACGCCTCACACCACGCCACTACACGCCTCACACCACGCCACTACACGCCTCACACCACGCCACTACACACTACACACCACGCCACTACACGCCTCACACCACGCCACTACACACCTCACCACACCACTACACACCACACACCACGCCACTACACGCCTCACACCACGTCACTACACGCCTCACACCACGCCACTACACACCTCACACCACACCACTACACACCACACACCACGCCACTACACGCCTCACACCACGCCACTACACGCCTCACACCACGCCACTACACGCCTCACACCACACCACTACACGCCTCACACCACGCCACTACACGCCTCACACCACGCCACTACACGCCTCACAAAACGCCACTACACGCCTCACACCACGCCACTACACACCACACACCACGCCACTACACGCCTCACACCACACCACTACACGCCTCACACCACGCCACTACACACCACACACCACGTCACTACAGGCTTCACACCACGCCACTACACGCCTCACACCACGCCACTACACACCACACACCACGCCACTACACGCCTCACACCACGCCACTACACGCCTCACACCACGCCACTACACGCCTCACACCACGCCACTACACACTACACACCACGCCACTACACGCCTCACACCACGCCACTACACGCCTTACACCACACCACTACACCATGCCACTACTCTCCTCAATCTCCCCCTTCACCACCTTCCCCCATCTCCCCCCATCATCACACTCTCCCATCACCCCCTTAATCCCCACCATCCCCCATTTACCCCTTCAAGACTAACTCATGTAACCCTTCATCACCCCCTTTCACCACCCTCCCCCATCTACCCCTTCACCACTCTCCCCTATGTCCCCCTTCATCACCCTCCCCCATCTCCCTCCCCCATCTCCCCCTTACTCTCTACACCGCCCCACTACACCACGCTACTACACCAGGCTACTACACCATGCTACACCAGGCTACTACAGCAGGCTACTACACCATGCTACACCAGGCTACTACAGCAGGCTACTACACCATGCTACACCAGACTACTACAGCAGGCTACTACACCATGCTACACCAGGCTACTACAGCAGGCTACTACACCATGCTACACCAGGCTACTACAGCAGGCTACTACACCATGCTACACCAGGCTACTACAGCAGGCTACTACACCATGCTACACCAGGCTACTACACCATGCTACACCAGACTACTACAGCAGGCTACTACACCATGCTACACCAGGCTACTACAGCAGGCTACTACACCATGCTACACCAGGCTACTACAGCAGGCTACTACACCATGCTACACCAGGCTACTACAGCAGGCTACTACACCATGCTACACCAGACTACTACAGCAGGCTACTACACCATGCTACACCAGGCTACTACAGCAGGCTACTACACCATGCTACACCAGGCTACTACAGCAGGCTACTACACCATGCTACACCAGACTACTACAGCAGGCTACTACACCATGCTACACCAGGCTACTACAGCAGGCTACTACACCATGCTACACCAGGCTACTACAGCAGGCTACTACACCATGCTACACCAGACTACTACAGCAGGCTACTACACCATGCTACACCAGGCTACTACAGCAGGCTACTACACCATGCTACACCAGGCTACTACAGCAGGCTACTACACCATGCTACACCAGACTACTACAGCAGGCTACTACACCATGCTACACCAGGCTACTACAGCAGGCTACTACACCATGCTACACCAGACTACTACAGCAGGCTACTACACCATGCTACACCAGGCTACTACAGCAGGCTACTACACCATGCTACACCAGGCTACTACAGCAGGCTACTACACCATGCTACACCAGACTACTACAGCAAGCTACTACACCATGCTACACCAGGCTATTACAGCAGCCTACTACACCAGGCTACACCTGGCTACTACAGTAGCCTACTACACCACACCACTGCACCAGGCAACTACACCAGGCTACTACATTACACCACTACACTAGCCTACTACACCAGGCTACTACACAACACCACAACACCAGGCTACTACACCACGCTATTACACCAGGCTACTACACCAGGCTACTACACCACGCTACTACACCATGCCACAACACCAGGCTGCTACACCATGCTACTACACCAGGCTGCTAAACCTCTCTACTACACCAGGCTACTACACCTCGCTATTACACCAGGATACTTCACCACATTACTACACCAGGCTACTACACCAGGCCACTACACCAGGCTACTACACCAGGCCATTACACCAGGCTACTATACCAGGTCACTACACCAAGCTACTACACCAGGCTACTGCACCAGGCTACTACACCAGGCCACTACACCAAGTTACTACACAATGCTACTACACCAGGCTACTACACCACGCCACTACATCAGGCCACTACACCACACCACTACACCAGGCTACTACACCACCCACTACACCTGCTGTAGAAAACCAGTGGTAGAAATTGATATGGGTGTTTCATTAGCAGTGACAAAGAGAATACTTAAACAAATATCTAATGAAGATCTCACCGACCTAACAAATTCACAGAGACCTGCAAGTTGTAGCATTAAATATTATGATAGATATTGTGAGGAGACATACACATAAGGGACTAATAGGACAAGAACCCGGCAAGGTGATGTTATAGTGGCCAGAATACGCCTTGGATATAGACGTATCTGGCAGCTTTATCAAAACCCAAATGTCGAGTACACAATGTGTCAACTTTGTGAAAGAGAAAACATGCACTCTCTTGAACATTATATTGTAGAAGGTCCCATATTGACTGACTTTCGCCCTCCTGGGCTGAGGTATGCTGAACTGTGTAATTACTATATGAGTACTGGAACACTTGATGATATATTGGACTTGTACCCAAGATTGACCATGTAATGTATCAATTATACAATGTATGTATGTGATGTAACTATATAACCTGAGCTTGTAAAAGCACCTTAATCACCTTCAGTGATTAAGTGCTTAATTGCACACTAGTTTCTCTGTCAGCTATCTCACCCTGTCAGAGTAAAACAGACAAATGTACATGAATGCATGTGTGTGTATTTATGCATGTATATATGTATATGTACGTATATATGTGTGTGTGTATGTATATGTATGTGTATAAAGTACATACGTAAGCTGATCAGAATTTCATTCACATTTGTAAATGCACTATAATGACACTTCGAACACTTTATGTAGGGCATACGTAAATCTGTGTATTTACGTATGTAGGTTAGCTTAGCATTTTAAAAGTACCGAATCACCTTCTGTAGTTGATGGTTCAATAAATCCCTGAACTATATGTTTAACTGATCTCTAACCCTGTCTATGGAGGACAGGAGAAAATGTATATATGCTGCTTAGCATTGTAAATGTGTGGCCACGTTTGTGGTAGAAAAAAAATACACCAGACCACTACACTACACTACTACACCAGTGTTACGGCCCTATTGGGTCGCAACTGAGTTCTTCTCTGATGTTATTAGAGTTTGGGTATCCAGCCCCAAGTTAGTAGTGGCTTTCAAGGAGTGTGTTCCGTAACGCAAGTAAATTAAAGGGGAAGGGATACAAATGCACTGCTTTTGTATATATATTGCTACCACCACCATAAATAAATATATCAGTCACATGCGGGGTTGCTATAACTACACTTTTTATATACAGATTAGTCTTCCTCTGAAGACACAGAATGCTCCACGGTGCTCAAGATGAGTAGCCCTGGTTCTCTTCGTCGTGGCCCACGATGAATCCTCTGATTCTCTCGGCGAATCTACCCTGGCCACAGGCCAGCCAAATCACAGTCCCACTGGGTGCACCGTCGTGGAGGCCTTCAACCACAAATCCAGCCTGTAGCTGGTTCCAATCAGCTCCGCTGTGTAGGCCACTCCACGACTGATACTAGGGTTGCGAGCCCTAGGCAGGAGCCTCCTGTGATTCCGCAGATCACTCTCCTCTCTCAGCACCACAGTGGCTAGTCTCTTCCACCAGCCAGCCCCCAGATAAGACGAATCCTGGTACTGCCACGTCACAGGCAGGCTAACACACTCAACAGTGCCCGTCTGGGGGTGACTCACAGCTTCCTCAGAGCAAACTCGTGTAGAGACTATGGCTGCTTTGGGTAGACTGATCCATCGTCCAATATAGTAGTCCCAGGTCGACTCTGTAATCAGACACGTCATTAGTACTAGGGACACTCTAGGGCACCTCACTTACAGGCTTAGACACAAACGTCCACCTATCCACTCCATAGATGGCGTTGTTGTCTAAGCGCCACCTCACCAGAGGTCAGCAGCGGCTATGTTATGAGCTGATCAAGAAGGGAATCCAGCACCTGTGGCCAGTATATCCTGTCCTCACTAGATGGCGCTGTCCATTTGGAGGGGGTTTCGGGAGCAGACTCACAGATGGCATTGTTGTCACTGCTCCGTGCTCGGATGCTGACTGAGGTCTGTAACAACCAGGCCACTACACCATGCTACTACACCAGGCCACTACACCATGTTACTACACCAAGCCACTACACCATGCTACTACACCAGGCCACTACACCATGCTACTACACCAGGCCACTACACCATGCTACTACACCAGGCCACTACACCATGCTACTACACCAGGCCACTACACCATGCTACTACACCAGGTCACTACACCATGCTACTACACCAGGCCACTACACCATGCTACTACACCAGGCCACTACACCATGCCACTACACCAGGCCACTACACCATGCTACTACACCAGGCCACTACACCAGGCCACTACACCATGCTACTACACCAGGCCACTACACCATGCTACTACACCAGGCCACTACACAATGCTACTACACCAGGCCACTACACCATGCTACTACACCAGGCCACTACACCATGCTACTACACCAGGCTACTAAACCAGGCCACTACACCATGCCACTACACCAAGCTACTACACCAGGCCACTACACCAGGCCACTATACCATGCTACTACACCAGGCCACTACACCACGTTACTACACCATGCTAATACACCAGGCCACTACACCAGGCCACTACACCAGGCTACTACACCAGGCCACTACACCACGTTACTACACCAGGCCACCACACCAGGCCACTACACCAGGACACTACACCATGCTACTACACCAGGCCACTACACCAGGCTACTACACCAGGCCACTACACCAGGCCACTACACCAGGCCACTACACAAGCTATTACACCAGGCCACTACACCAGGCTACTACACCAGGCCACTACACCAGGCCACTACACAAGCTATTACACCAGG
This sequence comes from Procambarus clarkii, assembly GCF_040958095.1. Lineage (NCBI taxonomy): Eukaryota > Metazoa > Arthropoda > Malacostraca > Decapoda > Cambaridae > Procambarus > Procambarus clarkii. The sequence continues at coordinate 33,110,979 of NC_091186.1, read as the reverse complement.
CTACTACACCAGGCTACTACACCAGGCCACTACACCAGGCCACTACACGAAGCCACTACACAAGCTATTACACCAGGCCACTACACCAGGCTACTACACCATGCTACTACACCATGCTACTACACCAGGCCACTACACCAGGCTACTACACCATGCTACTACACCATGCTAATACACCAGGCCACTACACCAGGCTACTACACCAGGCTACTACACCATGCTACTAAACCAGGCCACTACACCATGCCACTACACCAAGCTACTACACCAGGCCACTACACCAGGCCACTATACCATGCTACTACACCAGGCCACTACACCACGTTACTACACCATGCTAATACACCAGGCCACTACACCAGGCCACTACACCAGGCTACTACACCAGGCCACTACACCACGTTACTACACCAGGCCACCACACCAGGCCACTACACCAGGCCACTACACCATGCTACTACACCAGGCCACTACACCAGGCTACTACACCAGGCCACTACACCAGGCCACTACACCAGGCCACTACACAAGCTATTACACCAGGCCACTACACCAGGCTACTACACCAGGCCACTACACCAGGCCACTACACAAGCTATTACACCAGGCTACTACACCAGGCTACTACACCAGGCCACTACACCAGGCCACTACACGAGGCCACTACACAAGCTATTACACCAGGCCACTACACCAGGCTACTACACCATGCTACTACACCATGCTACTACACCAGGCCACTACACCAGGCTACTACACCATGCTACTACACCATGCTAATACACCAGGCCACTACACCAGGCTACTACACCAGGCTACTACACCATGCTACTAAACCAGGCCACTACACCATGCCACTACACCAAGCTACTACACCAGGCCACTACACCAGGCCACTATACCATGCTACTACACCAGGCCACTACACCACGTTACTACACCATGCTAATACACCAGGCCACTACACCAGGCCACTACACCAAGCTACTACACCAGGCCACTACACCATGCTACTACACCAGGCCACCACACCAGGCCACTACACCAGGCCACTACACCATGCTACTACACCAGGCCACTACACCAGGCTACTACACCAGGCCACTACACCAGGCCACTACACCAGGCCACTACACAAGCTATTACACCAGGCCACTACACCAGGCTACTACACCAGGCCACTACACCAGGCCACTACACAAGCTATTACACCAGGCTACTACACCAGGCTACTACACCAGGCCACTACACCAGGCCACTACACGAGGCCACTACACAAGCTATTACACCAGGCCACTACACCAGGCTACTACACCATGCTACTACACCATGCTACTACACCAGGCCACTACACCAGGCTACTACACCATGCTACTACACCATGCTAATACACCAGGCCACTACACCAGGCTACTACACCAGGCTACTACACCATGCTACTAAACCAGGCCACTACACCATGCCACTACACCAAGCTACTACACCAGGCCACTACACCAGGCCACTATACCATGCTACTACACCAGGCCACTACACCACGTTACTACACCATGCTAATACACCAGGCCACTACACCAGGCCACTACACCAGGCTACTACACCAGGCCACTACACCACGTTACTACACCATGCTAATACACCAGGCCACTACACCAGGCCACTACACCAGGCCACTACACCACGTTACTACACCATGCTACTACACCAGGCCACTACACCATGTTACTACACCATGCCACTACACCAGGCTACTACACCATGCTACTACACCAGGCCACTACATCATGCTACTACACCAGGCCACTACACCAGGCTACTACACCAGGCCACTACACCAGGCCACTACACCAGGCCACTACACCAGGCCACTACACCAGGCCACTACACCATGCTACTACACCAGGCCACTACACCAGGCCACTACACCATGCTACTACACCAGGCCACTACACCATGCTACTACACCAGGCCACTACACCAGGCCACTACACCATGCTACTACACCAGGCCACTACACCAGGCCACTACACCATGCTACTACACCAGGCCACTACACCAGGCTACTACACCAGGCCACTACACCAGGCCACTACATCAGGCCACTACACCAGGCCACTACACCAGGCCACTACACCATGCTACTACACCAGGCCACTACACCATGCTACTACACCAGGCCACTACACAAAGCCACTACACCATGCTAATACACCAGGCTACTACACCATGCTACTACACCAGGCCACTACACCATGTTACTACACCAAGCCACTACACCAGGCCACTACACCATGCTAATACACCAGGCCAGTACACCTTGCCACTACACCATGCCACTACACCAGGCCACTACACCATGCTACTACACCAGGCGACTACACCAGGCCACTACACCATGCTACTACACCAGGCCACTACACCATGCTACTACACCAGGCCACTACACCATGCTACTACACCAGGCCACTACACCATGCTACTACACCAGGCCACTACACCATGCTACTACACCAGGCCACTACACCATGCCACTACACCAAGCTACTACACCAGGCCACTACACCATGCTACTACACCAGGCCACCACACCAGGCCACTACACCAGGCCACTACACCATGCTACTACACCAGGCCACTACACCAGGCTACTACACCAGGCCACTACACCTGGCCACTACACAAGCTATTACACCAGGCCACTACACCAGGCTACTACACCAGGCCACTACACCATGCTACTACACCAGGCCACTACACCATGCCACTACACCAGGCCACTACACCATGCTACTACACCATGCTAATACACCAGGCCACTACACCAGGCCACTACACCAGGCCATTACACCAGGCCACTACACCACGTTACTACACCATGCTACTACACCAGGCCACTACACCACGTTACTACACCATGCCACTACACCAGGCTACTACACCATGCTACTACACCAGGCCACTACACCATTCTACTACACCAGGCCACTACACCAGGCTACTACACCAGGCCAGTACACCAGGCCACTACACCAGGCCACTTCACCAGGCCACTACACCAGGCCACTACACCATGCTACTACACCAAGCCACTACACCAGGCCACTACACCATGCTACTACACCAGGCCACTACACCATGCTACTACACCAGGCCACTACACCAGGCCACTACACCATGCTACTACACCAGGCCACTACACCAGGCCACTACACCATGCTACTACACCAGGCCACTACACCAGGCTACTACACCAGGCCACTACACCATGCTACTACAACATGCTACTACACCATGCTAATACTCCATGCTACTACACCATGCTAATACACCAGGCCACTACACCATGCTACTACACCATGCTACTACACCAGGCTACTACACCATGCTACTACACCATGCTACTACACCAGGCCACTACACCATGCCACTACACCAGGCCACTACACCATGCTACTACACCATGCTAATACACCAGGCCACTACGCCAGGCCACTACACCAGGCCATTACACCAGGCCACTACACCACGTTACTACACCATGCTACTACACCAGGCCACTACACCACGTTACTACACCATGCCACTACACCAGGCTACTACGCCATGCTACTACACCAGGCCACTACACCATTCTACTACACCAGGCCACTACACCAGGCTACTACACCAGGCCACTACACCAGGCCACTACACCAGGCCACTACACCAGGCCACTACACCAGGCCACTACACCATGCTACTACACCAGGCCACTACACCAGGCCACTACACCATGCTACTACACCAGGCCACTACACCATGCTACTACACCAGGCCACTACACCAGGCCACTACACCATGCTACTACACCAGGCCACTACACCAGGCCACTACACCATGCTACTACACCAGGCCACTACACCAGGCTACTACACCAGGCCACTACACCATGCTACTACAACATGCTACTACACCATGCTAATACTCCATGCTACTACACCATGCTAATACACCAGGCCACTACACCATGCTACTACACCATGCTACTACACCAGGCTACTACACCATGCTACTACACCATGCTACTACACCAGGCCACTACACCATGCCACTACACCAGGCCACTACACCATGCTACTACACCAGGTCACTACACCATGCTGCTACACCAGGCCACTACACCAAGCTACTACACCAGGCCACTACACCATGCTACTACACCATGCCACTACACCATGCTACTATACCAGGCCACTACACCATGCTACTACACCAGGCCACTACACCATGCCACTACACCAAGCTACTACACCAGGCTACTACACCAGGCTACTACACCAGGCCACTACACCATGCTACTACACCAGGCCACTACACCAGGCCACTACACCATGCTACTACACCAGGCCACTACACCACGCCACTACACCAGGCCACTATACCAGGCCACTAAACCAGGCTACTACACCAGGCCACTACACCATGATACTACACCAGGCCACTACACCATGCTACTACACCAGGCCACTAAACCATGCTACTACACCAGGCCTCTACACCATGCTACTACACCAGGCCACTACACCAGGCCACTACACCATGCTACTACACCAGGCCACTACACCACGCCACTACACCAGGCCACTACACCAGGTCACTACACCAGGCTACTACACCAGGCCACTACACCATGCTACTACACCAGGCCACTACACCATGCTACTACACCAGGCCACTACACCACGTTACTACACCAGGCCACTACACCAGGCCACTACACCAGGCCACTACACCATGCTACTACACCAGGCCACTACACCATGCTACTACACCATGCTACTGCACCATGCTACTACACCAGGCCACTACACCAGGCCACTACACCAGGCCACTACACCACGTTACTACAGCATGCTACTACACCATGCTACTACACCAGGCTACTACACCATGCTACTACACCAGGCCACTACACCATGCCACTACACCAGGCCACTACACCAGGCCACTACACCAGGCTACTACACCAGGCCACTACACCATGCTACTACACCAGGCCACTACACCATACTACTACACCATGCTACTACACCAGGCCACTACACCACGTTACTACACCAGGCCACTACACCATGCTACTACACCAGGCCACTACACCATGCTACTACACCATGCTACTACACCAGGCCACTACACCATGCTACTACACCAGGCCACTACACCAGGCCACTACACCAGACCACTACACCATGCTACTACACCAGGCCACTACACCATGCTACTACACCAGGCCACTACACCAGGCCACTACACCAGGCCACTACACCATGCTACTACACCAGACTACTACACCAGGCCACTACACCAGGCCACTACACCAGGCCACTACACCAGGCCACTACACCATGCTACTACACCAGGCCACTACACCACGTTACTACACAAGGCCACTACACCATGCTACTACACCAGGCCACTACACCATGCTACTACACCAGGCCACTACACCAGGCCACTACACCATGCTACTACACCAGGCCACTACACCAGGCCACTACACGATGCTACTACACCAGGCCACTACACCATGCTACTACACCCGGCCACTACACCACGTTACTACACCAGGCCACTACAGCATGCTACTACACCAGGCCACTACACCACGTTACTACACCAGGCCACTACACCACGTTACTACACCAGGCCACTACACCACGTTACTACATCAGGCCACTACACCACGTTACTACGCCAGGCCACTACACCACGTTACTACACCAGGCCACTACACCACGTTACTACACCAGGCCACTACACCACGTTACTACACCAGGCCAGTACACCACGTTACTATACCAGGCCACTACACCAGGCCACTACACCACGTTACTACACCAGGCCACTACACCACGTTACTACACCAGGACACTACACCATGCTACTACACCAGGCCACTACACCACGTTACTACACCAGGCCACTACACCACGTTACTACACCAGGCCACTACACCACGTTACTACACCAGGCCACTACACCACGTTACTACACCAGGCCACCATACCACGTTACTACACCAGGCCACTACACCACGTTACTATACCAGGCCACTACACCATGCTACTACACCAGGCCACTACACCACGTTACTACACCAGGCCACTACACCATGCTACTACACCAGGCCACTACACCACTTTACTACACCAGGCCACTACACCATGCTACTACACCAGGCCACTACACCATGCTACTACACCATGCTACTACACCAGGCCACTACACCAGGCTACTACACCAGGCTACTACACCATGCTACTACACCAGGCTACTACACCAGGCCACTACACCATGCTACAACACCAGGCCACTACACCACGCCACTACACCATGCTACTACACCAGGCTACTACACCATGCTACTACACCAGGCTACTACACCAGGCCACTACACCATGCTACTACACCAGGCTACTACACCACGCCACTACACCATGCTACTACACCATGCTATTACACCAGGCCACTACACCAGGCCACTACACCATGCTACTACACCAGGCTACTATACCATGCTACTACACCAGGCCACTACACCATGCTATTACACCAGGCCACTACACCATGCCATTACACCAGGCCACTACACCAGGCCACTACACCAGGCCACTACACCAGGCCACTACACCATGCCACTACACCATGCTACTACACCAGGCCACTACACCACGTTACTACGCCAGGCCACTACACAACGTTACTACACCAGGCCACTACACCACGTTACTACACCAGGCCACTACACCACGTTACTACACCAGGCCACTACACCACGTTACTATACGAGGCCACTACACCAGGCCACTACACCATGCTACTACACCAGGCCACTACACCATGCTACTACACCAGGCCACAACACCACGTTACTACACCAGGCCACTACACCACGTTACTACACCAGGCCACTACACCACGTTACTACACCAGGCCACTACACCACGTTACTACACCAGGCCACTACACCACGTTACTACACCAGGCCACTACACCACGTTACTATACCAGGCCACTACACCATGCTACTACACCAGGCCACTACACCACGTTACTACACCAGGCCACTACACCATGCTACGACACCAGGCCACTACACCACGTTACTACACCAGGCCACTACACCACGTTACTACACCAGGCCACTACACCAGGCCACTACACCAGGCCGCTACACCATGCTTCTACACCAGGCCACTACACCATGCTACTACACCATGCTACTACACCATGCTACTACACCAGGCCACTACACCACGTTACTACACCAGGCCACTACACCACGTTACTACACCAGGCCACTACACCACGTTACTACACCAGGCCACTACACCACGTTACTACACCAGGCCACTACACCACGTTACTATACCAGGCCACTACACCATGCTACTACACCAGGCCACTACACCACGTTACTACACCAGGCCACTACACCATGCTACTACACCAGGCCACTACACCACGTTACTACACCAGGCCACTACACCATGCTACTACACCAGGCCACTACACCATGCTACTACACCATGCTACTACACCAGGCCACTACACCAGGCTACTACACCAGGCTACTACACCATGCTACTACACCAGGCTACTACAACAGGCCACTACACAATGCTACAACACCAGGCCACTACACCACGCCACTACACCATGCTACTACTCCAGGCTACTACACCATGCTACTACACCAGGCTACTACACTAGGCCACTACACCATGCTACTACACCAGGCTACTACACCACGCCACTACACCATGCTACTACACCAGGCTATTACACCAGGCCACTACACCAGGCCACTACACCATGCTACTACACCAGGCTACTACACCATGCTACTACACCAGGCCACTACACCATGCTATTACACCAGGCCACTACACCATGCCATTCCACCAGGCCACTACACCAGGCCACTACACCAGGCCACTACACCATGCCACTACACCATGCTACTACACCAGGCCACTACACCACGTTACTACGCCAGGCCACTACACAACGTTACTACACCAGGCCACTACACCACGTTACTACACCAGGCCACTACACCACGTTACTACACCAGGCCACTACACCACGTTACTATACCAGGCTACTACACCAGGCCACTACACCATGCTACTACACCAGGCCACTACACCATGCTACTACACCAGGCCACAACACCACGTTACTACACCAGGCCACTACACCACGTTACTACACCAGGCCACTACACCACGTTACTACACCAGGCCACTACACCACGTTACTACACCAGGCCACTACACCACGTTACTACACCAGGCCACTACACCACGTTACTATACCAGGCCACTACACCATGCTACTACACCAGGCCACTACACCACGTTACTACACCAGGCCACTACACCACGTTACTACACCAGGCCAGTACACCACATTACTATACCAGGCCACTACACCAGGCCACTACACCACGTTACTACACCAGGCCACTACACCACGTTACTACACCAGGACACTACACTATACTACTACACCAGGCCACTACACCACGTTACTACACCAGGCCACTACACCACGTTACTACACCAGGCCACTACACCACGTTACTACACCAGGCCACTACACCACGTTACTACACCAGGCCACTATACCACGTTACTACACCAGGCCACTACACCACGTTACTATACCAGGCCACTACACCATGCTACTACACCAGGCCACTACACCACGTTACTACAGCAGGCCACTACACCATGCTACTACACCAGGCCACTACACCACGTTACTACACCAGGCCACTACACCATGCAACTACACCAGGCCACTACACCATGCTACTACACCATGCTACTACACCAGGCCACTAAACCAGGCTACTACACCAGGCTACTACACCAAGCTATTACACCAGGCTACTACACCAGGCCACTACACCATGCTACAACACCAGGCCACTACACCACGCCACTACACCATGCTACTACACCAGGCTACTACACCATGCTACTACACCAGGCTACTACACCAGGCCACTACACCATGCTACTACACCAGGCTACTACACCACGCCACTACACCATGCTACTACACCAGGCTATTACACCAGGCCACTACACCAGGCCACTACACCATGCTACTACACCAGGCTACTACACCATGCTACTACACCAGGCCACTACACCATGCTATTACACCAGGCCACTACACCATGCCATTACACCAGGCCACTACACCAGGCCACTACACCAGGCCACTACACCAGGCCACTACACCATGCCACTACACCATGCTACTACACCAGGCCACTACACCACGTTACTACGCCAGGCCACTACACAACGTTACTACACCAGGCCACTACACCACGTTACTACACCAGGCCACTACACCACGTTACTACACCAGGCCACTACACCACGTTACTATACCAGGCCACTACACCAGGCCACTACACCATGCTACTACACCAGGCCACTACACCATGCTACTACACCAGGCCACAACACCACGTTACTACACCAGGCCACTACACCACGTTACTACACCAGGCCACTACACCACGTTACTACACCAGGCCACTACACCACGTTACTACACCAGGCCACTACACCACGTTACTACACCAGGCCACTACACGACGTTACTATACCAGGCCACTACACCCTGCTACTACACCAGGCCACTACACCACGTTACTACACCAGGCCACTACACCATGCTACGACACCAGGCCACTACACCACGTTACTACACCAGGCCACTACACCACGTTACTACACCAGGCCACTACACCAGGCCACTACACCAGGCCGCTACACCATGCTTCTACACCAGGAAACTACACCATGCTACTACACCATGCTACTACACCATGCTACTACACCAGGCCACTACACCAGGCCACTACACCAGGCCACTACACCATGCTACTACACCAGGCCACTACACCACGTTACTACACCAGGCCACTACACCATGCTACGACACCAGGCCACTACACCACGTTACTACACCAGGCCACTACACCACGTTACTACACCAGGCCACTACACCAGGCTACTACACCAGGCCACTACACCATGCTACTACACCAGGCCACTACACCATGCTACTACTACATGCTACTACACCATGCTACTACACCAGGCCACTACACCAGGCCACTACACCAGGCCACTACACCATGCTACTACACCAGGCCACTACACCATGCTACTACACCAGGCCACTACACCATGCTATTACACCAGGCCACTACACCATGCTACTACACCATGCTACTACACCATGCTACTACACCATGCTGCTACACCAGGCCACTACACCACGTTACTACACCAGGCCACTACACCAGGCCACTACACCAGGCCACTACACCATGCTACTACACCAGGCTACTGCACCATGCTACTACACCAGGCCACTACACCAGGCCACTACACCAGGCCACTACACCATGCTACTACACCAGGCCACTACACCATGCTACTACACCAGGCTACTACACCATGCTACTACACCATGCTACTACACCAGGCCACTACACCAGGCCACTACACCATGCTACTACACCATGCTACTACACCATGCTACTACACCAGGCCACTACACCATGCTATTACACCAGGCCACTACACCATGCTACTACACCATGCTACTACACCATGCTACTACACCATGCTGCTACACCAGGCCACTACACCACGTTACTACACCAGGCCACTACACCAGGCCACTACACCAGGCCACTACACCATGCTACTACACCAGGCTACTACACCAGGCTACTACACCATGCTACTACACCAGGCTACTACACCAGGCCACTACACCATGCTACAACACCAGGCCACTACACCATGCTACTACACCATGCTACTACACCATGCTACTACACCAGGCCACTACACCATGCTACTACACCAGGCCACTACACCAGGCTACTACACCAGGCTACTACACCATGCTACTACACCAGGCTACTACACCAGGCCACTACACCATGCTACTACACCAGGCCACTACACCACGCCACTACACCATGCTACTACACCAGGCTACTACACCATGCTACTACACCAGGCTACTACACCAGGCCACTACACCATGCTACTACACCAGGCTACTACACCACGCCACTACACCATGCTACTACACCAGGCTATTACACCAGGCCACTACACCAGGCCACTACACCATGCTACTACACCAGGCTACTACACTATGCTACTACACCAGGCCACTACACCATGCTACTACACCAGGCTACTACACCATGCTACTACACCATGCTACTACACCAGGCCACTACACCAGGCCACTACACCATGCTACTACACCATGCTACTACACCATGCTACTACACCAGGCCACTACACCATGCTACTACACCAGGCCACTACACCAGGCTACTACACCAGGCTACTACACCATGCTACTACACCAGGCTACTACACCAGGCCACTACACCATGCTACAACACCAGGCCACTACACCACGCCACTACACCATGCTACTACACCAGGCTACTACACCATGCTACTACACCAGGCTACTACACCAGGCCACTACACCATGCTACTACACCAGGCTACTACACCACGCCACTACACCATGCTACTACACCAGGCTATTACACCAGGTCACTACACCAGGCCACTACACCATGCTACTACACCAGGCTACTACACCATGCTACTACACCAGGCCACTACACCATGCTATTACACCAGGCCACTACACCATGCCATTCCACCAGGCCACTACACCAGGCCACTACACCAGGCCACTACACCATGCCACTACACCATGCTACTACACCAGGCCACTACACCACGTTACTACGCCAGGCCACTACACAACGTTACTACACCAGGCCACTACACCACGTTACTACACCAGGCCACTACACCACGTTACTACACCAGGCCACTACACCACGTTACTATACCAGGCCACTACACCATGCTTCTACACCAGGCCACTACACCACGTTACTACACCAGGCCACTACACCATGCTACGACACCAGGCCACTACACCACGTTACTACACCAGGCCACTACACCACGTTACTACACCAGGCCAGTACACCACGTTACTATACCAGGCCACTACACCAGGCCACTACACCACGTTACTACACCAGGCCACTACACCACGTTACTACACCAGGACACTACACCATGCTACTACACCAGGCCACTACACCACGTTACTACACCAGGCCACTACACCACGTTACTACACCAGGCCACTACACCACGTTACTACACCAGGCCACTACACCACGTTACTACACCAAACCACTATACCACGTTACTACACCAGGCCACTACACCACGTTACTATACCAGGCCACTACACCATGCTACTACACCAGGCCACTACACCACGTTACTACACCAGGCCACTACACCATGCTACTACACCAGGCCACTACACCACGTTACTACACCAGGCCACTGCACCATGCTACTACACCAGGCCACTACACCATGCTACTACACCATGCTACTACACCAGGCCACTACACCAGGCTACTACACCAGGCTACTACACCATGCTACTACACCAGGCTACTACACCAGGCCACTACACCATGCTACAACACCAGGCCACTACACCACGCCACTACACCATGCTACTACACCAGGCTACTACACCATGCTACTACACCAGGCTACTACACCAGGCCACTACACCATGCTACTACACCAGGCTACTACACCACGCCACTACACCATGCTACTACACCAGGCTATTACACCAGGCCACTACACCAGGCCACTACACCATGCTACTACACCAGGCTACTACACCATGCTACTACACCAGGCCACTACACCATGCTATTACACCAGGCCACTACACCATGCCATTACACCAGGCCACTACACCAGGCCACTACACCAGGCCACTACACCAGGCCACTACACCATGCCACTACACCATGCTACTACACCAGGCCACTACACCACGTTACTACGCCAGGCCACTACACAACGTTACTACACCAGGCCACTACACCACGTTACTACACCAGGCCACTACACCACGTTACTACACCAGGCCACTACACCACGTTACTATACCAGGCCACTACACCAGGCCACTACACCATGCTACTACACCAGGCCACTACAGCATGCTACTACACCAGGCCACAACACCACGTTACTACACCAGGCCACTACACCACGTTACTACACCAGGCCACTACACCACGTTACTACACCAGGCCACTACACCACGTTACTACACCAGGCCACTACACCACGTTACTACACCAGGCCACTACACCACGTTACTATACCAGGCCACTACACCATGCTACTACACCAGGCCACTACACCACGTTACTACACCAGGCCACTACACCATGCTACGACACCAGGCCACTACACCACGTTACTACACCAGGCCACTACACCACGTTACTACACCAGGCCACTACACCAGGCCACTACACCAGGCCGCTACACCATGCTTCTACACCAGGCCACTACACCATGCTACTACACCATGCTACTACACCATGCTACTACACCAGGCCACTACACCAGGCCACTACACCAGGCCACTACACCATGCTACTACACCAGGCCACTACACCACGTTACTACACCAGGCCACTACACCATGCTACGACACCAGGCCACTATACCACGTTACTACACCAGGCCACTACACCACGTTACTACACCAGGCCACTACACCAGGCCACTACACCAGGCCACTACACCATGCTACTACACCATGCTACTACACCAGGCCACTACACCAGGCTACTACACCAGGCTACTACACCAAGCTACTACACCAGGCTACTACACCAGGCCACTACACCATGCTACAACACCAGGCCACTACACCACGCCACTACACCATGCTACTACACCAGGCTACTACACCATGCTACTACACCAGGCTACTACACCAGGCCACTACACCATGCTACTACACCAGGCTACTACACCACGCCACTACACCATGCTACTACACCAGGCTATTACACCAGGCCACTACACCAGGCCACTACACCATGCTACTACACCAGGCTACTACACCATGCTACTACACCAGGCCACTACACCATGCTATTACACCAGGCCACTACACCATGCCATTACACCAGGCCACTACACCAGGCCACTACACCAGGCCACTACACCAGGCCACTACACCATGCCACTACACCATGCTACTACACCAGGCCACTACACCACGTTACTACGCCAGGCCACTACACAACGTTACTACACCAGGCCACTACACCACGTTACTACACCAGGCCACTACACCACGTTACTACACCAGGCCACTACACCACGTTACTATACCAGGCCACTACACCAGGCCACTACACCATGCTACTACACCAGGCCACTACACCATGCTACTACACCAGGCCACAACACCACGTTACTACACCAGGCCACTACACCACGTTACTACACCAGGCCACTACACCACGTTACTACACCAGGCCACTACACCACGTTACTACACCAGGCCACTACACCACGTTACTACACCAGGCCACTACACGACGTTACTATACCAGGCCACTACACCCTGCTACTACACCAGGCCACTACACCACGTTACTACACCAGGCCACTACACCATGCTACGACACCAGGCCACTACACCACGTTACTACACCAGGCCACTACACCACGTTACTACACCAGGCCACTACACCAGGCCACTACACCAGGCCGCTACACCATGCTTCTACACCAGGAAACTACACCATGCTACTACACCATGCTACTACACCATGCTACTACACCAGGCCACTACACCAGGCCACTACACCAGGCCACTACACCATGCTACTACACCAGGCCACTACACCACGTTACTACACCAGGCCACTACACCATGCTACGACACCAGGCCACTACACCACGTTACTACACCAGGCCACTACACCACGTTACTACACCAGGCCACTACACCAGGCCACTACACCAGGCCACTACACCATGCTACTACACCAGGCCACTACACCATGCTACTACTACATGCTACTACACCATGCTACTACACCAGGCCACTACACCAGGCCACTACACCAGGCCACTACACCATGCTACTACACCAGGCCACTACACCATGCTACTACACCAGGCCACTACACCATGCTATTACACCAGGCCACTACACCATGCTACTACACCATGCTACTACACCATGCTACTACACCATGCTGCTACACCAGGCCACTACACCACGTTACTACACCAGGCCACTACACCAGGCCACTACACCAGGCCACTACACCATGCTACTACACCAGGCTACTGCACCATGCTACTACACCAGGCCACTACACCAGGCCACTACACCAGGCCACTACACCATGCTACTACACCAGGCCACTACACCATGCTACTACACCAGGCTACTACACCATGCTACTACACCATGCTACTACACCAGGCCACTACACCAGGCCACTACACCATGCTACTACACCATGCTACTACACCATGCTACTACACCAGGCCACTACACAATGCTATTACACCAGGCCACTACACCATGCTACTACACCATGCTACTACACCATGCTACTACACCATGCTGCTACACCAGGCCACTACACCACGTTACTACACCAGGCCACTACACCAGGCCACTACACCAGGCCACTACACCATGCTACTACACCAGGCTACTACACCAGGCTACTACACCATGCTACTACACCAGGCTACTACACCAGGCCACTACACCATGCTACAACACCAGGCCACTACACCATGCTACTACACCATGCTACTACACCATGCTACTACACCAGGCCACTACACCATGCTACTACACCAGGCCACTACACCAGGCTACTACACCAGGCTACTACACCATGCTACTACACCAGGCTACTACACCAGGCCACTACACCATGCTACAACACCAGGCCACTACACCACGCCACTACACCATGCTACTACACCAGGCTACTACACCATGCTACTACACCAGGCTACTACACCAGGCCACTACACCATGCTACTACACCAGGCTACTACACCACGCCACTACACCATGCTACTACACCAGGCTATTACACCAGGCCACTACACCAGGCCACTACACCATGCTACTACACCAGGCTACTACACTATGCTACTACACCAGGCCACTACACCATGCTACTACACCAGGCTACTACACCATGCTACTACACCATGCTACTACACCAGGCCACTACACCAGGCCACTACACCATGCTACTACACCATGCTACTACACCATGCTACTACACCAGGCCACTACACCATGCTACTACACCAGGCCACTACACCAGGCTACTACACCAGGCTACTACACCATGCTACTACACCAGGCTACTACACCAGGCCACTACACCATGCTACAACACCAGGCCACTACACCACGCCACTACACCATGCTACTACACCAGGCTACTACACCATGCTACTACACCAGGCTACTACACCAGGCCACTACACCATGCTACTACACCAGGCTACTACACCACGCCACTACACCATGCTACTACACCAGGCTATTACACCAGGCCACTACACCAGGCCACTACACCATGCTACTACACCAGGCTACTACACCATGCTACTACACCAGGCCACTACACCATGCTATTACACCAGGCCACTACACCATGCCATTCCACCAGGCCACTACACCAGGCCACTACACCAGGCCACTACACCATGCCACTACACCATGCTACTACACCAGGCCACTACACCACGTTACTACGCCAGGCCACTACACAACGTTACTACACCAGGCCACTACACCACGTTACTACACCAGGCCACTACACCACGTTACTACACCAGGCCACTACACCACGTTACTATACCAGGCCACTACACCATGCTACTACACCAGGCCACTACACCACGTTACTACACCAGGCCACTACACCATGCTACGACACCAGGCCACTACACCACGTTACTACACCAGGCCACTACACCACGTTACTACACCAGGCCAGTACACCACGTTACTATACCAGGCCACTACACCAGGCCACTACACCACGTTACTACACCAGGCCACTACACCACGTTACTACACCAGGACACTACACCATGCTACTACACCAGGCCACTACACCACGTTACTACACCAGGCCACTACACCACGTTACTACACCAGGCCACTACACCACGTTACTACACCAGGCCACTACACCACGTTACTACACCAAACCACTATACCACGTTACTACACCAGGCCACTACACCACGTTACTATACCAGGCCACTACACCATGCTACTACACCAGGCCACTACACCACGTTACTACACCAGGCCACTACACCATGCTACTACACCAGGCCACTACACCACGTTACTACACCAGGCCACTGCACCATGCTACTACACCAGGCCACTACACCATGCTACTACACCATGCTACTACACCAGGCCACTACACCAGGCTACTACACCAGGCTACTACACCATGCTACTACACCAGGCTACTACACCAGGCCACTACACCATGCTACAACACCAGGCCACTACACCACGCCACTACACCATGCTACTACACCAGGCTACTACACCATGCTACTACACCAGGCTACTACACCAGGCCACTACACCATGCTACTACACCAGGCTACTACACCACGCCACTACACCATGCTACTACACCAGGCTATTACACCAGGCCACTACACCAGGCCACTACACCATGCTACTACACCAGGCTACTACACCATGCTACTACACCAGGCCACTACACCATGCTATTACACCAGGCCACTACACCATGCCACTACACCAGGCCACTACACCAGGCCACTACACCAGGCCACTACACCAGGCCACTACACCATGCCACTACACCATGCTACTACACCAGGCCACTACACCACGTTACTACGCCAGGCCACTACACAACGTTACTACACCAGGCCACTACACCACGTTACTACACCAGGCCACTACACCACGTTACTACACCAGGCCACTACACCACGTTACTATACCAGGCCACTACACCAGGCCACTACACCATGCTACTACACCAGGCCACTACACCATGCTACTACACCAGGCCACAACACCACGTTACTACAGCAGGCCACTACACCACGTTACTACACCAGGCCACTACACCACGTTACTACACCAGGCCACTACACCACGTTACTACACCAGGCCACTACACCACGTTACTACACCAGGCCACTACACCACGTTACTATACCAGGCCACTACACCATGCTACTACACCAGGCCACTACACCACGTTACTACACCAGGCCACTACACCATGCTACGACAACAGGCCACTACACCACGTTACTACACCAGGCCACTACACCACGTTACTACACCAGGCCACTACACCAGGCCACTACACCAGGCCGCTACACCATGCTTCTACACCAGGCCACTACACCATGCTACTACACCATGCTACTACACCATGCTACTACACCAGGCCACTACACCAGGCCACTACACCAGGCCACTACACCATGCTACTACACCAGGCCACTACACCACGTTACTACACCAGGCCACTACACCATGCTACGACACCAGGCCACTATACCACGTTACTACACCAGGCCACTACACCACGTTACTACACCAGGCCACTACACCAGGCCACTACACCAGGCCACTACACTATGCTACTACACCAGGCCACTACACCATGCTACTACTACATGCTACTACACCATGCTACTACACCAGGCCACTACACCAGGCCACTACACCAGGCCACTACACCATGCTACTACACCAGGCCACTACACCATGCTACTACACCAGGCCACTACACCATGCTATTACACCAGGCCACTACACCATGCTACTACACCATGCTACTACACCATGCTACTACACCATGCTGCTACACCAGGCCACTACACCACGTTACTACACCAGGCCACTACACCAGGCCACTACACCATGCTACTACACCAGGCTACTACACCATGCTACTACACCAGGCCACTACACCAGGCCACTACACCAGGCCACTACACCATGCAACTACACCAGGCCACTACACCATGCTACTACACCAGGCTACTACACCATGCTACTACACCATGCTACTACACCAGGCCACTACACCAGGCCACTACACCATGCTACTACACCATGCTACTACACCATGCTACTACACCAGGCCACTACACCATGCTACTACACCAGGCCACTACACAATGCTACTACACCAGGCTACTACACCAGGCCACTACACCATGCTACTACTTCAGGCTACTACACCATGCTACTACACCAGGCCACTAAACCAGGCTACTACACCAGGCCACTACACCATGCTACTACACCAGGCCACTTCACCATGCTACTACACCAGGCTACTACACCAGGCCACTACACCACGCCACTACACCAGGCCACTACACCAGGCCACTACACCAGGCTACTACACCAGGCCACTACACCACGTTACTACACCATGCTACTACACCAGGCTACTATACCATGCTACTACACCAGGCCACTACACCATGCTACTACACCAGGCCACTACACCAGGCCACTACACCATGCTACTACACCAGGCCACTACACCAAGCTACTACACCAGGCCACTACACCATGCTACTACACCAGGCCACTACAGCATACTACTACACCAGGCCACTACACCATGCAACTACACCAGGCCACTACACCAGGCTACTACACCAGGCTACTACACCATGCTACTACACCAGGCCACTACACCAGGCCACTACACCAGGCCACTACACCAGGCCACTACACCACGTTACTACACCATGCTACTACACCAGGCCACTACACCAGGCCACTACACCAGGCCACTACACCAGGCCACTACACCAGGCTACTACACCAGGCCACTACACCAGGCCACTACACCATGCTACTACACCAGGCCACTACACCATGCTACTACACCAGGCCACTACACCAGGCCACTACACCATGCTACTACACCAGGCCACTACACCAGGCCACTACACCAGGCAACTACACCAGGCTACTACACCATGCTACTACACCAGGCCACTACACCAGGCTACTACACCAGGCTACTACACCATGCTACTACACCAGGCCACTACACCATGCCACTACACCAGGCCACTACACCAGGCCACTACACCACGCCACTACACCAGGCTACTACACCAGGCCACTACACCAGGCTACTACACCAGGCCACTACACCAGGCCACTACACCAGGCCACTACACCAGGCCACTACACCACGTTACTACAGCATGCTACTACACCATGCTACTACACCAGGCTTCTACACCATGCTACTACACCAGGCCACTACACCATGCTACTACACCAGGCCACTACACCAGGCCACTACACCAGGCCACTACACCAGGCTACTACACCAGGCCACTACACCATGCTACTACACCAGGCCACTACACCATACTACTACACCATGCTACTACACCAGGCCACTACACCACATTACTACACCAGGCCACTACACCATGCTACTACACCAGGCCACTACACCATGCTACTACACCATGCTACTACACCAGGCCACTACACCATGCTACTACACCAGGCCACTACACCAGGCCACTACACCAGACCACTACACCATGCTACTACACCAGGCCACTACACCATGCTACTACACCAGGCCACTACACCAGGCCACTACACCAGGCCACTACACCATGCTACTACACCAGACTACTACACCAGGCCACGACACCAGGCCACTACACCAGGCCACTACACCAGGCCACTACACCAGGCCACTACACCATGCTACTACACCAGGCCACTACACCACGTTACTACACCAGGCCACTACACCATGCTACTACACCAGGCCACTACACCATGCTACTACACCAGGCCACTACACCAGGCCACTACACCATGCTACTACACCAGGCTACTACACCAGGCCACTACACCATGCTACTACACCAGGCCACTACACCATGCTACTACACCAGGCCACTACACCACGTTACTACACCAGGCCACTACACCATGCTACTACACCAGGCCACTACACCATGCTACTACACCATGCTACTACACAAGGCCACTACACCAGGCTACTACACCAGGCTACTACACCATGCTACTACACCAGGCTACTACACCAGGCCACTACACCATGCTACAACACCAGGCCACTACACCACGCCACTACACCATGCTACTACACCAGGCTACTACACCATGCTACTACACCAGGCTACTACACCAGGCCACTACACCATGCTACTACACCAGGCTACTACACCACGCCACTACACCATGCTACTACACCAGGCTATTACACCAGGCCACTACACCAGGCCACTACACCATGCTACTACACCAGGCTACTACACCATGCTACTACACCAGGCCACTACACCATGCTATTACACCAGGCCACTACACCATGCCATTACACCAGGCCACTACACCAGGCCACTACACCAGGCCACTACACCAGGCCACTACACCATGCCACTACACCATGCTACTACACCAGGCCACTACACCACGTTACTACGCCAGGCCACAACACAACGTTACTACACCAGGCCACTACACCACGTTACTACACCAGGCCACTACACCACGTTACTACACCAGGCCACTACACCACGTTACTATACCAGGCCACTACACCAGGCCACTACACCATGCTACATACACCAGGCCACTACACCATGCTACTACACCAGGCCACAACACCACGTTACTACACCAAGCCACTACACCACGTTACTACACCAGGCCACTACACCACGTTACTACACCAGGCCACTACACCACGTTACTACACCAGGCCACTACACCACGTTACTACACCAGGCCACTACACCACGTTACTATACCAGGCCACTACACCATGCTACTACACCAGGCCACTACACCACGTTACTACACCAGGCCACTACACCATGCTACGACACCAGGCCACTACACCACGTTACTACACCAGGCCACTACACCACGTTACTACACCAGGCCACTACACCAGGCCACTACACCAGGCCGCTACACCATGCTTCTACACCAGGCCACTACACCATGCTACTACACCATGCTACTACACCATGCTACTACACCAGGCCACTACACCAGGCCACTACACCAGGCCACTACACCATGCTACTACACCAGGCCACTACACCACGTTACTACACCAGGCCACTACACCATGCTACGACACCAGGCCACTACACCACGTTACTACACCAGGCCACTACACCACGTTACTATACCATGCTACTACACCAGGCCACTACACCATGCTACTACTACATGCTACTACACCATGCTACTACACCAGGCCACTACACCAGGCCACTACACCAGGCCACTACACCATGCTACTACACAAGGCCACTACACCATGCTACTACACCAGGCCACTACTCCATGCTATTACACCAGGCCACTACACCATGCTACTTCACCATGCTACTACACCATGCTACTACACCATGCTGCTACACGAGGCCACTACACCACGTTACTACACCAGGCCACTACACCAGGCCACTACACCAGGCCACTACACCATGCTACTACACCAGGCTACTACACCATGCTACTACACCAGGCCACTACACCAGGCCACTACACCAGGCCACTACACCATGCTACTACACCAGGCCACTACACCATGCTACTACACCAGGCTACTACACCATGCTACTACACCATGCTACTACACCAGGCCACTACACCAGGCCACTACACCATGCTACTACACCATGCTACTACACCATGCTACTACACCAGGCCACTACACCATGCTACTACACCAGGCCACTACACAATGCTACTACACCAGGCTACTACACCAGGCCACTACACCATGCTACTACACCAGGCTACTACACCATGCTACTACACCAGGCCACTAAACCAGGCTACTACACCAGGCCACTACACCATGCTACTACACCAGGCCACTTCACCATGCTACTACACCAGGCTACTACACCAGGCCACTACACCACGCCACTACACCAGGCCACTACACCAGGCCACTACACCAGGCTACTACACCAGGCCACTACATTACGTTACTACACCATGCTACTACACCAGGCTACTACACCATGCTACTACACCAGGCCACTACTCCATGCTACTACACCAGGCCACTACACCAGGCCACTACACCATGCTACTACACCAGGCCACTACACCAAGCTACTACACCAGGCAACTACACCATGCTACTACACCAGGCCACTACAGCATACTACTACACCAGGCCACTACACCATGCAACTACACCAGGCCACTACACCAGGCTACGACACCAGGCTACTACACCAGGCCACTACACCAGGCTACGTCACCATGCTACTACACCATGCTACTACACCAGGCCACTACACCAGGCCACTACACCAGGCCACTACACCAGGCCACTACACCACGTTACTACACCATGCTACTACACCAGGCCACTACACCAGGCCACTACACCAGGCCACTACACCAGGCCACTACACCAGGCTACTACACCAGGCCACTACACCAGGCCACTACACCATGCTACTACACCAGGCCACTACACCATGCTACTACACCAGGCCACTACACCAGGCCACTACACCATGCTACTACACCAGGCCACTACACCAGGCCACTACACCAGGCAACTACACCAGGCTACTACACCATGCTACTACACCAGGCCACTACACCAGGCTACTACACCAGGCTACTACACCATGCTACTACACCAGGCCACTACACCATGCCACTACACCAGGCCACTACACCAGGCCACTACACCGCGCCACTACACCAGGCTACTACACCAGGCCACTACACCAGGCTATTACACCAGGCCACTACACCAGGCCACTACACCAGGCCACTACACCAGGCCACTACACCACGTTACTACAGCATGCTACTACACCATGCTACTACACCAGGCTACTACACCATGCTACTACACCAGGCCACTACACCATGCTACTACACCAGGCCACTACACCAGGCCACTACACCAGGCCACTACACCAGGCTACTACACCAGGCCACTACACCATGCTACTACACCAGGCCACTACACCATACTACTACACCATGCTACTACACCAGGCCACTACACCACATTACTACACCAGGCCACTACACCATGCTACTACACCAGGCCACTACACCATGCTACTACACACTTCTACTACACCAGGCCACTACACCATGCTACTACACCAGGCCACTACACCAGGCCACTACACCAGACCACTACACCATGCTTCTACACCAGGCCACTACACCATGCTACTACACCAGGCCACTACACCAGGCCACTACACCAGGCCACTACACCATGCTACTACACCAGACTACTACACCAGGCCACGACACCAGGCCACTACACCAGGCCACTACACCAGGCCACTACACCAGGCCACTACACCATGCTACTACACCAGGCCACTACACCAGGCTACTACACCAGGCCACTACACCATGCTACTACACCAGGCCACTACACCATACTACTACACCATGCTACTACACCAGGCCACTACACCACATTACTACACCAGGCCACTACACCATGCTACTACACCAGGCCACTACACCATGCTACTACACCATTCTACTACACCAGGTCACTACACCAGGCCACTACACCATGCTACTACACCAGGCTACTACACCAGGCCACTACACCATGCTACTACACCAGGCCACTACACCATGCTACTACACCAGGCCACTACACCACGTTACTACACCAGGCCCCTACAGCATGCTACTACACCAGGCCACTACACCACGTTACTACACCAGGCCACTACACCACGTTACTACACCAGGCCACTACACCACGTTACTACACCAGGCCACTACACCACGTTACTACACCAGGCCACTACACCACGTTACTACGCCAGGCCACTACACCACGTTACTACACCAGGCCACTACACCAGGTTACTACACCAGGCCACTACAACACGTTACTACACCAGGCCAGTACACCACGTTACTATACCAGGCCACTACACCAGGCCACTACACCACGTTACTACACCAGGCCACTACACCACGTTACTACACCAGGCCACTACACCATGCTACTACACCAGGCCACTACACCACGTTACTACACCAGGCCACTACACCACGTTACTACACCAGGCCACTACACCACGTTACTACACCAGGCCACTACACCACGTTACTACACCAGGCCACTATACCACGTTACTACACCAGGCCACTACACCACGTTACTATACCAGGCCACTACACCAGGCCACTACACCAGGCCACTACACCACGTTACTACACCAGGCCACTACACCATGCTACTACACCAGGCAACTACACCACGTTACTACACCAGGCCACTACACCATGCTACTACACCAGGCCACTACACCATGCTACTACACCATGCTACTACACCAGGCCACTACACCAGGCTACTACACCAGGCTACTACACCATGCTACTACACCAGGCTACTACACCAGGCCACTACACCATGCTACAATACCAGGCCACTACACCACGCCACTACACCATGCTACTACACCAGGCTACTACACCATGCTACTACACCAGGCTACTACACCAGGCCACTACACCATGCTACTACACCAGGCTACTACACCACGCCACTACACCATGCTACTACACCAGGCTACTACACCAGGCCACTAAGCCAGGCCACTACACCATGCTACTACACCAGGCTACTACACCATGCTACTACACCAAGCCACTACACCATGCTATTACACCAGGCCACTACACCATTCCATTACACCAGGCCACTACACCAGGCCACTACACCAGGCCACTACACCATGCCACTACACCATGCTACTACACCAGGCCACTACAACACGTTACTACGCCAGGCCACTACACAACGTTACTACACCAGGCCACTACACCACGTTACTACACCAGGCCACTACACCACGTTACTACACCAGGCCACTACACCACGTTAATACCAGGCCACTACACCAGGCCACTACACCATGCTACTACACCAGGCCACTACACCATGCTACTACACCAGGCCACTACACCACGTTACTACACCAGGCCACTACACCACGTTACTACACCGGGCCACTACACCACGTTACTACACCAGGCCACTACACCACGTTACTACACCAGGTAACTACACCACGTTACTACACAAGGCCACTACACAACGTTACTATACCAGGCCACTACACAATGCTACTACACCAGGCCACTACACCACGTTACTACACCAGGCCACTACACCATTTATTCTACACCAGGCCACTACACCAGGCTACTACACCAGGCTACTACACCATGCTACTACACCAGGCCACTACACCATGCCACTACACCAGGCCACTACACCAGGCCACTAAACCACGCCACTACACCAGGCTACTACACCAGGCCACTACACCAGGCTACTACACCAGGCCACTACACCAGGCCACTACACCAGGCCACTACACCAGGCCACTACACCAGGCCACTACACCACGTTACTACAGCATGCTACTACACCATGCTACTACACCAAGCTACTACACCATGCTACTACACCAGGCCACTACACCATGCTACTACACCAGGCCACTACACCAGGCCACTACACCAGGCCACTACACCAGGCTACTACACCAGGCCACTACACCATGCTACTACACCAGGCCACTACACCATACTACTACACCATGCTACTACACCAGGCCACTACACCACATTACTACACCAGGCCACTACACCATGCTACTACACCAGGCCACTACACCATGCTACTACACCATGCTACTACACCAGGCCACTACACCATGCTACTACACCAGGCCACTACACCAGGCCACTACACCAGACCACTACACCATGCTACTACACCAGGCCACTACACCATGCTACTACACCAGGCCACTACACCAGGCCACTACACCAGGCCACTACACCATGCTACTACACCAGACTACTACACCAGGCCACGACACCAGGCCACTACACCAGGCCACTACACCAGGCCACTACACCAGGCCACTACACCATGCTACTACACCAGGCCACTACACCACGTTACTACACCAGGCCACTACACCATGCTACTACACCAGGCCACTACACCATGCTACTACACCAGGCCACTACACCAGGCCACTACACCATGCTACTACACCAGGCTACTACACCAGGCCACTACACCATGCTACTACACCAGGCCACTACACCATGCTACTACACCAGGCTACTACACCATGCTACTACACCATGCTACTACACAAGGCCACTACACCAGGCTACTACACCAGGCTACTACACCATGCTACTACACCAGGCTACTACACCAGGCCACTACACCATGCTACAACACCAGGCCACTACACCACGCCACTACACCATGCTACTACACCAGGCTACTACACCATGCTACTACACCAGGCTACTACACCAGGCCACTACACCATGCTACTACACCAGGCTACTACACCACGCCACTACACCATGCTACTACACCAGGCTATTACACCAGGCCACTACACCAGGCCACTACACCATGCTACTACACCAGGCTACTACACCATGCTACTACACCAGGCCACTACACCATGCTATTACACCAGGCCACTACACCATGCCATTACATCAGGCCACTACACCAGGCCACTACACCAGGCCACTACACCAGGCCACTACACCATGCCACTACACCATGCTACTACACCAGGCCACTACACCACGTTACTACGCCAGGCCACTACACAACGTTACTACACCAGGCCACTACACCACGTTACTACACCAGGCCACTACACCACGTTACTACACCAGGCCACTACACCACGTTACTATACCAGGCCACTACACCAGGCCACTACACCATGCTACTACACCAGGCCACTACACCATGCTACTACACCAGGCCACAACACCACGTTACTACACCAGGCCACTACACCACGTTACTACACCAGGCCACTACACCACGTTACTACACCAGGCCACTACACCACGTTACTACACCAGGCCACTACACCACGTTACTACACCAGGCCACTACACCACGTTACTATACCAGGCCACTACACCATGGTACTACACCAGGCCACTACACCACGTTACTACACCAGGCCACTACACCATGCTACGACACCAGGCCACTACACCACGTTACTACACCAGGCCACTACACCACGTTACTACACCAGGCCACTACACCAGGCCACTACACCAGGCCGCTACACCATGCTTCTACACCAGGCCACTACACCATGCTACTACACCATGCTACTACACCATGCTACTACACCAGGCCACTACACCAGGCTACTACACCAGGCCACTACACCATGCTACTACACCAGGCCCCTACACCACGTTACTACACCAGGCCACTACACCATGCTACGACACCAGGCCACTACACCACGTTACTACACCAGGCCACTACACCACGTTACTACACCATGCTACTACACCAGGCCACTACACCATGCTACTACTACATGCTACTACACCATGCTACTACACCAGGCCACTACACCAGGCCACTACACCAGGCCACTACACCATGCTACTACACCAGGCCACTACACCATGCTACTACACCAGGCCACTACTCCATGCTATTACACCAGGCCACTACACCATGCTACTACACCATGCTACTACACCATGCTACTACACCATGCTGCTACACCAGGCCACTACACCACGTTACTACACCAGGC
This sequence comes from Procambarus clarkii, assembly GCF_040958095.1. NCBI lineage: Eukaryota > Metazoa > Arthropoda > Malacostraca > Decapoda > Cambaridae > Procambarus > Procambarus clarkii. The sequence continues at coordinate 33,082,243 of NC_091186.1, read as the reverse complement.
CACTACACCAGGCCACTACACCAGGCCACTACACCATGCTACTACACCAGGCTACTACACCATGCTACTACACCAGGCCACTACACCAGGCCACTACACCAGGCCACTACACCATGCTACTACACCAGGCCACTACACCATGCTACTACACCAGGCTACTACACCATGCTACTACACCATGCTACTACACCAGGCCACTACACCAGGCCACTACACCATGCTACTACACCATGCTACTACACCATGCTACTACACCAGGTCACTACACCATGCTACTACACCAGGCCACTACACAATGCTACTACACCAGGCTACTACACCAGGCCACTACACCATGCTACTACACCAGGCTACTACACCATGCTACTACACCAGGCCACTAAACCAGGCTACTACACCAGGCCACTACACCATGCTACTACACCAGGCCACTTCACCATGCTACTACACCAGGCTACTACACCAGGCCACTACACCACGCCACTACACCAGGCCACTACACCAGGCCACTACACCAGGCTACTACACCAGGCCACTACACCACGTTACTACACCATGCTACTACACCAGGCTACTACACCATGCTACTACACCAGGCCACTACACCATGCTACTACACCAGGCCACTACACCAGGCCACTACACCATGCTACTACACCAGGCCACTACACCAAGCTACTACACCAGGCAACTACACCATGCTACTACACCAGGCCACTACAGCATACTACTACACCAGGCCACTACACCATGCAACTACACCAGGCCACTACACCAGGCTACGACACCAGGCTACTACACCATGCTACTACACCAGGCCACTACACCAGGCCACTACACCAGGCCACTACACCAGGCCACTACACCACGTTACTACACCATGCTACTACACCAGGCCACTACACCAGGCCACTACACCAGGCCACTACACCAGGCCACTACACCAGGCTACTACACCAGGCCACTACACCAGGCCACTACACCATGCTACTACACCAGGCCACTACACCATGCTACTACACCAGGCCACTACACCAGGCCACTACACCATGCTACTACACCAGGCCACTACACCAGGCCACTACACCAGGCAACTACACCAGGCTACTACACCATGCTACTACACCAGGCCACTACACCAGGCTACTACACCAGGCTACTACACCATGCTACTACACCAGGCCACTACACCATGCCACTACACCAGGCCACTACACCAGGCCACTACACCACGCGACTACACCAGGCTACTACACCAGGCCACTACACCAGGCTATTACACCAGGCCACTACACCAGGCCACTACACCAGGCCACTACACCAGGCCACTACACCAGGCCACTACACCACGTTACTACAGCATGCTACTACACCATGCTACTACACCAGGCTACTACACCATGCTACTACACCAGGCCACTACACCATGCTACTACACCAGGCCACTACACCAGGCCACTACACCAGGCCACTACACCAGGCTACTACACCAGGCCACTACACCATGCTACTACACCAGGCCACTACACCATACTACTACACCATGCTACTACACCAGGCCACTACACCACATTACTACACCAGGCCACTACACCATGCTACTACACCAGGCCACTACACCATGCTACTACACCATTCTACTACACCAGGCCACTACACCATGCTACTACACCAGGCCACTACACCAGGCCACTACACCAGACCACTACACCATGCTTCTACACCAGGCCACTACACCATGCTACTACACCAGGCCACTACACCAGGCCACTACACCAGGCCACTACACCATGCTACTACACCAGACTACTACACCAGGCCACGACACCAGGCCACTACACCAGGCCACTACACCAGGCCACTACACCAGGCCACTACACCATGCTACTACACCAGGCCACTACACCAGGCTACTACACCAGGCCACTACACCATGCTACTACACCAGGCCACTACACCATACTACTACACCATTCTACTACACCAGGCCACTACACCACATTACTACACCAGGCCACTACACCATGCTACTACACCAGGCCACTACACCATGCTACTACACCATTCTACTACACCAGGCCACTACACCAGGCCACTACACCATGCTACTACACCAGGCTACTACACCAGGCCACTACACCATGCTACTACACCAGGCCACTACACCATGCTACTACACCAGGCCACTACACCACGTTACTACACCAGGCCCCTACAGCATGCTACTACACCAGGCCACTACACCACGTTACTACACCAGGCCACTACACCACGTTACTACACCAGGCCACTACACCACGTTACTACACCAGGCCACTACACCACGTTACTACACCAGGCCACTACACCACGTTACTACGCCAGGCCACTACACCACGTTACTACACCAGGCCACTACACCAGGTTACTACACCAGGCCACTACAACACGTTACTACACCAGGCCAGTACACCACGTTACTATACCAGGCCACTACACCAGGCCACTACACCACGTTACTACACCAGGCCACTACACCACGTTACTACACCAGGCCACTACACCATGCTACTACACCAGGCCACTACACCACGTTACTACACCAGGCCACTACACCACGTTACTACACCAGGCCACTACACCACGTTACTACACCAGGCCACTACACCACGTTACTACACCAGGCCACTATACCACGTTACTACACCAGGCCACTACACCACGTTACTATACCAGGCCACTACACCAGGCCACTACACCAGGCCACTACACCACGTTACTACACCAGGCCACTACACCATGCTACTACACCAGGCAACTACACCACGTTACTACACCAGGCCACTACACCATGCTACTACACCAGGCCACTACACCATGCTACTACACCATGCTACTACACCAGGCCACTACACCAGGCTACTACACCAGGCTACTACACCATGCTACTACACCAGGCTACTACACCAGGCCACTACACCATGCTACAATACCAGGCCACTACACCACGCCACTACACCATGCTACTACACCAGGCTACTACACCATGCTACTACACCAGGCTACTACACCAGGCCACTACACCATGCTACTACACCAGGCTACTACACCACGCCACTACACCATGCTACTACACCAGGCTACTACACCAGGCCACTAAGCCAGGCCACTACACCATGCTACTACACCAGGCTACTACACCATGCTACTACACCAAGCCACTACACCATGCTATTACACCAGGCCACTACACCATTCCATTACACCAGGCCACTACACCAGGCCACTACACCAGGCCACTACACCAGGCCACTACACCATGCCACTACACCATGCTACTACACCAGGCCACTACAACACGTTACTACGCCAGGCCACTACACAACGTTACTACACCAGGCCACTACACCACGTTACTACACCAGGCCACTACACCACGTTACTACACCAGGCCACTACACCACGTTACTATACCAGGCCACTACACCAGGCCACTACACCATGCTACTACACCAGGCCACTACACCATGCTACTACACCAGGCCACTACACCACGTTACTACACCAGGCCACTACACCACGTTACTACACCGGGCCACTACACCACGTTACTACACCAGGCCACTACACCACGTTACTACACCAGGTAACTACACCACGTTACTACACAAGGCCACTACACAACGTTACTATACCAGGCCACTACACAATGCTACTACACCAGGCCACTACACCACGTTACTACACCAGGCCACTACACCATTTATTCTACACCAGGCCACTACACCAGGCTACTACACCAGGCTACTACACCATGCTACTACACCAGGCCACTACACCATGCCACTACACCAGGCCACTACACCAGGCCACTACACCACGCCACTACACCAGGCTACTACACCAGGCCACTACACCAGGCTACTACACCAGGCCACTACACCAGGCCACTACACCAGGCCACTACACCAGGCCACTACACCAGGCCACTACACCACGTTACTACAGCATGCTACTACACCATGCTACTACACCAGGCTACTACACCATGCTACTACACCAGGCCACTACACCATGCTACTACACCAGGCCACTACACCAGGCCACTACACCAGGCCACTACACCAGGCTACTACACCAGGCCACTACACCATGCTACTACACCAGGCCACTACACCATACTACTACACCATGCTACTACACCAGGCCACTACACCACATTACTACACCAGGCCACTACACCATGCTACTACACCAGGCCACTACACCATGCTACTACACCATGCTACTACACCAGGCCACTACACCATGCTACTACACCAGGCCACTACACCAGGCCACTACACCAGACCACTACACCATGCTACTACACCAGGCCACTACACCATGCTACTACACCAGGCCACTACACCAGGCCACTACACCAGGCCACTACACCATGCTACTACACCAGACTACTACACCAGGCCACGACACCAGGCCACTACACCAGGCCACTACACCAGGCCACTACACCAGGCCACTACACCATGCTACTACACCAGGCCACTACACCACGTTACTACACCAGGCCACTACACCATGCTACTACACCAGGCCACTACACCATGCTACTACACCAGGCCACTACACCAGGCCACTACACCATGCTACTACACCAGGCTACTACACCAGGCCACTACACCATGCTACTACACCAGGCCACTACACCATGCTACTACACCAGGCCACTACACCACGTTTCTACACCAGGCCACTACACCATGCTACTACACCAGGCCACTACACCATGCTACTACACCATGCTACTACACAAGGCCACTACACCAGGCTACTACACCAGGCTACTACACCATGCTACTACACCAGGCTACTACACCAGGCCACTACACCATGCTACAACACCAGGCCACTACACCACGCCACTACACCATGCTACTACACCAGGCTACTACACCATGCTACTACACCAGGCTACTACACCACGCCACTACACCATGCTACTACACCAGGCTATTACACCAGGCCACTACACCAGGCCACTACACCATGCTACTACACCAGGCTACTACACCATGCTACTACACCAGGCCACTACACCATGCTATTACACCAGGCCACTACACCATGCCATTACACCAGGCCACTACACCAGGCCACTACACCAGGCCACTACACCAGGCCACTACACCATGCCACTACACCATGCTACTACACCAGGCCACTACACCACGTTACTACGCCAGGCCACTACACAACGTTACTACACCAGGCCACTACACCACGTTACTACACCAGGCCACTACACCACGTTACTACACCAGGCCACTACACCACGTTACTATACCAGGCCACTACACCAGGCCACTACACCATGCTACTACACCAGGCCACTACACCATGCTACTACACCAGGCCACAACACCACGTTACTACACCAGGCCACTACACCACGTTACTACACCAGGCCACTACACCACGTTACTACACCAGGCCACTACACCACGTTACTACACCAGGCCACTACACCACGTTACTACACCAGGCCACTACACCACGTTACTATACCAGGCCACTACACCATGCTACTACACCAGGCCACTACACCACGTTACTACACCAGGCCACTACACCATGCTACGACACCAGGCCACTACACCACGTTACTACACCAGGCCACTACACCACGTTACTACACCAGGCCACTACACCAGGCCACTACACCAGGCCGCTACACCATGCTTCTACACCAGGCCACTACACCATGCTACTACACCATGCTACTACACCATGCTACTACACCAGGCCACTACACCAGGCCACTACACCAGGCCACTACACCATGCTACTACACCAGGCCACTACACCACGTTACTACACCAGGCCACTACACCATGCTACGACACCAGGCCACTACACCACGTTACTACACCAGGCCACTACACCACGTTACTACACCATGCTACTACACCAGGCCACTACACCATGCTACTACTACATGCTACTACACCATGCTACTACACCAGGCCACTACACCAGGCCACTACACCAGGCCACTACACCATGCTACTACACCAGGCCACTACACCATGCTACTACACCAGGCCACTACTCCATGCTATTACACCAGGCCACTACACCATGCTACTACACCATGCTACTACACCATGCTACTACACCATGCTGCTACACCAGGCCACTACACCACGTTACTACACCAGGCCACTACACCAGGCCACTACACCAGGCCACTACACCATGCTACTACACCAGGCTACTACACCATGCTACTACACCAGGCCACTACACCAGGCCACTACACCAGGCCACTACACCATGCTACTACACCAGGCCACTACACCATGCTACTACACCAGGCTACTACACCATGCTACTACACCATGCTACTACACCAGGCCACTACACCAGGCCACTACACCATGCTACTACACCATGCTACTACACCATGCTACTACACCAGGTCACTACACCATGCTACTACACCAGGCCACTACACAATGCTACTACACCAGGCTACTACACCAGGCCACTACACCATGCTACTACACCAGGCTACTACACCATGCAACTACACCAGGCCACTAAACCAGGCTACTACACCAGGCCACTACACCATGCTACTACACCAGGCCACTTCACCATGCTACTACACCAGGCTACTACACCAGGCCACTTCACCACGCCACTACACCAGGCCACTACACCAGGCCACTACACCAGGCTACTACACCAGGCCACTACACCACGTTACTACACCATGCTACTACACCAGGCTACTACACCATGCTACTACACCAGGCCACTACACCATGCTACTACACCAGGCCACTACACCAGGCCACTACACCATGCTACTACACCAGGCCACTACACCAAGCTACTACACCAGGCAACTACACCATGCTACTACACCAGGCCACTACAGCATACTACTACACCAGGCCACTACACCATGCAACTACACCAGGCCACTACACCAGGCTACGACACCAGGCTACTACACCATGCTACTACACCAGGCCACTACACCAGGCCACTACACCAGGCCACTACACCAGGCCACTACACCACGTTACTACACCATGCTACTACACCAGGCCACTACACCAGGCCACTACACCAGGCCACTACACCAGGCCACTACACCAGGCTACTACACCAGGCCACTACACCAGGCCACTACACCATGCTACTACACCAGGCCACTACACCATGCTACTACACCAGGCCACTACACCAGGCCACTACACCATGCTACTACACCAGGCCACTACACCAGGCCACTACACCAGGCAACTACACCAGGCTACTACACCATGCTACTACACCAGGCCACTACACCAGGCTACTACACCAGGCTACTACACCATGCTACTACACCAGGCCACTACACCATGCCACTACACCAGGCCACTACACCAGGCCACTACACCACGCGACTACACCAGGCTACTACACCAGGCCACTACACCAGGCTATTACACCAGGCCACAACACCAGGCCACTACACCAGGCCACTACACCAGGCCACTACACCAGGCCACTACACCACGTTACTACAGCATGCTACTACACCATGCTACTACACCAGGCTACTACACCATGCTACTACACCAGGCCACTACACCATGCTACTACACCAGGCCACTACACCAGGCCACTACACCAGGCCACTACACCAGGCTACTACACCAGGCCACTACACCATGCTACTACACCAGGCCACTACACCATACTACTACACCATGCTACTACACCAGGCCACTACACCACATTACTACACCAGGCCACTACACCATGCTACTACACCAGGCCACTACACCATGCTACTACACCATGCTACTACACCAGGCCACTACACCATGCTACTACACCAGGCCACTACACCAGGCCACTACACCAGACCACTACACCATGCTACTACACCAGGCCACTACACCATGCTACTACACCAGGCCACTACACCAGGCCACTACACCAGGCCACTACACCATGCTACTACACCAGACTACTACACCAGGCCACGACACCAGGCCACTACACCAGGCCACTACACCAGGCCACTACACCAGGCCACTACACCATGCTACTACACCAGGCCACTACACCATGCTACTACACCAGGCCACTACACCATGCTACTACACCAGGCCACTACACCAGGCCACTACACCATGCTACTACACCAGGCTACTACACCAGGCCACTACACCATGCTACTACACCAGGCCACTACACCATGCTACTACACCAGGCCACTACACCACGTTACTACACCAGGCCCCTACAGCATGCTACTACACCAGGCCACTACACCACGTTACTACACCAGGCCACTACACCACGTTACTACACCAGGCCACTACACCACGTTACTACACCAGGCCACTACACCACGTTACTACACCAGGCCACTACACCACGTTACTACGCCAGGCCACTACACCACGTTACTACACCAGGCCACTACACCACGTTACTACACCAGGCCAGTACACCACGTTACTATACCAGGCCACTACACCAGGCCACTACACCACGTTACTACACCAGGCCACTACACCACGTTACTACACCAGGCCACTACACCATGCTACTACACCAGGCCACTACACCACGTTACTACACCAGGCCACTACACCACGTTACTACACCAGGCCACTACACCACGTTACTACACCAGGCCACTACACCACGTTACTACACCAGGCCACTATACCACGTTACTACACCAGGCCACTACACCACGTTACTATACCAGGCCACTACACCAGGCCACTACACCAGGCCACTACACCACGTTACTACACCAGGCCACTACACCATGCTACTACACCAGGCCACTACACCACGTTACTACACCAGGCCACTACACCATGCTACTACACCAGGCCACTACACCATGCTACTACACCATGCTACTACACCAGGCCACTACACCAGGCTACTACACCAGGCTACTACACCATGCTACTACACCAGGCTACTACACCAGGCCACTACACCATGCTACAATACCAGGCCACTACACTACGCCACTACACCATGCTACTACACCAGGCTACTACACCATGCTACTACACCAGGCTACTACACCAGGCCACTACACCATGCTACTACACCAGGCTACTACACCACGCCACTACACCATGCTACTACACCAGGCTACTACACCAGGCCACTAAGCCAGGCCACTACACCATGCTACTACACCAGGCTACTACACCATGCTACTACCCCAAGCCACTACACCATGCTATTACACCAGGCCACTACACCATGCCATTACACCAGGCCACTACACCAGGCCACTACACCAGGCCACTACACCAGGCCACTACACCATGCCACTACACCATGCTACTACACCAGGCCACTACAACACGTTACTACGCCAGGCCACTACACAACGTTAATACACCAGGCCACTACACCACGTTACTACACCAGGCCACTACACCACGTTACTACACCAGGCCACTACACCACGTTACTATACCAGGCCACTACACCAGGCCACTACACCATGCTACTACACCAGGCCACTACACCATGCTACTACACCAGGCCACTACACCACGTTACTACACCAGGCCACTACACCACGTTACTACACCGGGCCACTACACCACGTTACTACACCAGGCCACTACACCACGTTACTACACCAGGTAACTACACCACGTTACTACACAAGGCCACTACACAACGTTACTATACCAGGCCACTACACAATGCTACTACACCAGGCCACTACACCACGTTACTACACCAGGCCACTACACCATTTATTCTACACCAGGCCACTACACCATGCTACTACACCATGCTACTACACCAGGCTACTACACCAGGCAACTACACCAGGCTACTACATCAGGCTACTACACCAGGCCACTACACCAGGCCACTACACTATGCCACTACACCAGTCCACTACACCATGCTACTACACCAGGCTACTACACCAGGCTACTACACCAGGCCACTACACCAGGCTACTACACCATTCTACTACACCAGGCCACTACACCAGGCCACTACACCAGGCCACTACACCATGCTACTACTCCAGGCCACTACACCAGGTCACTACACCATGCCACTACACCATGCTACTACACGAGGCCACTACACCATGCTACTACACCAGGCTACTACACCAGGCTACTACACCAGGCTACTACACCAGGCCACTACACCAGGCTACTACACCAGGCCACTACACCAGGCCACTACACCAGGCCACTACACCATGCTACTACACCAGGTTACTACACCATGCCACTACACCAGGCCACTACACCAGGCCACTACACCAAGCTACTACCTCAGGCCACTACACCAGGCCACTACACCAGGCCACTACACCAGGCCACTACACCATGCTACTACACCAGGCCACTACACCAGGCTACTACACCAGGCCACTAAACCAGGCTTCTACACCTGGCCACTACACCAGGCTACTACACCAGGCCACTACACCAGGCTACTACACCAGGCCACTAAACCAGGCTACTACACCAGGCCACTACACCAGGCTACTACACCAGGCCACTACACCAGGCTACTACACCAGGCCACTAAACCAGGCTACTACACCAGGCCACTACACCAGGCTACTACACCAGGCCACTACACCAGGCTACTACACCAGGCCACTACACTAGGCCACTACACCAGGCCACTACACCATGCTACTACACCAGGCCACTACACCAGGCTACTACACCAGGCTACTACACCATGCTACTACACCAGGCCACTACACCAGGCCACTACACCAGGCCACTACACCATGCTACTACACCAGGCTACTACACCAGGCCACTACACCAGGCCACTACACCATGCTACTACACCAGGCTACTACACCATGCCACTACACCAGGCCACTACACCAGGCCACTACACCAGGCTACTACACCAGGCCACTACACCAGGCCACTACACCAGGCCACTACACCATGCTACTACACCAGGCTACTACACCAGGCCACTACACCAGGCCACTACACCAGGCTACTACACCAGGCCACTACACCAGGCTACTACACCAGGCCACGACACCAGGCCACTACACCAGGCCACTACACCAGGCTACTACACCAGGCCACTACACCAGGCTACTACACCAGGCCACAAAACCAGGCTACTACACCAGGCCACTACACCAGGCTACTACACCAGGCCACTACACCAGGCTACTACACCAGGCCACTAAACCAGGCTACTACACCAGGCCACTACACCAGGCTACTACACCAGGCCACTACACCAGGCTACTACACCAGGCCACTACACTAGGCCACTACACCAGGCCACTACACCATGCTACTACACCAGACCACTACACCAGGCCACTACACCAAGCTACTACACCAGGCCACTACACCAAGCTAATACACTAAGCCTCTACACCATGCTACTTCACCATGCCACTACACCATACTACTACACCAGGCCACTACAATACGCTACTACACCAGGCCACTACACCATGCTACTACACCAGGCCACTACACCATGCTACTACACCAGGCCACTACACCAGGCCACTACACCATGCTACTACACCATGCTACTACACCATGCTACTACACCAGGCCACTACACCATGCTACTACACCAGGCCACTACACCATGCTACTACACCAGGCTACTACACCAGGCCACTACACCATGCTACTACACCAGGCTACTACACCATGCTACTACACCAGGGCACTAAACCAGGCTACTACACCAGGCCACTACACCATGCTACTACACCAGGCCACTACACCATGCTACTACACCAGGCTACTACACCAGGCTACTACACCATGCTACTACACCAGGCCACTACACCAGGCCACTACACCAGGCCACTACACCAGGCCACTACACCACGTTACTACACCATGCTACTACACCAGGCCACTACACCAGGCCACTACACCAGGCCACTACACCAGGCTACTACACCAGGCCACTACACCAGGCCACTACACCATGCTACTACACCAGGCCACTACACCATGCTACTACACCAGGCCACTACACCAGGCCACTACACCATGCTACTACACCAGGCCACTACACCAGGCCACTTCACCAGGCAACTACACCAGGCTACTACACCATGCTACTACACCAGGTCACTACACCAGGCTACTACACCAGGCTACTACACCATGCTACTACACCAGGCCACTACACCATGCCACTACACCAGGCCACTACACCACGCCACTACACCACGCCACTACAACAGGCTACTACACCAGGCCACTACACCAGGCTACTACACCAGGCCACTACACCAGGCCACTACACCAGGCCACTACACCAGGCCACTACACCACGTTACTACAGCATGCTACTACACCATGCTACTACACCAGGCTACTACACCGTGCTACTACACCAGGCCACTACACCATGCTACTACACCAGGCCACTACACCAGGCCACTACACCACGCCACTACACCAGGCTACTACACCAGGCCACTACACCATGCTATTACACCAGGCCACTACACCAGGCCACTACACCAGGCCACTACACCAGGCTACTACACCAGGCCACTACACCATGCTACTACACCAGGCCACTACACCATACTACTACACCATGCTACTACACCAGGCCACTACACCACATTACTACACCAGGCCACTACACCATGCTACTACACCAGGCCACTACACCATGCTACTACACCATGCTACTACACCAGGCCACTACACCATGCTACTACACCAGGCCACTACACCAGGCCACTACACCAGACCACTACACCATGCTACTACACCAGGCCACTACACCATGCTACTACACCAGGCCACTACACCAGGCCACTACACCAGGCCACTACACCATGCTACTACACCAGACTACTACACCAGGCCACGACACCAGGCCACTACACCAGGCCACTACACCAGGCCACTACACCAGGCCACTACACCATGCTACTACACCAGGCCACTACACCACGTTACTACACCAGGCCACTACACCATGCTACTACACCAGGCCACTACACCATGCTACTACACCAGGCCACTACACCAGGCCACTACACCATGCTACTACACCAGGCTACTACACCAGGCCACTACACCATGCTACTACACCAGGCCACTACACCATGCTACTACACCAGGCCACTACACCACGTTACTACACCAGGCCACTACACCATGCTACTACACCAGGCCACTACACCATGCTACTGCACCATGCTACTACACAAGGCCACTACACCAGGCTACTACACCAGGCTACTACACCATGCTACTACACCAGGCTACTACACCAGGCCACTACACCATGCTACAACACCAGGCCACTACACCACGCCACTACACCATGCTACTACACCAGGCTACTACACCATGCTACTACACCAGGCTACTACACCAGGCCACTACACCATGCTACTACACCAGGCTACTACACCACGCCACTACACCATGCTACTACACCAGGCTATTACACCAGGCCACTACACCAGGCCACTACACCATGCTACTACACCAGGCTACTACACCATGCTACTACACCAGGCCACTACACCATGCTATTACACCAGGCCACTACACCATGCCATTACACCAGGCCACTACACCAGGCCACTACACCAGGCCACTACACCAGGCCACTACACCATGCCACTACACCATGCTACTACACCAGGCCACTACACCACGTTACTACGTCAGGCCACTACACAACGTTACTACACCAGGCCACTACACCACGTTACTACACCAGGCCACTACACCACGTTACTACACCAGGCCACTACACCACGTTACTATACCAGGCCACTACACCAGGCCACTACACCATGCTACTACACCAGGCCACTACACCATGCTACTACACCAGGCCACAACACCACGTTACTACACCAGGCCACTACACCACGTTACTACACCAGGCCACTACACCACGTTACTACACCAGGCCACTACACCACGTTACTACACCAGGCCACTACACCACGTTACTACACCAGGCCACTACACCACGTTACTATACCAGGCCACTACACCATGCTACTACACCAGGCCACTACACCACGTTACTACACCAGGCCACTACACCATGCTACGACACCAGGCCACTACACCACGTTACTACGCCAGGCCACTACCCCACGTTACTACACCAGGCCACTACACCAGGCCACTACACCAGGCCGCTACACCATGCTTCTACACCAGGCCACTACACCATGCTACTACACCATGCTACTACACCATGCTACTACACCAGGCCACTACACCAGGCCACTACACCAGGCCACTACACCATGCTACTACACCAGGCCACTACACCACGTTACTACACCAGGCCACTACACCATGCTACGACACCAGGCCACTACACCACGTTACTACACCAGGCCACTACACCACGTTACTACACCATGCTACTACACCAGGCCACTACACCATGCTACTACTACATGCTACTACACCATGCTACTACACCAGGCCACTACACCAGGCCACTACACCAGACCACTACACCATGCTACTACACCAGGCCACTGCACCATGCTACTACACCAGGCCACTACACCAGGCCACTACACCAGGCCACTACACCATGCTACTACACCAGACTACTACACCAGGCCACGACACCAGGCCACTACACCAGGCCACTACACCAGGCCACTACACCAGGCCACTACACCATGCTACTACACCAGGCCACTACACCACGTTACTACACCAGGCCACTACACCATGCTACTACACCAGGCCACTACACCATGCTACTACACCAGGCCACTACACCAGGCCACTACACCATGCTACTACACCAGGCTACTACACCAGGCCACTACACCATGCTACTACACCAGGCCACTACACCATGCTACTACACCAGGCCACTACACCACGTTTCTACACCAGGCCACTACACCATGCTACTACACCAGGCCACTACACCATGCTACTACACCATGCTACTACACAAGGCCACTACACCAGGCTACTACACCAGGCTACTACACCATGCTACTACACCAGGCTACTACACCAGGCCACTACACCATGCTACAACACCAGGCCACTACACCACGCCACTACACCATGCTACTACACCAGGCTACTACACCATGCTACTACACCAGGCTACTACACCAGGCCACTACACCACGCCACTACACCATGCTACTACACCAGGCTATTACACCAGGCCACTACACCAGGCCACTACACCATGCTACTACACCAGGCTACTACACCATGCTACTACACCAGGCCACTACACCATGCTATTACACCAGGCCACTACACCATGCCATTACACCAGGCCACTACACCAGGCCACTACACCAGGCCACTACACCAGGCCACTACACCATGCCACTACACCATGCTACTACACCAGGCCACTACACCACGTTACTACGCCAGGCCACTACACAACGTTACTACACCAGGCCACTACACCACGTTACTACACCAGGCCACTACACCACGTTACTACACCAGGCCACTACACCACGTTACTATACCAGGCCACTACACCAGGCCACTACACCATGCTACTACACCAGGCCACTACACCATGCTACTACACCAGGCCACAACACCACGTTACTACACCAGGCCACTACACCACGTTACTACACCAGGCCACTACACCACGTTACTACACCAGGCCACTACACCACGTTACTACACCAGGCCACTACACCACGTTACTACACCAGGCCACTACACCACGTTACTATACCAGGCCACTACACCATGCTACTACACCAGGCCACTACACCACGTTACTACACCAGGCCACTACACCATGCTACGACACCAGGCCACTACACCACGTTACTACACCAGGCCACTACACCACGTTACTACACCAGGCCACTACACCAGGCCACTACACCAGGCCGCTACACCATGCTTCTACACCAGGCCACTACACCATGCTACTACACCATGCTACTACACCATGCTACTACACCAGGCCACTACACCAGGCCACTACACCAGGCCACTACACCATGCTACTACACCAGGCCACTACACCACGTTACTACACCAGGCCACTACACCATGCTACGACACCAGGCCACTACACCACGTTACTACACCAGGCCACTACACCACGCTACTACACCATGCTACTACACCAGGCCACTACACCATGCTACTACTACATGCTACTACACCATGCTACTACACCAGGCCACTACACCAGGCCACTACACCAGGCCACTACACCATGCTACTACACCAGGCCACTACACCATGCTACTACACCAGGCCACTACTCCATGCTATTACACCAGGCCACTACACCATGCTACTACACCATGCTACTACACCATGCTACTACACCATGCTGCTACACCAGGCCACTACACCACGTTACTACACCAGGCCACTACACCAGGCCACTACACCAGGCTACTACACCATGCTACTACACCAGGCCACTACACCAGGCCACTACACCAGGCCACTACACCATGCTACTACACCAGGCCACTACACCATGCTACTACACCAGGCTACTACACCATGCTACTACACCATGCTACTACACCAGGCCACTACACCAGGCCACTACACCATGCTACTACACCATGCTACTACACCATGCTACTACACCAGGTCACTACACCATGCTACTACACCAGGCCACTACACAATGCTACTACACCAGGCTACTACACCAGGCCACTACACCATGCTACTACACCAGGCTACTACACCATGCTACTACACCAGGCCACTAAACCAGGCTACTACACCAGGCCACTACACCATGCTACTACACCAGGCCACTTCACCATGCTACTACACCAGGCTACTACACCAGGCCACTACACCACGCCACTACACCAGGCCACTACACCAGGCCACTACACCAGGCTACTACACCAGGCCACTACACCACGTTACTACACCATGCTACTACACCAGGCTACTACACCATGCTACTACACCAGGCCACTACACCATGCTACTACACCAGGCCACTACACCAGGCCACTACACCATGCTACTACACCAGACCACTACACCAAGCTACTACACCAGGCAACTACACCATGCTACTACACCAGGCCACTACAGCATACTACTACACCAGGCCACTACACCATGCAACTACACCAGGCCACTACACCAGGCTACGACACCAGGCTACTACACCATGCTACTACACCAGGCCACTACACCAGGCCACTACACCAGGCCACTACACCAGGCCACTACACCACGTTACTACACCATGCTACTACACCAGGCCACTACACCAGGCCACTACACCAGGCCACTACACCAGGCTACTACACCAGGCTACTACACCAGGCCACTACACCAGGCCACTACACCATGCTACTACACCAGGCCACTACACCATGCTACTACACCAGGCCACTACACCAGGCCACTACACCATGCTACTACACCAGGCCACTACACCAGGCCACTACACCAGGCAACTACACCAGGCTACTACACCATGCTACTACACCAGGCCACTACACCAGGCTACTACACCAGGCTACTACACCATGCTACTACACCAGGCCACTACACCATGCCACTACACCAGGCCACTACACCAGGCCACTACACCACGCGACTACACCAGGCTACTACACCAGGCCACTACACCAGGCTATTACACCAGGCCACTACACCAGGCCACTACACCAGGCCACTACACCAGGCCACTACACCAGGCCACTACACCACGTTACTACAGCATGCTACTACACCATGCTACTACACCAGGCTACTACACCATGCTACTACACCAGGCCACTACACCATGCTACTACACCAGGCCACTACACCAGGCCACTACACCAGGCCACTACACCAGGCTACTACACCAGGCCACTACACCATGCTACTACACCAGGCCACTACACCATACTACTACACCATGCTACTACACCAGGCCACTACACCACATTACTACACCAGGCCACTACACCATGCTACTACACCAGGCCACTACACCATGCTACTACACCATGCTACTACACCAGGCCACTACACCATGCTACTACACCAGGCCACTACACCAGGCCACTACACCAGACCACTACACCATGCTACTACACCAGGCCACTACACCATGCTACTACACCAGGCCACTACACCAGGCCACTACACCAGGCCACTACACCATGCTACTACACCAGACTACAACACCAGGCCACGACACCAGGCCACTACACCAGGCCACTACACCAGGCCACTACACCATGCTACTACACCAGGCCACTACACCATGCTACTACACCAGGCCACTACACCAGGCCACTACACCATGCTACTACACCAGGCTACTACACCAGGCCACTACACCATGCTACTACACCAGGCCACTACACCATGCTACTACACCAGGCCACTACACCACGTTACTACACCAGGCCCCTACAGCATGCTACTACACCAGGCCACTAC
Source organism: Procambarus clarkii (assembly GCF_040958095.1). Taxonomy (NCBI): domain Eukaryota; kingdom Metazoa; phylum Arthropoda; class Malacostraca; order Decapoda; family Cambaridae; genus Procambarus; species Procambarus clarkii. Next base: position 33,063,788 of record NC_091186.1, on the reverse strand, counting down.
ACCACGTTACTACACCAGGCCACTACACCACGTTACTACACCAGGCCACTACACCACGTTACTACACCAGGCCACTACACCACGTTACTACACCAGGCCACTACACCACGTTACTACGCCAGGCCACTACACCACGTTACTACACCAGGCCACTGCACCACGTTACTACACCAGGCCAGTACACCACGTTACTATACCAGGCCACTACACCAGGCCACTACACCACGTTACTACACCAGGCCACTACACCACGTTACTACACCAGGCCACTACACCATGCTACTACACCAGGCCACTACACCACGTTACTACACCAGGCCACTACACCACGTTACTACACCAGGCCACTACACCACGTTACTACACCAGGCCACTACACCACGTTACTACACCAGGCCACTATACCACGTTACTACACCAGGCCACTACACCACGTTACTATACCAGGCCACTACACCAGGCCACTACACCAGGCCACTACACCACGTTACTACACCAGGCCACTACACCATGCTACTACACCAGGCCACTACACCACGTTACTACACCAGGCCACTACACCATGCTACTACACCAGGCCACTACACCATGCTACTACACCATGCTACTACACCAGGCCACTACACCAGGCTACTACACCAGGCTACTACACCATGCTACTACACCAGGCTACTACACCAGGCCACTACACCATGCTACAATACCAGGCCACTACACCACGCCACTACACCATGCTACTACACCAGGCTACTACACCATGCTACTACACCAGGCTACTACACCAGGCCACTACACCATGCTACTACACCAGGCTACTTCACCACGCCACTACACCATGCTACTACACCAGGCTACTACACCAGGCCACTAAGCCAGGCCACTACACCATGCTACTACACCAGGCTACTACACCATGCTACTACACCAAGCCACTACACCATGCTATTACACCAGGCCACTACACCATGCCATTACACCAGGCCACTACACCAGGCCACTACACCAGGCCACTACACCAGGCCACTACACCATGCCACTACACCATGCTACTACACCAGGCCACTACAACACGTTACTACGCCAGGCCACTACACAACGTTAATACACCAGGCCACTACACCACGTTACTACACCAGGCCACTACACCACGTTACTACACCAGGCCACTACACCACGTTACTATACCAGGCCACTACACCAGGCCACTACACCATGCTACTACACCAGGCCACTACACCATGCTACTACACCAGGCCACTACACCACGCTACTACACCAGGCCACTACACCACGTTACTACACCGGGCCACTACACCACGTTACTACACCAGGCCACTACACCACGTTACTACACCAGGTAACTACACCACGTTACTACACAAGGCCACTACACAACGTTACTATACCAGGCCACTACACAATGCTACTACACCAGGCCACTACACCACGTTACTACACCAGGCCACTACACCATTTATTCTACACCAGGCCACTACACCATGCTACTACACCATGCTACTACACCAGGCTACTACACCAGGCAACTACACCAGGCTACTACATCAGGCTACTACACCAGGCCACTACACCAGGCCACTACACTATGCCACTACACCAGTCCACTACACCATGCTACTACACCAGGCTACTACACCAGGCTACTACATCAGGCCACTACACCAGGCTACTACACCATTCTACTACACCAGGCCACTACACCAGGCCACTACACCATGCTACTACTCCAGGCCACTACACCAGGTCACTACACCATGCCACTACACCATGCTACTACACGAGGCCACTACACCATGCTACTACACCAGGCTACTACACCAGGCTACTACACCAGGCTACTACACCAGGCCACTACACCAGGCTACTACACCAGGCCACTACACCAGGCCACTACACCAGGCCACTACACCATGCTACTACACCAGGTTACTACACCATGCCACTACACCAGGCCACTACACCAGGCCACTACACCAAGCTACTACCTCAGGCCACTACACCAGGCCACTACACCAGGCCACTACACCAGGCCACTACACCATGCTACTACACCAGGCCACTACACCAGGCTACTACACCAGGCCACTAAACCAGGCTTCTACACCTGGCCACTACACCAGGCTACTACACCAGGCCACTACACCAGGCTACTACACCAGGCCACTAAACCAGGCTACTACACCAGGCCACTACACCAGGCTACTACACCAGGCCACTACACCAGGCTACTACACCAGGCCACTAAACCAGGCTACTACACCAGGCCACTACACCAGGCTACTACACCAGGCCACTACACCAGGCTACTCCACCAGGCCACTACACTAGGCCACTACACCAGGCCACTACACCATGCTACTACACCAGGCCACTACACCAGGCTACTACACCAGGCTACTACACCATGCTACTACACCAGGCCACTACACCAGGCCACTACACCAGGCCACTACACCATGCTACTACACCAGGCTACTACACCAGGCCACTACACCAGGCCACTACACCATGCTACTACACCAGGCTACTACACCATGCCACTACTCCAGGCCACTACACCAGGCCACTACACCAGGCTACTACACCAGGCCACTACACCAGGCCACTACACCAGGCCACTACACCATGCTACTACACCAGGCTACTACACCAGGCCACTACACCAGGCCACTACACCAGGCTACTACACCAGGCCACTACACCAGGCTACTACACCAGGCCACGACACCAGGCCACTACACCAGGCCACTACACCAGGCTACTACACCAGACCACTACACCAGGCTACTACACCAGGCCACAAAACCAGGCTACTACACCAGGCCACTACACCAGGCTACTACACCAGGCCACTACACCAGGCTACTACACCAGGCCACTAAACCAGGCTACTACACCAGGCCACTACACCAGGCTACTACACCAGGCCACTACACCAGGCTACTACACCAGGCCACTACACTAGGCCACTACACCAGGCCACTACACCATGCTACTACACCAGACCACTACACCAGGCCACTACACCAAGCTACTACACCAGGCCACTACACCAAGCTAATACACTAAGCCTCTACACCATGCTACTTCACTATGCCACTACACCATACTACTACACCAGGCCACTACAATACGCTACTACACCAGGCCACTACACCATGCTACTACACCAGGCCACTACACCATGCTACTACACCAGGCCACTACACCAGGCCACTACACCATGCTACTACACCATGCTACTACACCATGCTACTACACCAGGCCACTACACCATGCTACTACACCAGGCCACTACACCATGCTACTACACCAGGCTACTACACCAGGCCACTACACCATGCTACTACACCAGGCTACTACACCATGCTACTACACCAGGGCACTAAACCAGGCTACTACACCAGGCCACTACACCATGCTACTACACCAGGCCACTACACCATGCTACTACACCAGGCTACTACACCAGGCTACTACACCATGCTACTACACCAGGCCACTACACCAGGCCACTACACCAGGCCACTACACCAGGCCACTACACCACGTTACTACACCATGCTACTACACCAGGCCACTACACCAGGCCACTACACCAGGCCACTACACCAGGCTACTACACCAGGCCACTACACCAGGCCACTACACCATGCTACTACACCAGGCCACTACACCATGCTACTACACCAGGCCACTACACCAGGCCACTACACCATGCTACTACACCAGGCCACTACACCAGGCCACTTCACCAGGCAACTACACCAGGCTACTACACCATGCTACTACACCAGGTCACTACACCAGGCTACTACACCAGGCTACTACACCATGCTACTACACCAGGCCACTACACCATGCCACTACACCAGGCCACTACACCACGCCACTACACCACGCCACTACAACAGGCTACTACACCAGGCCACTACACCAGGCTACTACACCAGGCCACTACACCAGGCCACTACACCAGGCCACTACACCAGGCCACTACACCACGTTACTACAGCATGCTACTACACCATGCTACTACACCAGGCTACTACACCGTGCTACTACACCAGGCCACTACACCATGCTACTACACCAGGCCACTACACCAGGCCACTACACCACGCCACTACACCAGGCTACTACACCAGGCCACTACACCATGCTACTACACCAGGCCACTACACCATGCTACTACACCATGCTACTACACCTGGCCACTACACCACGTTACTACACCAGGCCACTACACCATGCTACTACACCAGGCCACTACACCATGCTACTACACCATGCTACTACACCAGGCCACTACACCATGCTACTACACCAGGCTACTACACCAGGCCACTACACCAGGCCACTACACCATGCTACTACACCAGGCCACTACACCATGCTACTACACCAGGCCACTACACCAGGTCACTACACCAGGCCACTACACCATGCTACTACACCAGACTACTACACCAGGCCACTACACCAGGCCACTACACCAGGCCACTACACCAGGCCACTACACCAGGCCACTTCACCAGGCCACTACACCATGCTACTACACCAGGCCATTACACCACGTTACTACACCAGGCCACTACACAATGCTACTACACCAGGCCACTACACCATGCTACTACACCAGGCCACTACACCAGGCCACTACACCATGCTACTGCACCAGGCCACTACACCTGGCCACTACACCATGCTACTACACCAGGCCACTACACCATGCTACTACACCAGGCCACTACACCACGTCACTACACCAGGCCACTACACCATGCTACTACACCAGGCCACTAAACCACGTTACTACACCAGGCCACTACACCACGTTACTACACCAGGCCACTACACCACGTTACTACACCAGGCCACTACACCACGTTACTACACCAGGCCACTACACCACGTTACTACGCCAGGCCACTACACCACGTTACTACACCAGGCCACTACACCACGTTACTACACCAGGCCACTACACCATGCTACTTCACCAGGCCACTACACCACGTTACTACCCCAGGCCTCTACACCACGTTACTACACCAGGCCACTAGACCAGGCCACTACACCATGCTACTACACCAGGCCACTACACCAGGCCACTACACCAGGCCACTACAACAGGCCACTACACCATGCTACTACACCAGGCCACTACACCACGTTACTACACCAGGCCACTACACCACGTTACTATACCAGGCAACTACACCACGTTACTATACCAGGCCACTACACAACGTTACTACACCAGGCCACTACACCAGGCCACTACACCACGTTACTACACCAGGCCACTACACCACGTTACTACACCAGGCCACTACACCACGTTACTACACCAGGCCACTACACCACGTTACTATACCAGGCCACTACACAACGTTACTACACCACGTCACTACACCAGGCCACTACACCACGTTACTATACCAGGCCACTACACCAGGCCACTACACCACGTTACTACACCAGGCCACTACACCATGCTACTACACCAGGCCACTACACCACGTTACTACACCAGGCCACTACACCACGTTACTACACCAGGCCACTACACCACGTTACTACACCAGGCCACTACACCACGTTACTACACCAGGCCACTACACCACGTTACTATAACAGGCCACTACACCACGTTGCTACACCAGGCTACTACACCATGCTACTACACCAGGCCACTACACCATGCTACTACACCAGGCCACTACACCACGTTACTACACCAGGCCACTACACCACGTTACTACACCAGGCCACTACACTACGTTACTACACCAGGCCACTACACCAGGCTACTACACCATTCTACTACACCATGCTACTACACCAGGCTACTACACCAGGCCACTACACCATGCTACTACACCAGGCCACTACACCATGCTACTACACCAGGCCACTACACCAGGCCACAACACCATGCTACTACACCAGGCTACTACACAATGCTACTACACCAGGCTACTACACCACGTTACTATAACAGGCCACTACACCACGTTGCTACACCAGGCTACTACACCATGCTACTACACCAGGCCACTACACCATGCTACTACACCAGGCCACTACACCACGTTACTACACCAGGCCACTACACCACGTTACTACACCAGGCCACTACACCACGTTACTACACCAGGCCACTACACCAGGCTACTACACCATTCTACTACACCATGCTACTACACCAGGCTACTACACCAGGCCACTACACCATGCTACTACACCAGGCCACTACACCAGGCCACAACACCATGCTACTACACCAGGCTACTACACAATGCTACTACACCAGGCTACTACACCAGGCCTCTACACCATGCTACTACACCAGGCTACTACACCACGCCACTACACCATGCTACTACACCAGGCTACTACACCAGGCCACTACACCGGGCCACTACACCATGCTACTACACCAGGCTACTACACCATGCTACTACACCAGGCCACTACACCATGCTACTACACCAGGCCACTACACCATGCCATTACACCAGGCCACTACACCAGGCCACTACACCAGGCCACTACACCAGGCCACTACACCATGCCACTACACCATGCTACTACACCAGGCCACTAAACCACGTTACTACACCAGGCCACTACACCACGTTACTACGCCAGGCCACTACACCACGTTACTACACCAGGCCACTGCACCACGTTACTACACCAGGCCACTACACCACTTTACTACACCAGGCCACTACACCACGTTACTATACCAGGCCACTACAGCATGCTACTACACCAGGCCACTACACCACGTTACTACACCAGGCCACTACACCATGCTACGACACCATGCCACTACACGACGTTACTACACCAGGCCACTACACCATGCTACTACACCAGGCCACTACACCATGCTACTACACCATGCTACTACACCAGGCTACTACACCAGGCCACTACACCAGGCTACTACACCAGGCTACTACACCATGCCACTACACCAGGCCACTACACCATGCCACTACACCAGGCCACTACACCATGCTACTACACCAGGCTACTACACCAGGCTACTACACCAGGCCACTACACCAGGCTACTACACCAGGCTACTACACCAGGCCACTACACCAGGCCACTACACCAGGCCACTACACCATGCTACTACACCAGGCCACTACACCAGGCCACTACACCATGCCACTACACCATGCTACTACACCAGGCCTCTACACCATGCTACTACACCAGGCTACTACACCAGGCTACTACACCAGGCCACTACACCAGGCTACTACACCAGGCTACTACACCAGGCTACTACACCAGGCCACTACACCAGGCCACTACACCAGGCCACTACACCAGGCTACTACACCAGGCCACTACACCAGGCTACTACACTAGGCCACTACACCAGGCTACTACACCAGGCCACTACACCAGGCCACTACACCAGGACACTACACCAGGCCACTACACCAGGCTACTACACCAGGCCACTACACCAGGCCACTACACCAGGCCACTACACCAGGCTACTACACCAGGCCACTACACCAGGCTACTGCACCAGGCCACTAAACCAGGCTACTACACCAGGCCACTACAATACACTACTACACCAGGCCACTACACCAGGCTACTACACCAGGCCACTACACCAGGCTACTACACCAGGCCACTACACCAGGCTACTACACCAGGCCACTACACCAGGCTACATCACCAGGCCACTATATCAGGCTACTACACCAGGCCACTACACCAGGCCACTACAACAGGCCACTACACCATGCTACTACACCAGGCCACTACACAAGGCCACTACACCAAGCTACTACACCAGGCCACTACACCAAGCTAATACACCAAGCCACTACACCATGCTACTTCACCATGCCACTACACCATGCTACTACACCAGGCCACTACAATACACTTCTACACCAGGCCACTACACCATGCTACTACACCAAGCCACTACACCATGCTACGACACCAGGCCACTACACCACGTTACTACGCCAGGCCACTACACCACGTTACTACACCAGGCCACTGCACCACGTTACTACACCAGGCCACTACACCACTTTACTACACCAGGCCACTACACCACGTTACTATACCAGGCCACTACAGCATGCTACTACACCAGGCCACTACACCACGTTACTACACCAGGCCACTACACCATGCTACGACACCATGCCACTACACCACGTTACTACACCAGGCCACTACACCATGCTACTACACCAGGCCACTACACCATGCTACTACACCATGCTACTACACCAGGCTACTACACCAGGCCACTACACCAGGCTACTACACCAGGCTACTACACCATGCCACTACACCAGGCCACTACACCATGCCACTACACCAGGCCACTACACCATGCTACTACACCAGGCTACTACACCAGGCTACTACACCAGGCCACTACACCAGGCTACTACACCAGGCTACTACACCAGGCCACTACACCAGGCCACTACACCAGGCCACTACACCATGCTACTACACCAGGCCACTACACCAGGCCACTACACCATGCCACTACACCATGCTACTACACCAGGCCTCTACACCATGCTACTACACCAGGCTACTACACCAGGCTACTACACCAGGCCACTACACCAGGCTACTACACCAGGCTACTACACCAGGCCACTACACCAGGCCACTACACCATGCTACTACACCAGGCTACTACACCATGCCACTACACCAGGCCACTACACCAGGCCACTACACCAGGCTACTACACCAGGCCACTACACCTGGCCACTACACCAGGCCACTACACCATGCTACTACACCAGGCTACTACACCAGGCCACTACACCAGGCCACTACACCAGGCCACTACACCAGGCTACTACACCAGGCCACTACACCAGGCTACTACACTAGGCCACTACACCAGGCTACTACACCAGGCCACTACACCAGGCCACTACACCAGGACACTACACCAGGCCACTACACCAGGCTACTACACCAGGCCACTACACCAGGCCACTACACCAGGCCACTACACCAGGCTACTACACCAGGCCACTACACCAGGCTACTACACCAGGCCACTAAACCAGGCTACTACACCAGGCCACTACAATACACTACTACACCAGGCCACTACACCAGGCTACTACACCAGGCCACTACACCAGGCTACTACACCAGGCCACTACACCAGGCTACTACACCAGGCCACTACACCAGGCTACATCACCAGGCCACTATATCAGGCTACTACACCAGGCCACTACACCAGGCCACTACACCAGGCCACTACACCATGCTACTACACCAGGCCACTACACAAGGCCACTACACCAAGCTACTACACCAGGCCACTACACCAAGCTAATACACCAAGCCACTACACCATGCTACTTCACCATGCCACTACACCATGCTACTACACCAGGCCACTACAATACACTTCTACACCAGGCCACTACACCATGCTACTACACCAAGCCACTACACCATGCTACTACACCAGGCCACTACACCACGTTACTACACCAGGCCACTACACCATGCTACGACACCAGGCCACTACACCACGTTACTACACCAGGCCACTACACCATTTCTTCTACACCAGGCCACTACAATATGCTACTACACCATGCTACTACACCAGGCTACTACACCAGGCAACTACACCAGGGTACTACACCAGGCAACTACACCAGGCCACTACACCAGGCCACTACACCAAGCTACTACACCAGGCCACTACACCAAGCTAATACACCAAGCCACTACACCATGCTACTTCACCATGCCACTACACCATGCTACTACACCAGGCCACTACAATACACTTCTACACCAGGCCACTACACCATGCTACTACACCAAGCCACTACACCATGCTACTACACCAGGCCACTACACCACGTTACTACACCAGGCCACTACACCATGCTACGACACCAGGCCACTACACCACGTTACTACACCAGGCCACTACACCATTTCTTCTACACCAGGCCACTACAATATGCTACTACACCATGCTACTACACCAGGCTACTACACCAGGCAACTACACCAGGGTACTACACCAGGCAACTACACCAGGCCACTACACCAGGCCACTACACCATGCCACTACACCAGGCCACTACACCATGCTACTACACCAGGCTACTACACCAGGCTACTACACCAGACCACTACACCAGGCTACTACACCATTCTACTACACCAGGCCACTACACCAGGCCACTACACCAGGCCACTACACCATGCAACTACACCAGGGAACTACACCAGGCTACTACACCAGGCTACTACACCAGGCCACTACACCAGGCAACTACACCATGCCACTACACCAGGCCACTACACCAGGCTACTACACCAGGCTACTACACCAGGCCACTACACCAGGCTACTACACCATTCTACTACACCAGGCCACTACACCAGGCCACTACACCATGCCACTATACCATGCTACTACACCAGGCCACTACAATACACTACTACACCAGGCCACTACACCATGCTACTACACCAAGCCACTACACCATGCTACTACACCAGGCCACTACACCACGTTACTACACCAGGCCACTACACCATGCTACGACACCAGGCCACTACACCACGTTACTACACCAGGCCACTACACCATTTCTTCTACACCAGGCCACTACAATATGCTACTACACCATGCTACTACACCAGGCTACTACACCAGGCAACTACACCAGGCTACTACACCAGGCTACTACACCAGGCCACTACACCAGGCCACTACACCATGCCACTACACCAGGCCACTACACCATGCTACTACACCAGGCTACTACACCAGGCTACTACACCAGGCCACTACACCAGGCTACTACACCATTCTACTACACCAGGCCACTACACCAGGCCACTACACCAGGCCACTACACCATGCTACTACACCAGGCCACTACACCAGGCCACTACACCATGCCACTACACCATGCTACTACACCAGGCCACTACACCATGCTACTACACCAGGCTACTACACCAGGCTACTACACCAGGCCACTACACCAGGCAACTACACCATGCTACTACACCAGGCTACAACACCATGCCACTACACCAGGCCACTACACCAGGCCACTACACCAGGCTACTACACCAGGCCACTACACCAGGCCACTACACCAGGCCACTACACCAGGCCACTACACCATGCGACTACACCAGGCTACTACACCAGGCCACTACACCAGGCAACTACACCAGGCCACTACACCAGGCTACTACACCAGGCCACTACACCAGGCCACTACACCAGGCCACTACACCAGGCCTCTACATCAGGCCACTACACCAGGCCACTACACCATGCCACTACACCAGGCCACTACACCAGGCTACTACACCAGGCAACTACACCAGGCTACTACACCAGGCCACTAAACCAGGCTACTACACCAGGCCACTACACCAGGCTACTACACCAGGCCACTACACCAGGCTACTACACCAGGCCACTAAACCAGGCTATTACACCAGGCCACTACACCAGGCTACTACACCAGGCCACTACACCAGGCTACTACACCAGGCCACTAAACCAAACTACTACACCAGGCCACAACACCAGGCTACTACACCAGGCCACTACACTAGGCCACTACACCAGGCCACTACACCATGCTACTTCACCAGGCCACTACACCAGGCTACTACACCAGGCTACTACACCACGTTACTACACCAGGCCACTACACCACGTTACTACACCAGGCCACTACACCACGTTACTACACCAGGCCACTACACCACGTTACTACACCAGGCCACTACACCACGTTACTACGCCAGGCCACTACACCACGTTACTACACCAGGCCACTACACCACGTTACTACACCAGGCCACTACACTATGCTACTACACCAGGCCACTACACCACGTTACTACCCCAGGCCACTACACCACGTTACTACACGAGGCCACTACAATACACTACTACACCAGGCCACTACACCATGCTACTACACCAAGCCACTACACCATGCTACTACACCAGGCCACTACACCACGTTACTACACCAGGCCACTACACCATGCTACGACATCAGGCCACTACACCACGTTACTACACCAGGCCACTGCACCATTTCTTCTACACCAGGCCACTACAATATGCTACTACACCATGCTACTACACCAGGCTACTACACCAGGCAACTACACCAGGGTACTACACCAGGCTACTACACCAGGCCACTACACCAGGCCACTACACCATGCGACTACACCAGGCCACTACACCATGCTACTACACCAGGCTACTACACCAGGCTACTACACCAGACCACAACACCAGGCTACTACACCATTCTACTACACCAGGCCACTACACCAGGCCACTACACCAGGCCACTACACCATGCTACTACACCAGGCAACTACACCAGGCTACTACACCAGGCTACTACACCAGGCCACTACACCAGGCAACTACACCATGCCACTACACCAGGCCACTACACCAGGCCACTACACCACGTTACTACACCAGGCCACTACACCATGCTACGACACCATGCCACTACACGACGTTACTACACCAGGCCACTACACCATGCTACTACACCAGGCCACTACACCATGCTACTACACCATGCTACTACACCAGGCTACTACACCAGGCCACTACACCAGGCTACTACACCAGGCTACTACACCATGCCACTACACCAGGCCACTACACCATGCCACTACACCAGGCCACTACACCATGCTACTACACCAGGCTACTACACCAGGCTACTACACCAGGCCACTACACCAGGCTACTACACCAGGCTACTACACCAGGCCTCTACACCAGGCCACTACACCATGCCACTACACCAGGCCACTACACCAGGCCACTACACCATGCTACTACACCAGGCCACTACACCAGGCCACTACACCATGCCACTACACCATGCTACTACACCAGGCCTCTACACCATGCTACTACACCAGGCTACTACACCAGGCTACTACACCAGGCCACTACACCAGGCTACTACACCAGGCTACTACACCAGGCTACTACACCAGGCCACTACACCAGGCCACTACACCAGGCCACTACACCAGGCTACTACACCAGGCCACTACACCAGGCTACTACACTAGGCCACTACACCAGGCTACTACACCAGGCCACTACACCAGGCCACTACACCAGGACACTACACCAGGCCACTACACCAGGCTACTACACCAGGCCACTACACCAGGCCACTACACCAGGCCACTACACCAGGCTACTACACCAGGCCACTACACCAGGCTACTACACCAGGCCACTAAACCAGGCTACTACACCAGGCCACTACAATACACTACTACACCAGGCCACTACACCAGGCTACTACACCAGGCCACTACACCAGGCTACTACACCAGGCCACTACACCAGGCTACTACACCAGGCCACTACACCAGGCTACATCACCAGGCCACTATATCAGGCTACTACACCAGGCCACTACACCAGGCCACTACACCAGGCCACTACACCATGCTACTACACCAGGCCACTACACAAGGCCACTACACCAAGCTACTACACCAGGCCACTACACCAAGCTAATACACCAAGCCACTACACCATGCTACTTCACCATGCCACTACACCATGCTACTACACCAGGCCACTACAATACACTTCTACACCAGGCCACTACACCATGCTACTACACCAAGCCACTACACCATGCTACTACACCAGGCCACTACACCACGTTACTACACCAGGCCACTACACCACGTTACTACACCAGGCCACTACACCACTTTACTACACCAGGCCACTACACCACGTTACTATACCAGGCCACTACAGCATGCTACTACACCAGGCCACTACACCACGTTACTACACCAGGCCACTACACCATGCTACGACACCATGCCACTACACCACGTTACTACACCAGGCCACTACACCATGCTACTACACCAGGCCACTACACCATGCTACTACACCATGCTACTACACCAGGCTACTACACCAGGCCACTACACCAGGCTACTACACCAGGCTACTACACCATGCCACTACACCAGGCCACTACACCATGCCACTACACCAGGCCACTACACCATGCTACTACACCAGGCTACTACACCAGGCTACTACACCAGGCCACTACACCAGGCTACTACACCAGGCTACTACACCAGGCCACTACACCAGGCCACTACACCAGGCCACTACACCATGCTACTACACCAGGCCACTACACCAGGCCACTACACCATGCCACTACACCATGCTACTACACCAGGCCTCTACACCATGCTACTACACCAGGCTACTACACCAGGCTACTACACCAGGCCACTACACCAGGCTACTACACCAGGCTACTACACCAGGCCACTACACCAGGCCACTACACCATGCTACTACACCAGGCTACTACACCATGCCACTACACCAGGCCACTACACCAGGCCACTACACCAGGCTACTACACCAGGCCACTACACCTGGCCACTACACCAGGCCACTACACCATGCTACTACACCAGGCTACTACACCAGGCCACTACACCAGGCCACTACACCAGGCCACTACACCAGGCTACTACACCAGGCCACTACACCAGGCTACTACACTAGGCCACTACACCAGGCTACTACACCTGGCCACTACACCAGGCTACTACACCAGGCCACTAAACCAGGCTACTACACCATGCCACTACAATACACTACTACACCAGGCCACTACACCAGGCTACTACACCAGGCCACTACACCAGGCTACTACACCAGGCCACTACACCAGGCTACTACACCAGGCCACTACACCAGGCTACATCACCAGGCCACTATATCAGGCTACTACACCAGGCCACTACACCAGGCCACTACACCAGGCCACTACACCATGCTACTACACCAGGCCACTACACAAGGCCACTACACCAAGCTACTACACCAGGCCACTACACCAAGCTAATACACCAAGCCACTACACCATGCTACTTCACCATGCCACTACACCATGCTACTACACCAGGCCACTACAATACACTTCTACACCAGGCCACTACACCATGCTACTACACCAAGCCACTACACCATGCTACTACACCAGGCCACTACACCACGTTACTACACCAGGCCACTACACCATGCTACGACACCAGGCCACTACACCACGTTACTACACCAGGCCACTACACCATTTCTTCTACACCAGGCCACTACAATATGCTACTACACCATGCTACTACACCAGGCTACTACACCAGGCAACTACTCCAGGGTACTACACCAGGCTACTACACCAGGCCACTACACCAGGCCACTACACCATGCCACTACACCAGGCCACTACACCATGCTACTACACCAGGCTACTACACCAGGCTACTACACCAGACCACTACACCAGGCTACTACACCATTCTACTACACCAGGCCACTACACCAGGCCACTACACCAGGCAACTACACCATGCCACTACACCAGGCCACTACACCAGGCTACTACACCAGGCTACTACACCAGGCCACTACACCAGGCTACTACACCATTCTACTACACCAGGCCACTACACCAGGCCACTACACCATGCCACTATACCATGCTACTACACCAGGCCACTACAATACACTACTACACCAGGCCACTACACCATGCTACTACACCAAGCCACTACACCATGCTACTACACCAGGCCACTACACCACGTTACTACACCAGGCCACTACACCATGCTACGACACCAGGCCACTACACCACGTTACTACACCAGGCCACTACACCATTTCTTCTACACCAGGCCACTACAATATGCTACTACACCATGCTACTACACCAGGCTACTACACCAGGCAACTACACCAGGCTACTACACCAGGCTACTACACCAGGCCACTACACCAGGCCACTACACCATGCCACTACACCAGGCCACTACACCATGCTACTACACCAGGCTACTACACCAGGCTACTACACCAGGCCACTACACCAGGCTACTACACCATTCTACTACACCAGGCCACTACACCAGGCCACTACACCAGGCCACTACACCATGCTACTACACCAGGCCACTACACCAGGCCACTACACCATGCCACTACACCATGCTACTACACCAGGCCACTACACCATGCTACTACACCAGGCTACTACACCAGGCTACTACACCAGGCCACTACACCAGGCAACTACACCATGCTACTACACCAGGCTACAACACCATGCCACTACACCAGGCCACTACACCAGGCCACTACACCAGGCTACTACACCAGGCCACTACACCAGGCCACTACACCAGGCCACTACACCAGGCCACTACACCATGCTACTACACCAGGCTACTACACCAGGCCACTACACCAGGCCACTACACCAGGCCACTACACCAGGCTACTACACCAGGCCACTACACCAGGCCACTACACCAGGCCACTACACCAGGCCACTACACCAGGCCTCTACATCAGGCCACTACACCAGGCCACTACACCATGCCACTACACCAGGCCACTACACCAGGCTACTACACCAGGCAACTACACCAGGCTACTACACCAGGCCACTAAACCAGGCTACTACACCAGGCCACTACACCAGGCTACTACACCAGGCCACTACACCAGGCTACTACACCAGGCCACTACACCAGGCTACTACACCAGGCCACTACACCAGGCTACTACACCAGGCCACTACACCAGGCTACTACACCAGGCCACTAAACCAAACTACTACACCAGGCCACTACACCAGGCTACTACACCAGGCCACTACACCAGGCTACTACACCAGGCCACTACACTAGGCCACTACACCAGGCCACTACACCATGCTACTTCACCAGGCCACTACACCAGGCTACTACACCAGGCTACTACACCACGTTACTACACCAGGCCACTACACCACGTTACTACACCAGGCCACTACACCACGTTACTACACCAGGCTACTACACCACGTTACTACACCAGGCCACTACACCACGTTACTACGCCAGGCCACTACACCACGTTACTACACCAGGCCACTACACCACGTTACTACACCAGGCCACTACACCATGCTACTACACCAGGCCACTACACCACGTTACTACCCCAGGCCACTACACCACGTTACTACACGAGGCCACTACAATACACTACTACACCAGGCCACTACACCATGCTACTACACCAAGCCACTACACCATGCTACTACACCAGGCCACTACACCACGTTACTACACCAGGCCACTACACCATGCTACGACATCAGGCCACTACACCACGTTACTACACCAGGCCACTACACCATTTCTTCTACACCAGGCCACTACAATATGCTACTACACCATGCTACTACACCAGGCTACTACACCAGGCAACTACACCAGGGTACTACACCAGGCTACTACACCAGGCCACTACACCAGGCCACTACACCATGCCACTACACCAGGCCACTACACCATGCTACTACACCAGGCTACTACACCAGGCTACTACACCAGACCACTACACCAGGCTACTACACCATTCTACTACACCAGGCCACTACACCAGGCCACTACACCAGGCCACTACACCATGCTACTACACCAGGCCACTACACCAGGCTACTACACCAGGCTACTACACCAGGCCACTACACCAGGCAACTACACCATGCCACTACACCAGGCCACTACACCAGGGTACTACACCAGGCTACTACACCAGGCCACTACACCAGGCTACTACACCATTCTACTACACCAGGCCACTACACCAGGCCACTACACCATGCCACTACACCATGCTACTACACCAGGCCACTACAATACACTACTACACCAGGCCACTACACCATGCTACTACACTAAGCCACTACACCATGCTACTACACCAGGCCACTACACCACGTTACTACACCAGGCCACTACACCATGCTACGACACCAGGCCACTACACCACGTTACTACACCAGGCCACTACACCATTTCTTCTACACCAGGCCACTACAATATGCTACTACACCATGCTACTACACCAGGCTACTACACCAGGCAACTACACCAGGCTACTACACCAGGCTACTACACCAGGCCACTACACCAGGCCACTACACCATGCCACTACACCAGGCCACTACACCATGCTACTACACCAGGCTACTACACCAGGCTACTACACCAGGCCACTACACCAGGCTACTACACCATTCTACTACACCAGGCCACTACACCAGGCCACTACACCAGGCCACTACACCATGCTACTACACCAGGCCACTACACCAGGCCACTATACCATGCCACTACACCATGCTACTACACCAGGCCACTACACCATGCTACTACACCAGGCTACTACACCAGGCTACTACAGCAGGCCACTACACCAGGCAACTACACCATGCTACTACACCAGGCTACAACACCATGCCACTACACCAGGCCACTACACCAGGCCACTACACCAGGCTACTACACCAGGCCACTACACCAGGCCACTACACCAGGCCACTACACCAGGCCACTACACCATGCTACTACACCAGGCTACTACACCAGGCCACTACACCAGGCCACTACACCAGGCCACTACACCAGGCTACTACACCAGGCCACTACACCAGGCTACTACACCAGGCCACTACACCAGGCCACTACACCAGGCCACTACACCAGGCCTCTACATCAGGCCACTACACCAGGCCACTACACCATGCCACTACACCAGGCCACTACACCAGGCTACTACACCAGGCAACTACACCAGGCTACTACACCAGGCCACTAAACCAGGCTACTACACCAGGCCACTACACCAGGCTACTACACCAGGCCACTACACCAGGCTACTACACCAGGCCACTAAACCAGGCTATTACACCAGGCCACTACACCAGGCTACTACACCAGGCCACTACACCAGGCTACTACACCAGGCCACTAAACCAAACTACTACACCAGGCCACTACACCAGGCTACTACACCAGGCCACTACACCAGGCTACTACACCAGGCCACTACACTAGGCCACTACACCAGGCCACTACACCATGCTACTTCACCAGGCCACTACACCAGGCTACTACACCAGGCTACTACACCACGTTACTACACCAGGCCACTACACCACGTTACTACACCAGGCCACTACACCACGTTACTACACCAGGCCACTACACCACGTTACTACACCAGGCCACTACACCACGTTACTACGCCAGGCCACTACACCACGTTACTACACCAGGCCACTACACCACGTTACTACACCAGGCCACTACACCATGCTACTACACCAGGCCACTACACCACGTTACTACCCCAGGCCACTACACCACGTTACTACACGAGGCCACTACAATACACTACTACACCAGGCCACTACACCATGCTACTACACCAAGCCACTACACCATGCTACTACACCAGGCCACTACACCACGTTACTACACCAGGCCACTACACCATGCTACGACATCAGGCCACTACACCACGTTACTACACCAGGCCACTACACCATTTCTTCTACACCAGGCAACTACAATATGCTACTACACCATGCTACTACACCAGGCTACTACACCAGGCAACTACACCAGGGTACTACACCAGGCAACTACACCAGGCCACTACACCAGGCCACTACACCATGCCACTACACCAGGCCACTACACCATGCTACTACACCAGGCTACTACACCAGGCTACTACACCAGACCACTACACCAGGCTACTACACCATTCTACTACACCAGGCCACTACACCAGGCCACTACACCAGGCCACTACACCATGCTACTACACCAGGCAACTACACCAGGCTACTACACCAGGCTACTACACCAGGCCACTACACCAGGCAACTACACCATGCCACTACACCAGGCCACTACACCAGGGTACTACACCAGGCTTCTACACCAGGCCACTACACCAGGCTACTACACTATTCTACTACACCAGGCCACTACACCAGGCCACTACACCATGCCACTACACCATGCTACTACACCAGGCCACTACAATACACTACTACACCAGGCCACTACACCATGCTACTACACCAAGCCACTACACCATGCTACTACACCAGGCCACTACACCACGTTACTACACCAGGCCACTACACCATGCTACGACACCAGGCCACTACACCACGTTACTACACCAGGCCACTACACCATTTCTTCTACACCAGGCCACTACAATATGCTACTACACCATGCTACTACACCAGGCTACTACACCAGGCAACTACACCAGGCTACTACACCAGGCTACTACACCAGGCCACTACACCAGGCCACTACACCATGCCACTACACCAGGCCACTACACCATGCTACTACACCAGGCTACTACACCAGGCTACTACACCAGGCCACTACACCAGGCTACTACACCATTCTACTACACCAGGCCACTACACCAGGCCACTACACCAGGCCACTACACCATGCTACTACACCAGGCCACTACACCAGGCCACTACACCATGCCACTACACCATGCTACTACACCAGGCCACTACACCATGCTACTACACCAGGCTACTACACCAGGCTACTACACCAGGCCACTACACCAGGCTACTACACCAGGCTACTACACCAGGCCAATACACCAGGCCACTACACCATGCTACTACACCAGGCTACAACACCATGCCACTACACCAGGCCACTAAACCAGGCCACTACACCAGGCTACTACACCAGGCCACTACACCAGGCAACTACACCAGGCCACTACACCAGGCCACTACACCATGCTACTACACCAGGCTACTACACCAGGCCACTACACCAGGCCACTACACCAGGCCACTACACCAGGCTACTACACCAGGCCACTACACCAGGCTACTACACCAGGCCACTACACCAGGCCACTACACCAGGCCACTACACCAGGCCACTACTTCAGGCCACTACACCAGGCCACTACACCAGGCCACTACACTAGGCCACTACAACATGCCACTACACCAGGCCACAACACCAGGCTACTACACCAGGCCACTACACCAGGCTACTACACCAGGCCACTAAACCAGGCTACTACACCAGGCCACTACACCAGGCTACTACACCAGGCCACTACACCAGGCTACTACACCAGGCCACTAAACCAGGCTACTACACCAGGCCACTACACCAGGCTACTACACCAGGCCACTACACCAGGCTACTACACCAGGCCACTACACCAGGCTACTACACCAGGCCACTAAACCAGGCTACTACACCAGGCCACTACACCAGGCTACTACACCAGGCCACTACACCAGGCTACTACACCAGGCCACTACACCAGGCCACTACACCAGGCCACTACACCATGCTACTACACCAGGCCACTACACCAGGCTACTACACCAGGCTACTACACCATGCAACTACACCAGGTCACTACACCAGGCCACTACACCAGGCCACTACACCATGCTACTACACCAGGCTACTACACCAGGCCACTACACCAGGCCACTACACCATGCTACTACACCAGGCTACTACACCATGCCACTACACCAGGCCACTACACCAGGCCACTACAGCAGGCTACTACACCAGGCCACTACACCAGGCCACTACACCAGGCCACTACACCAGGCCACTACACCAGGCTACTACACCAGGCCACTACACCAGGCTACTACACCAGGCCACTACACCAGGCCACTACACCAGGCCACTACACCAGGCCACTACATCAGGCCACTACACCAGGCCACTACACCAGGCCACTACACCAGGCCACTACACCAGGCTATTACACCAGGCCACTACACCAGGCCACTACACCAGGCCACTACACCAGGCTACTACACCAGGCCACTACACCAGGCTACTACACCAAGCCACTAAACCAGGCTACTACACCAGGCCACTACATCAGGCTACTACACCAGGCCACTACACCAGGCTACTACACCAGGCCACTAAACCAGGCTACTACACCAGGCCACTAAACCAGGCTACTACACCAGGCCACTACACCAGGCTACTACACCAGGCCACTAAACCAGGCTACTACACCAGGCCACTAAACCAGGCTACTACACCAGGCCACTACACCAGGCTACTACACCAGGCCACTAAACCAGGCTACTTCACCAGGCCACTACACCAGGCTACTACACCAGGCCACTACACCAGGCTACTACACCAGGCCACTACACTAGGCCACTACACCAGGCCACTACACCATGCTACTACACCAGGCCACTACACCAGGCTACTACACCAGGCTACTACACCATGCAACTACACCAGGTCACTACACCAGGCCACTACACCAGGCCACTACACCATGCTACTACACCAGGCTACTACACCAGGCCACTACACCAGGCCACTACACTAGGCCACTACACCATGCTACTACACCAGGCTACTACACCATGCCACTACACCAGGCCACTACACCAGGCCACTACACCATGCTACTACACCAGGCTACTACACCAGGCCACTACACCAGGCCACTACACCAGGCCACTACACCAGGCTACTACACCAGGCCACTACACCAGGCTACTACACCAGGCCACTACACCAGGCCACTACACCAGGCCACTACACTAGGCCACTACATCAGGCCACTACACCAGGCCACTACACCAGGCCACTACACCAGGCCACTACACCAGGCTACTACACCAGGCCACTACACCAGGCCACTACACCAGGCCACTACACCATGCTACTACACCAGGCCACTACACCAGGCCACTACACCAAGCTACTACACCAGGCCGCTACACCAAGCTAATACACCAAGCCACTACACCATGCTACTTCACCATGCCACTACACCATGCTACTACACCAGGCCACTACAATACACTACTACACCAGGCCACTACACCATGCTACTACACCAGGCCACTACACCATGCTTCTACACCAGGCCACTACACCAGGCTACTACACCAGGCCACTACACCATGTTACTACACCAAGCCACTACACCACGTTACTACACCAGGCCACTACACCATGCTACTACACCAGGCCACTACACCAGGCTACTACACCAGGCCACTACACCATGCTACTACACCAGGCCACTACACCAGGCTACTACACCAAGCCACTACACCAAGCTACTACACCAGGCCACTACACCACGTTACTACACCACGCCACTACACCATGCTACTACACGAGGCCACTACACCATGCCACTACACCAGGCCACTACACCAGGCTACTACACCAGGCCACTACACCAGGCTACTACACCAGGCCACTACACCAGGCTACTACACCAGGCCACTACACCAGCCCACTACACCAGGCCACTACACCAGACTACTACACCAAGCCACTACACCAAGCTACTACACCAGGCCACTACACCACGTTACTACACCACGCCACTACACCATGCTACTACACGAGGCCACTACACCAAGTCACTACACGAGGCCACTACACCAAGCTACAAATCAAAAATGAATAAAAATTATGAACCAACCTTATGATTCTTTTTTATTTAAGTAAATGTATAAATATATTTTTATATATTTACATTTCCTATTTTATTCATATTTTAAAACATTTTAACTTTGAACACTTTATAAAAGGTGTCACAAAGTTTCAAATTAGTGTATAAAGGGTGTCACAAAGTTTCAAATTAGGGCACAAAAGTTGTCACAAAGTTTCAAATTAGGGTTAGGACCGAAGGTTTTGGTTATAAGTTCTAACCACGAAAAATATAACGCATCTAATGAGTGAAAACAACCGTTTCCACTCCATTCTAATACTTTCCAGGAACGTGGTGGAAAATTAAAATTGTTTTCTGGTTTTTGAGGTGTGAAGTTTTAAGTTGCATATTTGCCAGGGGACCCCAGTCTTCTTCGCATTTGTGTTGCTCATGTGGCCCCCCAATATTAAGTGATTTGATAAAATAACTATGCCCAAAATTACCATCAAAGTTCCGTCGAGATGATGGGCAAATAGCCTTGGCTACTCTCATCTTTTTTACGATCACTGATGGTCGAGTGGTTAAGATTTCCCGTACACCAGTTGCTTAGTGCTCCTGGCAGTATGGGTTCGAGTCTCTTCCGTGGTGTCGAGTTTTTAGTTGCATACATGTCTGGCGACCATTCAGGCTTGTTCGCATATGTGTTTCTCACGTGTACCCCTCAAAATGAGGTGATTTGATAAAATAACTATGCCCAAGATTACCATCAAAGTGCTGTAGGGATGATAGGCAAACAGCCTTGGCTATCCTCATCTTTTTTACAGTCACTGATGGTCGAGTGGTTAAGGTCTCCCATACATTAGTTTCATGGTGCTTCTGGCAGTATGGGTTCGAGTTACTTCTAGGGTGTCTATTTTCAGTTGCATATATGCCTAGGGACCGTTCAGGCTTTTTCGCATTTGTGTTGCTTACGTGGCCCCACAAAATGAAATGATTTGATAAAATAACTATGCTCAAGACTACCAACAAAGTGCAGCCAGGATGATGGGCAAATAGACTCAGCTACCATCATCTTTTGTACATCCAATGATGGATGTACAAAGTTCCATCGGGATGATGGTCGAGTGGTTAAGGTCTCCTGTACACCAGTTTCATAGTGCTCCTGGCAGTACGGATTCGAATCACATCTGAGGTGTGGAGTTTTTAGTTGCATATTTGCCAGGGGACCCCCAGTCTTGTTTGCAATTTTGTTGCTCATGTGGCCGCCTCAAAATTAGGAGATTTGATAAAATAACTATGCCCAAAATTACCATCAAAGTTCCGTCTTGATGATGGGCAAATAGCCTCAGCTATGATCATCTTTTGAACGGTCACTAATGGTCGAGTGGTTAAGGTCTCCTGTATAACAGTTGCAGAGTGCTCTTGGCAGTATGGGTTCGAGTCACTTCAGGGGTGTGGAGTTTATTGTTGCATATATGCCTGGGGACCATTCAGGCATGTTCACATTTGTATTGCTGAAGTGGCCCCACAAAATGAAGTGATTTGATAAAATATCTATGCCCAAGATTACCATCACAGTGCCATTGGAATGATGGGCAAATAGCCTCAACTACCAACATCTTTTGTATAGTCACTGATGGTCGAGTGGTTAAGGTCTCTTGTACACCAGTTCCATAGTGCTCCTGGCAGTATAGGTTCGAGTCACTTCTGGTGTGTGGAGTTTTCAGTTGCAAATATTCCTGGGGACCATTCAGGCTTGTTCGCGTTTGTAATGCTCATGTTGCCCAACAAAAAGAGGTGATTTGATAAAATAACTATGCCCAAGATCACCAGCAAAGTGCCGTCGGGATGATGGACAAATTGCCTCGGCTTCCATCATCTATTGTCTGTCACCGATGGTCGAGTGGGTAAGATCTCCTGTTTATTAGTGTGCACAGTGCTCCTAGTAGTATGGGTTCGAGTCACTTCTGGAATGTGGAATTTTCAGTTGCATATATGCCTGGTTGGATCATTCAGGCTGGTTCACATTTGTGTTGCTCATGTTGACCCACAAAATGAGGTGATTTGATAAAATAACTATGCCCAATATTACTTTTAAAGTGACGTCAGGATGATGGGAAAATAGCATCGGCTCCATTCATTTTTTGTATGGTCACTGATGGTCGAGTGGTTAAGGTCTCCTGTACACTAGTTGCATAGTGCTCCTGGCATTATGAGTTTAAGTTACTTCTGTGGTATGGGATTTTCATTTGCATATATTCCTGGGAACTATTCAGGCTTGTTCGCATTTGTGTTGCTCATGTGGCCTAACAAAATGAGGTGATTTGATAATATAATTAGGCCCAAGATTACCATCAAAGTGCCCTCGGGATGATGTGCAAATAGCCTCAGCTACTATCATCTCTTGTACGGTCACTGATGGTCGAGTGGTTAAGGTCTCCTGTACACCAGTTGCATAGTTCTCCTGTCAGTATGAGTTCGAGTCTCATCTGGGTTGTGCAGTTTTAAGTTGCATATATGCCTGGGGGACCATTCAGTCTTCTTCACACATGTGTTGTACATGTGGCCTAACAAAATGAGGGATTTTGATAAAATAAATATTCCCAAAATTACCATCAAAGTGCCATCGGGATGGTGGGCAAATATCATCTGCTAATATCATCTTTTGTACGGTCACTAATGGTCCAGTGGTTAATGTCTCCTATACAGCAATTGCATAGTGCTTCTGTCAGTATGGGTTTGAGTCACTTCTGGGGTGTGGAGTTTTCAGTTGCATATATGTCTGGCGACCATTCAGGCTTGTTCATATTTGTGTTCCTCACTTGCACCCACAAAATAAGGGTATTTGATAAAATAACTATGCCCGAGATTACCATCTAAGTGCCGTCGGGATGATGGGAATATAGCTTTGACTACCCTCATCTTTTGTACAGTCACTGATCGTCGATTGGGTAAGGTCTCCTGTACACAAATTGTATTGTGCTCTTGGCAGCATGGGTTCGAGTCACTTCTGGGGTGTGGAGTTTTCAGTTGCATATATGCCTGGGGACCATTCAGGCTTGTTCGCATTTGTGTTGCTCATGTGCCCACACAAAATGAGGTTATTTGATAAAATAACTATGCCCATTATTAATATTAAAGTGATGTGAGGATGATGGGAAAATAGCAGCGGCTACCATCATCTTTTGTAGAGTCACTGATGGTCGAGTGGTTAAGGTCTCTTGTAAACCAGTTGCACAGTGCTAATGGCAGTATGGATTCGAGTCACTTCAGGGGTGTGAAGTTGTCAGCTGCATATATGCCTGGGGACCATTCAGGCTTGTTCACATTTCTGTTACTAATGTGGCCCCACAAAATGAAGTGATTTGATAAAATAACTATGCCCAAGATTACCATCACAGTGCCATCGGGATGATGGGCAAATATCCTTGTCTACCATCATCTTTTGTACAGTCACTGATGGTCGAGTTGTTAAGGTCTCCCGTACACCAGTTTCATTGTGCTCCTGGCATTATGGGTTCGAGTTACTTCTGGGGTGTGGTGTAAAATGAGGTAATTTTATAAAATAACTATGCCCAAGATTACCATCAAAGTGCCATCGGGATGATGGGCAAATACTCTAGGCTACCATCATCTTTTGTACGGTCACTGATGGTCAAGTGGTTATATTCTCCTGTACACCTGTTGCATAGTGCTCATAGTGTAGCATAGTCAACAAAGTTCATTTACACTTTTTATTGATGGTCTGACGCCTAGAAGCATTTCGTGAGGACACTTCTCACATTTTCAAAGACATTTTAAACATACACAGTCCGTGTTTATATTTGTTTTGGGTGAGGTGATGGGATTCAAATGTTTTAGGGTGACGTGACAGGAAACGAAAGACAAAACACGAAACAATGGATATACATTGGATATATATACAATGGGCATCTAACCATGGGTATATTCTATCCTCTTGCTTCTATGCTGGTTTGATTTTTTGATGTATAGGGCCTCACTAATGTAGAGCCTCCTGTTATCGTTGTATCTGTCGATAATTCCTGTGTTGCTTGTTATGATGTCTCTGGTGATGGTCTGATTGTGAGAGGAGATTATATGCTCCTTGAAGGAGCCCTGTTGTTTATGCATTGTTAATCGCCTTGAAAGAGACGTTTTTTTCCTATATACTGAGATCTTTGAAGCTGTCAGTCCCTGTCGGAAAATCGGACACCATTTAATAATATTACATACAGGCAGATAATATTGCTGCCATTGTATACACAAGTTAACCCATAGAAAATGTAACTTGTAGTGGAACTTTCCGTCAATAGAAAACGGGATATCATTGCCACATACTATTATAAGTTCACCACTTATTATGGTGGGAATTATTCTTAAATACATTAGTCTTTGGACTTTACCATCATAAAAACATCTCATATTAATTAACTTAATTATCAATATTAAAATAGAGTTAATGTGACCCTTCTATCACTTACTGTCATCTGGACAAATAGGCCAGTAGCATCAGTGAGGAGGGAGTGGTCAGCCATTGTTGTTTTGAGACCAGAGGCGCACGGGAGTAAACAGCTCCTGTTAATTTCTCTTGGACGAAGTGTTATGGAAACCAAAGGTCTTCCATCATCAACACGCTGTCAACAAATACAAGGAAAGTGTTCTGCCGAAACCCATTTATCTAATCATTTTGGCCATTAATGTCAGTAGATAGAGCGAACCGGTTAGAATGCAAACAGCCTCTTAATAAAAGGTAATGAAGCCTTGGTCCTTATCTGATTCATTGTACAGTGTTTTCTCTGATATAGCTGTCATATATTTGAATTCTGGCTTTACAACTAGTGCTTTTGACAGGTCAAAAAGAGGAAGCGAGTTTGTGTATCAGTTACTGGGTGATGGAAGCAGCCTCAAAGAGGATAATTTGGTGTCTACATCCTAGTTATATCTGGTGGACTAAGCTGGCTGTACAATAAGATAAGGAACATTTTCAATGTATAATAATATATGTAGTTTAATACTGTAGTTTGATTGGCTGCATATATTTAAATTAAATATAAACCCCCCTAATGTGTAGTGGATCGATTTGTGAGATTATTGCAGAAATACAGCCCACTTAACATCATACAAATTGCTATCGAAATATATAAATGAACGTAAATATAAATTCTATATAAATTCATATAAATTAAATAAATATAAATCTCACAGGTCGGTTCCCACATTATTTGGACCTTCGGAACCGAATTATTTGGTCCTTTGAACCCACATTATTGGTCATCTTCGAGTCGGATGACAGATTATTTGGTCAAAACCAGTCAAAGACGGCAGCGTAGCCTCGACCGAGCTCAAGAGCCCCTCGGTTCAGCCTCAGTCAGCGGTTTCAGGGTCACCCACAGATATTTGGTGGCGTGTTATTCCGTGAGATGACAGCGCTAATATTGAAGCCAGCCAAATTAGTGGCTGTGTCCTCCCGAGATTGTTCACGGATTTCGTGGTGTTAATTTCGCAAGAGATTATCCACGAATTTTGTGCAGTTAATTTCGCGAGGTCACTAATAATATTTAATACTTCTTGATAATATTAGAAGTTTCATAGAGGCTATTATCAATAATTGTGTATATTATTTCTCCAAAATGGAGAATTATTTAATATATATTGCACTAGTGTTCACAATATAATATTTACCAATTGCCAACCCACAACAGGGCAGGATATACATTGACTAGTGTTTATAGATAACCTAGTCCCCTATTACCATTGACTAGTTGAACTATTTATTGTTCATTCTAGTCCCATTATTACCACAGTCTAGTTGTACTATATTGAACAACCTAGTATTATAGATTGTGTGTTGGTTGGTGGTGTTGTCGTCGTTGATCCTTCTCTACGGACAACCCAACCCATAGGCGCTTCTGGCCCTTGGAGAAGGGCTCAACGTCACACATTTAGGGGATGCGGCTCCAACACTTAGCCGCGTTGTCACGTGCACACACCCACTCGAGCCGCTGTGACTCCTCACTCTCTCCTTAGGTGATATGATCTCCTCAATCCCCCTTTGACTTATTAGTATTACCTTCTACCCTGTCCACAGCAGTGGTTCTTGGTTCTTTCTCTCTCTCTCTCCTTCTGTACTATTTCATGGGAAGCCTCACTAGGACAAGGTCAAATACCAGCAAATTTGAATACATTTACTGGACAGAACACATACACAATACATATACACATATAATAATAATGAATCCTATACTCTATACTATTACAATCAGGTTGCTCTCCAACACCATCAGAACTCTATTATCAGTTTACCAAGTGGTATCCTATCTTCTGATTCACCACCTGATACTATCAACCTCCTCAAGTAGATCAAGTCTACATACACCGTTGCACTATCAACAAGAGAAATATATATATTATATATATATATATATATATATATATATATATATATATATATATATATATATATATATATATATATATATATATATATTTTTTTTTTCATTTTTTTTTTATTCTTTATTTTTCGTTCTTCTTGATATATATATATATATATATATATATATATATATATATATATATATATATATATATATATATATATATATATATATATATATATATAAATGTGTACAATGAAAATCAGCATGTGAATGCAATAACATATATCAGCGTAAATGTTCCTTGATACACCGCAATGATCAATCGATCACCCTATCAGTCCTAGAACGCATACATCTGTAGGTAATCCAGCCGACGACTGTAACTCTAAAATTCAGTATAAAACACTCCTTGACATAAGAATGCAAACAATCACTCACCTCTCACTGCGTCTTGCACGCTAATGACAACCAAACACTATCAACTCCCTACAAGTAATCCACCAGAACTTCCCTTCCACCTCTGGAAGTTCACTACCCTGATATCTTCAGGTTCTTCCGGGCTTCACTACCAGGATCCTCTGCAGCTCCTCCAGGCTGCTATCATGAAGTTTCCTTGAAAAACTACGGTGCTTCACCCTTCTGCTAGGGTCCTCCACAGCTCTCTTGGCTGCTACACCATGAAGTTCCCTCGAGCAACTATGGTGCTTCACCACCTCTACAGAAGCACGTGACACTCCTCTTCACTGCTTCTCCTCACAGCTCGAGGTCCTCTCCTCCACTACCTTGGAGTCTCATCAACTACTCCCTCTGTGCTGGCTTCGAAGTTCTCAGCAACTTCTTCCCCAAAGACAAACCTGCAACCCATCGACACTCCAATAAAAATGTTTCCTCTTAAACAACTAAACAAAAAATAACCACACAATATGTTTGCCTCCTATATCCATCTGCTGTCTACATACTATGAGAGTGGACTCCCCCGTTTTGGGCGGGTCCATACTCCACCTCGCCCAGCGGCGGTCCTCACTCACGCTGGGAGGGTCCTCTGCAGTCAGGAGCCGGGCTCCCTCAGTTGCCTGCCAGCGCTCAGAGGAGACAGATGTCGCTCCGTGTTCCTCCCTCTCCACTCTCTTATTTCAGGCCTTCTGCCTTATTAAAACATGTCTAACTTATCAATAAACATTGATACTGTCGCTGGGCACACGACCAACTACAAGCAATCACTATGAACTGGCTTAAATCATGCTTACGACAGATTGTCTCGTCGAGGGCGCTCCTCCCACTGATGGAGCCTGGTCAGGGCGATTCCACAGCCCACGAAAATGTCTCTGGGCGGCTTAATACTCTCCTCGTCGACCAGGACTTGAGACCACAACGTTCCAAGCTCGATTCTACAGCTGGCACGTCTACACTCTTCTCTTCTCTTGGAGATATATCACTAGGGGTTCCTTTCTGACGGGAGCTCAAACGGAGCGCGGCTTTCCCCTTGCAATGTCTGGCCTCAAGTGAGGTCAAAGCCCTCCAGAAACGAGCCTCACGCCTCCAGCAAAATGTCCACATCTCCTAGCCAGTCATTTATCTGTTTTCTTCTTCACTGCCCATAATCTTAAATTGTTCATCATATCCAACCAGCTATTTTACATATATGTTATCACCTCTATATTTCTTACCCCTTCTGGTTAGGTCAGGCTTGCTGAATAACTCTCAAGGGGGAGACTCGTTTCTCCTGTAGGCTGAGATCATACTCCCCTCCCCTTATTTTTGAGAGTTATTCCAGTGGCAAAGCTCGGGATAATACATCCGCCACCACACTGTCCCGTTCTTCAACCGATTTGTTCGACCGGTGTATCTGCTTACGTAATCCCTTAGGAGTCTACAATTAGTTCGTTGCTCCTTGCAACATCTGGCTCACAACTCGCCATAAACGTGATCTTCTCATAAACGATCTGACTTCTCTGGCACCTCTTGGCTAGGCTATCCTTCTTGGACGCCTGCACTCCATCGGTCCACTCTACTTATTGTTTCCACCCTCCGTTTCCTCGTCTTCCTCTCTTCACGTCCAGAGTCAGACGTCTACTGTCTGTACCTCCTCTGTCGTCTTCACACTTCCATCTACTGCCGTTATACTTTCATCTCCTGCCATCATACTTCACTCCCTCGTCTTCAGCGACGATCCTGCCTTTCGTCTCCTCATATATCCGAGACCTCATCCTGTTTGACTTCTATCGAGTCCTCGGGTTTCTTCTATTCCTCCATGCTTGTCTCATCATCCTCTTCTCACACTTTTCACCTCTATACCATTTCCTTTCTTCTCCTTCAACTCTTCTTCGTTCCCTAAAAGTTTCTTCGAGCACTGTACTACATCTAATAGCACTCGACCGTACATGTCGCTTTACCTCTCCTAGAGTGCTCATGAGCATCTCTCCACACATACTGTCTCTTCTCCTTTCGTTTTCTCGGCTATTACTCTTCTTCACTGTCTTTTCTCCACGTTTTCGGTGAAACATGTCAACTCCTGACATCTCCCACAACTTAACTCCACTATCCAAATGCCTCTGTGCTCGTGGACAACTTGACGCTCTACTCCCGTCCTCAGTCTGTCCACATCTTTCCTCATTGCTACTCAGCACAGTTGCATTCGCCTTCCGACTCTTAATTTCAGCGGGCTGGGCTCTACTCAGGTCCGCTCTCTTCACATGATTCTTCTTCGGCTGGGCCACATTCACTTTTGACCTCACCGAGACTTCATTTTCCTGGGCTGGACCTTCATCAAACAGCCACGCTATATCTACGTCGATATCTTCTACCGGTTCTATCTTCTTCTACAACTGAAAACTCACACCCCAGAAGCGACTCGTACCCATACTGCCAGGAGCAACGCAACTGGTATGTACAGGGACGTCTTAATCCGCTTGACCATCACGACCGGACAAAAAGAAAGTGATACCGAAGCTATTTGAACCACTTCCCCGCCGGCACTCGGATGGTAATCTTGGGCATAGCATTTTATCAAATCACCTCATTCTTTGGGGCACACGTGAGGAACACAAATGCAAACAAGCCTGAATGGTCCCCAAGACTATATACAACTGAAAACTCACACCCCAGAAGTGACTCGAACCCATACTGCCAGGAGCAACGCAACTGGTATGTACAGTGACGCCTTAATCCGCTTGACCATCACGACCGGACAAAAGGAAGTGATAGCCGAAGCTATTTGAACCACTTCCCCGCCGGCACTCGGATGGTAATCTTGGGCATAGCATTTTTTCAAATCACCTCATTCTTTGGTGCACACGTGAGGAACACAAATGCAAACGAGCCTGAATGGTCCCCAGGACTATATACAACTGAAAACTCACACCCCAGAAGTGACTCGAACCCATACTGCCAGGAGCAACGCAACTGGTATGTACAGGGACGCCTTAATCCGCTTGTCCATCACGACCGGAAAAAAGGAAGTGATAGCCGAAGCTATTTGAACCACTTCCCCGCCGGCACTCGGATGGTAATCTTGGGCATAGCATTTCATCAAATCACCTCATTCTTTGGGGCACACGTGAGGAACACAAATGCAAACAAGCCTGAATGGTCCCCAGGACTATATACAACTGAAAACTCACACCCCAGAAGTGACTCGAACCCATACTGCCAGGAGCAACGCAACTGGTATGTACAGGGACGCCTTAATCCGCTTGACCATCACGACCGGACAAAAGGAAGTGATAGCCGAAGCTATTTGAACCACTTCCCCGCCGGCACTCGGATGGTAATCTGGGGCATAGCATTTTATCAAATCACCTCATTCTTTGGGGCACACGTGAGGAACACAAATGCAAACAAGCCTGAATGGTCCCCAGGACTATATACAACTGAAAACTCACACCCCACAAGTGACTCGAACCCATACTGCCAGGAGCAACGCAACTGGTATGTACAGGGATGCCTTAATCCGCTTGACCATCACGACCGGACAAAAGGAAGTGATAGCCGAAGCTATTTGAACCATTTCCCTGGCGGCACTCGGATGGTAATCTTGGGCATAGCATTTTATCAAATCACCTCATTCTTTAGGGCACACGTGAGGAACACAAATGCAAACGAGCCTGAATGGTCCCCAGGACTATATACAACTGAAAACTCACACCCCAGAAGTGACTCGAACCCATACTGCCAGGAGCAACGCAACTGGTATGTACAGGGACGCCTTAATCCGCTTGTCCATCACGACCAGACAAAAGGAAGTGATAGCCGAAGCTATTTGAACCACTTCCCCGCCGGCACTCAGATGGTAATCTTGGGCATAGCATTTTATCAAATCACCTCATTCTTTGGGGCACACGTGAGGAACACAAATACAAACAAGCCTGAATGGTCCCCAGGACTATATACAACTGAAAACTCACACCCCAGAAGTGACTCGAACCCATACTGCCAGGAGCAACGCAACTGGTATGTACAGGGACGCCTTAATCCGCTTGACCATCACGACCGGACAAAAGGAAGTGATAGCCGAAGCTATTTGAACCACTTCCCCGCCGGCACTCGGATGGTAATCTGGGGCATAGCATTTTATCAAATCACCTCATTCTTTGGGGCACACGTGAGGAACACAAATGCAAACAAGCCTGAATGGTCCCCAGGACTATATTCAACTGAAAACTCACACCCCAGAAGTGACTCGAACCCATACTGCCAGGAGCAACACAACTGGTATGTACAGGGACGCCTTAATCCGCTTGACCATTACGACCGGACAAAAGGAAGTGATAGCCGAAGCTATTTGAACCACTTCCCCGCCGGCACTCGGATGGTAATCTTGGGCATAGCATTTTATCAAATCACCTCATTCTTTGGGGCACACATGAGGAACACAAGTGCAAACAAGCCTGAATGGTCCCCAGGACTATATACAACTGAAAACTCACACCCCAGAAGCGACTCGTACCCATACTGCCAGGAGCAACGCAACTGGTATGTACAGGGACGCCTTAATCCGCTTGACCATCACGACCGGACAAAAGGAAGTGATAGCCGAAGCTATTTGAAGCACTTCCCCGCCGGCACTCGGATGGTAATCTTGGGCATAGCATTTTATCAAATCACCTCTTTCTTTGGGGCACACGTGAGGAACACAAATGCAAACAAGCCTGAATGGTCCCCAAGACTATATACAACTGAAAACTCACACCCCAGAAGTGACTCGAACCCATACTGCCAGGAGCAACGCAACTGGTATGTACAGGGACGCCTTAATCTGCTTGACCATCACGACTGGACAAAAGGAAGTGATAGCCGAAGCTATTTGAACCACTTCCCCGCCGGCACTCGGATGGTAATCTTGGGCATAGCATTTTTTCAAATCACCTCATTCTTTGGGGCACACGTGAGGAACACAAATGCAAACAAGCCTGAATGGTCCCCAGGGCTATATACAACTGAAAACTCACCCCCTAGAAGTGACTCGAAAACATACGGCCAGGAGCAACGCAACTGGTATGTACAGGGACGCCTTAATCCGCTTGACCATCACGACCGGACAAAAGGAAGTGATAGCCGAAGCTATTTGAACCACTTCCCCGCCGGCACTCGGATGGTAATCTTGGGCATAGCATTTTATCAAATCACCTCATTCTTTGGGGCACACGTGAGGAACACAAATGCAAACAAGCCTGAATGGTCCCCAAGACTATATACAACTGAAAACTCACACCCCAGAAGTGACTCGAACCCATACTGCCAGGAGCAACGCAACTGGTATATACAGGGACGCCTTAATCCGCTTGACCATCACGACCGGACAAAAGGAAGTGATAGCCGAAGCTATTTGAACCACTTCCCCGCCGGCACTCGGATGGTAATCTTGGGCATAGCATTTTATCAAATCACCTCATTCTTTGGGGCACACGTGAGGAACACAAATGCAAACAAGCCTGAATGGTCCCCAGGGCTATATACAACTGAAAACTCACCCCCTAGAAGTGACTCGAATCCATACTGCCAGGAGCAACACAACTGGTATGTACAGGGACGCCTTAATCCGCTTGACCATCACGACCGGACAAAAGGAAGTGATAGCCGAAGCTATTTGAACCACTTACCCGCCGGCACTCGGATGGTAATCTTGGGCATAGCATTTATCAAATCACCTCATTCTTTGGGGCACACGTTAGGAACACAAATGCAAACAAGCCTGAATGGTCCCCAGGACTATATACAACTGAAAACTCACACCCCAGAAGTGACTTGAATCCATACTGCCAGGAGCAACACAACTGGTATGTACAGGGACGCCTTAATCTGCTTGACCATCACGACCGGACAAAAGGAAGTGATAGCCGAAGTTATTTGAACCATTTCCCTGCCGGCACTCGGATGGTAATCTTGGGCATAGCATTTTATCAAATCACCTCATTCTTTAAGGCACACGTGAGGAACACAAATGCAAACGAGCCTGAATGGTCCCCAGGACTATATACAACTGAAAACTCACACCCCAGAAGTGATTCGAACCCATACTGCCAGGAGCAACGCAACTGGTATGTACAGGGACGCCTTAATCCGCTTGTCCATCACGACCGGACAAAAGGAAGTGATAGCCGAAGCTATTTGAACCACTTCCCCGCCGGCACTCGGATGGTAATCTTGGGCATAGCATTTTATCAAATCACCTCATTCTTTGGGGCACACGTGAGGAATACAAATGCAAACAAGCCTGAATGGTCCCCAGGACTATATACAACTGAAAACTCACACCCCAGAAGTGACTCGAACCCATACTGCCAGGAGCAATGCAACTGGAATGTACAGGGACGCCTTAATCCGCTTGACCATCACGACCGGAGAAAAGGAAGTGATAGCCGAAGCTATTTGAACCACGTCCCCGCCGGCACTCGGATGGTAATATTGGGCATAGCATTTTTTCAAATCACCTCATTCTTTGGGGCACACGTGAGGAACACAAATGCAAACAAGCCTGAATGGTCCCCAGGGCTATATACAACTGAAAACTCACCCCCTAGAAGTGACTCGAATCCATACTGCCAGGAGCAACACAACTGGTATGTACAGGGACGCCTTAATCCGCTTGACCATCACGACCGGACAAAAGGAAGTGATAGCCGAAGCTATTTGAACCACTTACCCGCCGGCACTCGGATGGTAATCTTGGGCATAGCATTTATCAAATCACCTCATTCTTTGGGGCACACGTTAGGAACACAAATGCAAACAAGCCTGAATGGTCCCCAGGACTATATACAACTGAAAACTCACACCCCAGAAGTGACTTGAATCCATACTGCCAGGAGCAACGCAACTGGTATGTACAGGGACGCCTTAATCCGCTTGACCATCACGACCGGACAAAAGGAAGTGATAGCCGAAGCTATTTGAACCACTTCCCCGCCGGCACTCGGATGGTAATCTTGGGCATAGCATTTTATCAAATCACCTCATTCTTTGGGGCACACGTGAGGAACACAAATGCAAACAAGCCTGAATGGTCCCCAGGACTATATACAACTGAAAACTCACACCCCAGAAGTGACTCGAACCCATACTGCCAGGAGCAACGCAACTGGTATGTACAGGGACGCCTTAATCCGCTTGACCATCACGACCGGACAAAAGGAAGTGATAGCCGAAGCTATTTGAACCACTTCCCCGCCGGCACTCGGATGGTAATCTTGGGCATAGCATTTTATCAAATCACCTCATTCTTTGGGGCACACGTGAGGAATACAAATGCAAACAAGCCTGAATGGTCCCCAGGACTATATACAACTGAAAACTCACACCCCAGAAGTGACTCGAACCCATACTGCCTGGAGCAACGCAACTGGTATGTACAGGGACGCCTTAATCCGCTTGACCATCACGACCGGACAAAAGGAAGTGATAGCCGAAGCTATTTGAACCACTTCCCCGCCGGCACTCGGATGGTAATCTTGGGCATAGCATTTTATCAAATCACCTCATTCTTTGGGGCACACATGAGGAACACAAATGCAAACTAGCCTGAATGGTCCCCAGGACTATATACAACTGAAAACACACACCCCAGAAGTGACTCGAACCCATACTGCCAGGAGCAACGCAACTGGTATGTACAGAGACGCCTTAATCCGCTTGACCATCACGACCGGAAAAAAGGAAGTGATAGCCGAAGCTATTTGAACCATTTCCCTGCCGGCACTCGGATGGTAATCTTGGGCATAGCATTTTATCAAATCACCTCATTCTTTAAGGCACACGTGAGGAACACAAATGCAAACGAGCCTGAGTGGTCCCCAGGACTATATACAACTGAAAACTCACACCCCAGCAGTGACTCGAACCCATACTGCCAGGAGCAACGCAACTGGTATGTACAGGGACGCCTTAATCCGCTTGTCCATCACGACCGGACAAAAGGAAGTGATAGCCGAAGCTATTTGAACCACTTCCCCGCCGGCACTCGGATGGTAATCTTGGGCATAGCATTTTATCAAATCACCTCATTCTTTGGGGCACACGTGAGGAATACAAATGCAAACAAGCCTGAATGGTCCCCAGGACTATATACAACTGAAAACTCACACCCCAGAAGTGACTCGAACCCATACTGCCAGGAGCAACGCAACTGGTATGTACAGAGACGCCTTCATCCGCTTGACCATCACGACCGGAGAAAAGGAAGTGATAGCCGAAGCTATTTGAACCACTTCCCCGCCGGCACTCGGATGGTAATCTTGGGCATAGCATTTTATCAAATCACCTCATTCTTTGGGGCCCACGTGAGGAACACAAATGCAAACAAGCCTGAATGGTCCCCAGGACTATATACAACTGAAAACTCACACCCCAGAAGTGACTCGAACCCATACTGCCAGGAGCAACGCAACTGGTATGTACAGGGACGCCTTAATCCGCTTGTCCATCACGACCGGACAAAAGGAAGTGATAGTTGAAGCTATTTGAACCACTTCCCCGCCGGCACTCGGATGGTAATCTTGGGCATAGCATTTTATCAAATCACCTCATTCTTTGGGGCACACGTGAGGAACACAAATGCAAACAAGCCTGAATGGTCCCCAGGACAATATACAACTGAAAACTCACACCCCAGAAGTGACTCGAACCCAAACTGCCAGGAGCAACGCAACTGGTATGTACAGGGACGCCTTAATCCGCTTGACCATCACGACCGGACAAAAGGAAGTGATAGCCGAAGCTATTTGAACCACTTCCCCGCCGGCACTCGGATGGTAATCTGGGGCATAGCATTTTATCAAATCACCTCATTCTTTGGGGCACACGTGAGGAACACAAATGCAAACAAGCCTGAATGGTCCCCAAGACTATATACAACTGAAAACTCACACCCCAGGAGTGACTCGAACCCATACTGCCAGGAGCAACGCAACTGGTATGTACAGGGACGCCTTAATCCACTTGTCCATCACGACCGGACAAAAGGAAGTGATAGCCGAAGCTATTTGAACCACTTCCCCGCCGGCACTCGGATGGTAATCTTGAACATAGCATTTTATCAAATCACCTCATTCTTTGGGGCACACGTGAGGAACACAAATGCAAACGAGCCTGAATGATCCCCAGGACTATATACAACTGAAAACTCACACCCCAGAAGTGACTCGAACCCATACTGCCAGGAGCAACGCAACTGGTATGTACAGGGACGCCTTAATCCGCTTGTCCATCACGACCGGTCAAAAGGAAGTGACAGCCGAAGCTATTTGAACCACTTCCCCGCCGGCACTCGGATGGTAATCTTGGGCATAGCATTTTATCAAATCACCTCATTCTTTGGGGCACACGTGAGGAACACAAATGCAAA
Source organism: Procambarus clarkii (assembly GCF_040958095.1). NCBI lineage: Eukaryota > Metazoa > Arthropoda > Malacostraca > Decapoda > Cambaridae > Procambarus > Procambarus clarkii. The sequence continues at coordinate 33,024,106 of NC_091186.1, read as the reverse complement.
CAAGCCTGAATGGTCCCCAGGACTATATACAATTGAAAACTCACACCCCAGAAGTGACTCGAACCCATAGTGCCAGGAGGAACGCAACTGGTATGTACAGGGAAGCCTTAATCCGCTTGACCATCACGACCGGACAAAAGGAAGTGATAGCCGAAGCTATTTGAACCACCTTCCCTCCGGCACTCGGATGGTAATCTTGGGCATAGCATTTTATCAAATCACCTCATTCTTTGGGGCACACGTGAGGAACACAAATGCAAACAAGCCTGAATGGTCCCCAGGTCTATATACAACTGAAAACTCACACCCCAGAAGTGACTCGAACCAATACTGCCAGGAGCAACACAACTGGTATGTACAGGGACGCCTTAATCCGCTTGACCATCACGACCGGACAAAAGGAAGTGATTGCCGAAGCTATTTGAACCACTTCCCCGCCGGCACTCGGATGGTAATCTTGGGCATAGCATTTTATCAAATCACCTCATTCTTTGGGGCACACATGAGGAACACAAGTGCAAACAAGCCTGAATGGTCCCCAGGACTATATACAACTGAAAACTCACACCCCAGAAGCGACTCGTACCCATACTGCCAGGAGCAACGCAACTGGTATGTACAGGGACGTCTTAATCCGCTTGACCATCACGACCGGACAAAAAGAAAGTGATACCGAAGCTATTTGAACCACTTCCCCGCCGGAACTCGGATGGTAATCTTGGGCATAGCATTTTATCAAATCACCTCATTCTTTGGGGCACACGTGAGGAACACAAATGCAAACAAGCCTGAATGGTCCCCAAGACTATATACAACTGAAAACTCACACCCCAGAAGTGACTCGAACCCATACTGCCAGGAGCAACACAACTGGTATGTACAGTGACGCCTTAATCCGCTTGACCATCACGACCGGACAAAAGGAAGTGATAGCCGAAGCTATTTGAACCACTTACCCGCCGGCACTCGGATGGTAATCTTGGGCATAGCATTTATCAAATCACCTCATTCTTTGGGGCACACGTTAGGAACACAAATGCAAACAAGCCTGAATGGTCCCCAGGACTATATACAACTGAAAACTCACACCCCAGAAGTGATTCGAACCCATACTGCCAGGAGCAACGCAACTGGTATGTACAGGGACGCCTTAATCCGCTTGTCCATCACGACCGGACAAAAGGAAGTGATAGCCGAAGCTATTTGAACCACTTCCCCGCCGGCACTCGGATGGTAATCTTGGGCATAGCATTTTATCAAATCACCTCATTCTTTGGGGCACACGTGAGGAATACAAATGCAAACAAGCCTGAATGGTCCCCAGGACTATATACAACTGAAAACTCACACCCCAGAAGTGACTCGAACCCATACTGCCAGGAGCAATGCAACTGGTATGTACAGGGACGCCTTAATCCGCTTGACCATCACGACCGGAGAAAAGGAAGTGATAGCCGAAGCTATTTGAACCACGTCCCCGCCGGCACTCGGATGGTAATATTGGGCATAGCATTTTTTCAAATCACCTCATTCTTTGGGGCACACGTGAGGAACACAAATGCAAACAAGCCTGAATGGTCCCCAGGACTATATACAACTGAAAACTCACACCCCAGAAGTGACTCGAACCCATACTGCCAGGAGCAACGCAACTGGTATGTACAGGGACGCCTTAATCCGCTTGTCCATCACGACCGGACAAAAGGAAGTGATAGCTGAAGCTATTTGAACCACTTCCCCGCCGGCACTCGGATGGTAATCTTGGGCATAGCATTTTATCAAATCACCTCATTCTTTGGGGCACACGTGAGGAACACAAATGCAAACAAGCCTGAATGGTCCCCAGGGCTATATACAACTGAAAACTCACACCCCAGAAGTGACTCGAACCCTTACTGCCAGGAGCAACGCAACTGGTATGTACAGGGATGCCTTAATCCGCTTGACCATCACGACCGGACAAAAGGAAGTGATAGCCGAAGCTATTTGAACCATTTCCCTGGCGGCACTCGGATGGTAATCTTGGGCATAGCATTTTATCAAATCACCTCATTCTTTAGGGCACACGTGAGGAACACAAATGCAAACGAGCCTGAATGGTCCCCAGGACTATATACAACTGAAAACTCACACCCCAGAAGTGACTCGAACCCATACTGCCAGGAGCAACGCAACTGGTATGTACAGGGACGCCTTAATCCGCTTGTCCATCACGACCGGACAAAAGGAAGTGATAGCCGAAGCTATTTGAACCACTTCCCCGCCGGCACTCAGATGGTAATCTTGGGCATAGCATTTTATCAAATCACCTCATTCTTTGGGGCACACGTGAGGGACACAAATACAAACAAGCCTGAATGGTCCCCAGGACTATATACAACTGAAAACTCACACCCCAGAAGTGACTCGAACCCATACTGCCAGGAGCAACGCAACTGGTATGTACAGGGACGCCTTAATCCGCTTGACCATCACGACCGGACAAAAGGAAGTGATAGCCGAAGCTATTTGAACCACTTCCCCGCCGGCACTCGGATGGTAATCTGGGGCATAGCATTTTATCAAATCACCTCATTCTTTGGGGCACACGTGAGGAACACAAATGCAAACAAGCCTGAATGGTCCCCAGGACTATATTCAACTGAAAACTCACACCCCAGAAGTGACTCGAACCCATACTGCCAGGAGCAACACAACTGGTATGTACAGGGACGCCTTAATCCGCTTGACCATTACGACCGGACAAAAGGAAGTGATAGCCGAAGCTATTTGAACCACTTCCCCGCCGGCACTCGGATGGTAATCTTGGGCATAGCATTTTATCAAATCACCTCATTCTTTGGGGCACACATGAGGAACACAAGTGCAAACAAGCCTGAATGGTCCCCAGGACTATATACAACTGAAAACTCACACCCCAGAAGCGACTCGTACCCATACTGCCAGGAGCAACGCAACTGGTATGTACAGGGACGGCCTTAATCCGCTTGACCATCACGACCGGACAAAAGGAAGTGATAGCCGAAGCTATTTGAAGCACTTCCCGCCGGCACTCGGATGGTAATCTTGGGCATAGCATTTTATCAAATCACCTCTTTCTTTGGGGCACACGTGAGGAACACAAATGCAAACAAGCCTGAATGGTCCCCAAGACTATATACAACTGAAAACTCACACCCCAGAAGTGACTCGAACCCATACTGCCAGGAGCAACGCAACTGGTATGTACAGGGACGCCTTAATCTGCTTGACCATCACGACCGGACAAAAGGAAGTGATAGCCGAAGCTATTTGAACCACTTCCCCGCCGGCACTCGGATGGTAATCTTGGGCATAGCATTTTTTCAAATCACCTCATTCTTTGGGGCACACGTGAGGAACACAAATGCAAACAAGCCTGAATGGTCCCCAGGGCTATATACAACTGAAAACTCACACCCCTAGAAGTGACTCGAAAACATACTGCCAGGAGCAACGCAACTGGTATGTACAGGGACGCCTTAATCCGCTTGACCATCACGACTGGACAAAAGGAAGTGATAGCCGAAGCTATTTAAACCACTTCCCCGCCGGCACTCGGATGGAAATCTTGGGCATAGCATTTTATCAAATCACCTCATTCTTTGGGGCACACGTGAGGAGCACAAATGCAAACAAGCCTGAATGGTCCCCAAGACTATATACAACTGAAAACTCACACCCCAGAAGTGACTCGAACCCATACTGCCAGGAGCAACGCAACTGGTATGTACAGAGACGCCTTAATCCGCTTGACCATCACGACCGGAGAAAAGGAAGTGATAGCCGAAGCTATTTGAACCACTTACCCGCCGGCAATCGGATGGTAATCTTGGGCATAGCATTTATCAAATCACCTCATTCTTTGGGGCACACGTTAGGAACACAAATGCAAACAAGCCTGAATGGTCCCCAGGACTATATACAACTGAAAACTCACACCCCAGAAGTGACTCGAACCCATACTGCCAGGAGCAACGCAACTGGTATGTACAGGGACGCCTTAATCCGCTTGACCATCACGACCGGACAAAAGGAAGTGATAGCCGAAGCTATTTGAACCACTTCCCGCCGCCGGCACTCGGATGGTAATCTTGGGCATAGCATTTTATCAAATCACCTCATTCTTTGGGGCACACGTGAGGAACACAAATGCAAACAAGCCTGAATGGTCCCCAGGACTATATACAACTGAAAACTCACACCCCAGAAGTGACTCGAACCCATACTGCCAGGAGCAACGCAACTGGTATGTACAGGGACGCCTTAATCCGCTTGACCATCACGACCGGACAAAAGGAAGTGATAGCCGAAGCTATTTGAACCACTTCCCCGCCGGCACTCGGATGGTAATCTTGGGCATAGCATTTTATCAAATCACCTCATTCTTTGGGGCACACGTGAGGAACACAAATGCAAACAAGCCTGAATGGTCCCCAGGACTATATACAACTGAAAACTCACACCCCAGAAGTGACTCGAACCCATACTGCCAGGAGCAACGCAACTGGTATGTACAGGGACGCCTTAATCCGCTTGACCATCACGACCGGACAAAAGGAAGTGATAGCCGAAGCTATTTGAACCACTTCCCCGCCGGCACTCGGATGGTAATCTTGGGCATAGCATTTTATCAAATCACCTCATTCTTTGGGGCACACGTGAGGAACACAAATGCAAACAAGCCTGAATGGTCCCCAGGACTATATACAACTGAAAACTCACCCCCAGAAGTGACTCGAACCCATACTGCCAGGAGCAACGCAACTGGTATGTACAGGGACGCCTTAATCCGCTTGACCATCACGACCGGACAAAAGGAAGTGATAGCCGAAGCTATTTGAACCACTTCCCCGCCGGCACTCGGATGGTAATCTTGGGCATAGCATTTTATCAAATCACCTCATTCTTTGGGGCACACGTGAGGAACACAAATGCAAACAAGCCTGAATGGTCCCCAGGACTATATACAACTGAAAACTCACACCCCAGAAGTGACTCGAACCCATACTGCCAGGAGCAACGCAACTGGTATGTACAGGGACGCCTTAATCCGCTTGACCATCACGACCGGACAAAAGGAAGTGATAGCCGAAGCTATTTGAACCACTTCCCCGCCGGCACTCGGATGGTAATCTTGGGCATAGCATTTTATCAAATCACCTCATTCTTTGGGGCACACGTGAGGAACAAATGCAAACAAGCCTGAATGGTCCCCAGGACTATATACAACTGAAAACTCACACCCCAGAAGTGACTCGAACCCATACTGCCAGGAGCAACGCAACTGGTATGTACAGGGACGCCTTAATCCGCTTGACCATCACGACCGGACAAAAGGAAGTGATAGCCGAAGCTATTTGAACCACTTCCCCGCCGGCACTCGGATGGTAATCTTGGGCATAGCATTTTATCAAATCACCTCATTCTTTGGGGCACACGTGAGGAACACAAATGCAAACAAGCCTGAATGGTCCCCAGGACTATATACAACTGAAAACTCACACCCCAGAAGTGACTCGAACCCATACTGCCAGGAGCAACGCAACTGGTATGTACAGGGACGCCTTAATCCGCTTGACCATCACGACCGGACAAAAGGAAGTGATAGCCGAAGCTATTTGAACCACTTCCCCGCCGGCACTCGGATGGTAATCTTGGGCATAGCATTTTATCAAATCACCTCATTCTTTGGGGCACACGTGAGGAACACAAATGCAAACAAGCCTGAATGGTCCCCAGGACTATATACAACTGAAAACTCACACCCCAGAAGTGACTCGAACCCATACTGCCAGGAGCAACGCAACTGGTATGTACAGGGACGCCTTAATCCGCTTGACCATCACGACCGGACAAAAGGAAGTGATAGCCGAAGCTATTTGAACCACTTCCCCGCCGGCACTCGGATGGTAATCTTGGGCATAGCATTTTATCAAATCACCTCATTCTTTGGGGCACACGTGAGGAACACAAATGCAAACAAGCCTGAATGGTCCCCAGGACTATATACAACTGAAAACTCACACCCCAGAAGTGACTCGAACCCATACTGCCAGGAGCAACGCAACTGGTATGTACAGGGACGCCTTAATCCGCTTGACCATCACGACCGGACAAAAGGAAGTGATAGCCGAAGCTATTTGAACCACTTCCCCGCCGGCACTCGGATGGTAATCTTGGGCATAGCATTTTATCAAATCACCTCATTCTTTGGGGCACACGTGAGGAACACAAATGCAAACAAGCCTGAATGGTCCCCAGGACTATATACAACTGAAAACTCACACCCCAGAAGTGACTCGAACCCATACTGCCAGGAGCAACGCAACTGGTATGTACAGGGACGCCTTAATCCGCTTGACCATCACGACCGGACAAAAGGAAGTGATAGCCGAAGCTATTTGAACCACTTCCCCGCCGGCACTCGGATGGTAATCTTGGGCATAGCATTTTATCAAATCACCTCATTCTTTGGGGCACACGTGAGGAACACAAATGCAAACAAGCCTGAATGGTCCCCAGGACTATATACAACTGAAAACTCACACCCCAGAAGTGACTCGAACCCATACTGCCAGGAGCAACGCAACTGGTATGTACAGGGACGCCTTAATCCGCTTGACCATCACGACCGGACAAAAGGAAGTGATAGCCGAAGCTATTTGAACCACTTCCCCGCCGGCACTCGGATGGTAATCTTGGGCATAGCATTTTATCAAATCACCTCATTCTTTGGGGCACACGTGAGGAAACAAATGCAAACAAGCCTGAATGGTCCCCAGGACTATATACAACTGAAAACTCACACCCCAGAAGTGACTCGAACCCATACTGCCAGGAGCAACGCAACTGGTATGTACAGGACGCCTTAATCCGCTTGACCATCACGACCGGACAAAAGGAAGTGATAGCCGAAGCTATTTGAACCACTTCCCCGCCGGCACTCGGATGGTAATCTTGGGCATAGCATTTTATCAAATCACCTCATTCTTTGGGGCACACGTGAGGAACAAATGCAAACAAGCCTGAATGGTCCCCAGGACTATATACAACTGAAAACTCACACCCCAGAAGTGACTCGAACCCATACTGCCAGGAGCAACGCAACTGGTATGTACAGGGACGCCTTAATCCGCTTGACCATCACGACCGGACAAAAGGAAGTGATAGCCGAAGCTATTTGAACCACTTCCCGCCGGCACTCGGATGGTAATCTTGGGCATAGCATTTTATCAAATCACCTCATTCTTTGGGGCACACGTGAGGAACACAAATGCAAACAAGCCTGAATGGTCCCCAGGACTATATACAACTGAAAACTCACACCCCAGAAGTGACTCGAACCCATACTGCCAGGAGCAACGCAACTGGTATGTACAGGGACGCCTTAATCCGCTTGACCATCACGACCGGACAAAAGGAAGTGATAGCCGAAGCTATTTGAACCACTTCCCCGCCGGCACTCGGATGGTAATCTTGGGCATAGCATTTTATCAAATCACCTCATTCTTTGGGGCACACATGAGGAACACAATGCAAACAAGCCTGAATGGTCCCCAGGACTATATACAACTGAAAACTCACACCCCAGAAGTGACTCGAACCCATACTGCCAGGAGCAACGCAACTGGTATGTACAGGGACGCCTTAATCCGCTTGACCATCACGACCGGACAAAAGGAAGTGATAGCCGAAGCTATTTGAACCACTTCCCCGCCGGCACTCGGATGGTAATCTTGGGCATAGCATTTTATCAAATCACCTCATTCTTTGGGGCACACGTGAGGAACACAAATGCAAACAAGCCTGAATGGTCCCCAAGACTATATACAACTGAAAACTCACACCCCAGAAGTGACTCGAACCCATACTGCCAGGAGCAACGCAACTGGTATGTACAGTGACGCCTTAATCCGCTTGACCATCACGACCGGACAAAAGGAAGTGATAGCCGAAGCTATTTGAACCACTTCCCCGCCGGCACTCGGATGGTAATCTTGGGCATAGCATTTTATCAAATCACCTCATTCTTTGGGGCACACGTGAGGAACACAAATGCAAACAAGCCTGAATGGTCCCCAAGACTATATACAACTGAAAACTCACACCCCAGAAGTGACTCGAACCCATACTGCCAGGAGCAACGCAACTGGTATGTACAGGGACGCCTTAATCCGCTTGACCATCACGACCGGACAAAAGGAAGTGATAGCCGAAGCTATTTGAACCACTTCCCCGCCGGCACTCGGATGGTAATCTTGGGCATAGCATTTTATCAAATCACCTCATTCTTTGGGGCACACGTGAGGAACACAAATGCAAACAAGCCTGAATGGTCCCCAGGACTATATCAACTGAAAACTCACACCCCAGAAGTGACTCGAACCCATACTGCCAGGAGCAACGCAACTGGTATGTACAGGGACGCCTTAATCCGCTTGACCATCACGACCGGACAAAAGGAAGTGATAGCCGAAGCTATTTGAACCACTTCCCCGCCGGCACTCGGATGGTAATCTTGGGCATAGCATTTTATCAAATCACCTCATTCTTTGGGGCACACGTGAGGAACACAAATGCAAACAAGCCTGAATGGTCCCCAGGACTATATACAACTGAAAACTCACACCCCAGAAGTGACTCGAACCCATACTGCCAGGAGCAACGCAACTGGTATGTACAGGGACGCCTTAATCCGCTTGACCATCACCGGACAAAAGGAAGTGATAGCCGAAGCTATTTGAACCACTTCCCGCCGGCACTCGGATGGTAATCTTGGGCATAGCATTTTATCAAATCACCTCATTCTTTGGGCACACGTGAGGACACAAATGCAAACAAGCCTGAATGGTCCCCAGGACTATATACAACTGAAAACTCACACCCCAGAAGTGACTCGAACCCATACTGCCAGGAGCAACGCAACTGGTATGTACAGGGACGCCTTAATCCGCTTGACATCACGACGGACAAAAGGAGTGATAGCCGAAGCTATTTGAACCACTTCCCCGCCGGCACTCGGATGGTAATCTTGGGCATAGCATTTTATCAAATCACCTCATTCTTTGGGGCACACGTGAGGAACAAATGCAAACAAGCCTGAATGGTCCCCAGGACTATATACAACTGAAAACTCACACCCCAGAAGTGACTCGAACCCATACTGCCAGGAGCAACGCAACTGGTATGTACAGGGACGCCTTAATCCGCTTGACCATCACGACCGGACAAAAGGAAGTGATAGCCGAAGCTATTTGAACCACTTCCCCGCCGGCACTCGGATGGTAATCTTGGGCATAGCATTTTATCAAAACACCTCATTCTTTGGGGCACACGTGAGGAACACTAATGCAAACAAGCCTGAATGGTCCCCAGACTATATACAACTGAAAACTCACACCCCAGAAGTGACTCGAACCCATACTGCCAGGAGCAACGCAACTGGTATGTACAGGACGCCTTAATCCGCTTGACCATCACGACCGGACAAAAGGAAGTGATAGCCGAAGCTATTTGAACCACTTCCCCGCCGGCACTCGGATGGTAATCTTGGGCATAGCATTTTATCAAATCACCTCATTCTTTGGGGCACACGTGAGGAAACAAATGCAAACAAGCCTGAATGGTCCCCAGACTATATACAACTGAAAACTCACACCCCAGAAGTGACTCGAACCCATACTGCCAGGAGCAACGCAACTGGTATGTACAGGGACGCCTTAATCCGCTTGACCATCACGACGGACAAAAGGAAGTGATAGCCGAAGCTATTTGAACCACTTCCCCGCCGGCACTCGGATGGTAATCTTGGGCATAGCATTTTTCAAATCACCTCATTCTTTGGGGCACACGTGAGGAACACAAATGCAAACAAGCCTGAATGGTCCCCAGGCTATATACAACTGAAAACTCACCCCAGAAGTGACTCGAACCCATACTGCCAGGAGCAACGCAACTGGTATGTACAGGGACGCCTTAATCCGCTTGACCATCACGACCGGACAAAAGGAAGTGATAGCCGAAGCTATTTGAACCACTTACCCCCGGCACTCGGATGGTAATCTTGGGCATAGCATTTTATCAAATCACCTCATTCTTTGGGCACACGTGAGGAACACAAATGCAAACAAGCCTGAATGGTCCCCAGGACTATATACAACTGAAAACTCACACCCCAGAAGTGACTCGAACCCATACTGCCAGGAGCAACGCAACTGGTATGTACAGGGACGCCTTAATCCGCTTAACCATCACGACCGGACAAAAGGAAGTGATAGCCGAAGCTATTTGAACCACTTCCCCGCCAGCACTCGGATGGTAATCTTGGGCATAGCATTTTATCAAATCACCTCATTCTTTGGGGCACACGTGAGGAACACAAATGCAAACAAGCCTGAATGGTCCCCAGGACTATATACAACTGAAAACTCACACCCCAGAAGTGACTCGAACCCATACTGCCAGGAGCAACGCAACTGGTATGTACAGGGACGCCTTAATCCGCTTGACCATCACGACCGGACAAAAGGAAGTGATAGCCGAAGCTATTTGAACCACTTCCCGCCGGCACTCGGATGGTAATCTTGGGCATAGCATTTTATCAAATCACCTCATTCTTTGGGGCACATGTGAGGAACACAAATGCAAACAAGCCTGAATGGTCCCCAGGACTATATACAACTGAAAACTCACACCCCAGAAGTGACTCGAACCCATACTGCCAGGAGCAACGCAACTGGTATGTACAGGGACGTCTTAATCCGCTTGACATCACGACAGGACAAAAGGAAGTGATAGCCGAAGCTATTTGAACCACTTCCCCGCCGGCACTCGGATGGTAATCTTGGGCATAGCATTTTATCAAATCACCTCATTCTTTGGGGCACACGTGAGGAACACAAATGCAAACAAGCCTCAATGGTCCCCAGGACTATATACAACTGAAAACTCACCCCAGAAGTGACTCGAACCCATACTGCCAGGAGCAACGCAACTGGTATGTACAGGGACGCCTAAATCCGCTTGACCATCACGACCGGACAAAAGGAAGTGATAGCCGAAGCTATTTGAACCACTTCCCCGCCGGCACTCGGATGGTAATCTTGGGCATAGCATTTTATCAAATCACCTCATTCTTTGGGGCACACGTGAGGAAACAAATGCAAACAAGCCTGAATGGTCCCCAGGGCTATATACAACTGAAAACTCACACCCCAGAAGTGACTCGAACCCATACTGCCAGGAGCAACGCAACTGGTATGTACAGGGACGCCTTAATCCGCTTGACCATCACGACCGGACAAAAGGAAGTGATAGCCGAAGCTATTTGAACCACTTCCCCGCCGGCACTCGGATGGTAATCTTGGGCATAGCATTTTATCAAATCACCTCATTCTTTGGGGCACACGTGAGGAACACAAATGCAAACAAGCCTGAATGGTCCCAGGACTATATAC